>NC_143190.1:4362916-4668958 GCF_051530095.1 Phoenix dactylifera
GGATCTATATTCGAACCAGTTATGATGATAGCATAGTGCCTTTGCAGAATTATAGGATTATGTTCTCATTTTTCTCTATATCATGCTTGTTTGACAAATGTTTGATGTTAACCAGTTGATTATTTGCAGTCGCTTTAGATTATCTGCTTAAACAAAAGGCTTCTTATATTACATTTTATAATTGAGGTAGTTAATTGCACGATTTAAAATGTTTTGTCCCTTCTTTTTTTTTCGGCTGAGGTATAAATCTGTCTAGTATGCTGGTAAGTCTCAGACACTTTCCTTTAGCAGTGCACACTTGTGTAACCCAAGGATTTAGGTGCTGCTTGCATGGGGTGGGGTGACCAATGCCTGGGGGAAAAAGAAGACTTTTGGCTCTGTATCAAGTGTTACCAAGTCATATCGAGGGATCGATACTGGCTGGCATGCCTGGTACCTGATACCAATGTAGTGCTGCGTGCTGGCATTGGCCTAGCATGGTGTTTTCTGGCTAGCACTTAATCCTTGATGTAGCCTTCAATTCCTTGTGAAGTATGTTACCCTGCATGTTATTAATGGATGGAAATTCCAGTACCATATCATGTTGTCTTTCAAGCCAGAGAAATTAAGCCCCCATGTGTCGTGTCATGTCATATAACAGTGACTGGAGAACCAGTCCATTCTAACATAAAATTCCAGTACTATATCATGTACTCTTGCAATCCAGATTAATTATGCCTCAATGTGTCATGTGTCATTGCATCATACAACAGAGTGACTGGAGAAATTATGCATTCTAACATGTTCAGCTGTACAGGTTTTGAAGAACGCTTCCAAAAAGAGGCAAATCTGTGTCCTTCATCTGTTCGTCCATCTCTTGTAAAGGTATCTAGTACCTCCCAATAACATGGCTTCATTTTCAACTAGGGAACATTTCATAGCTTCAGGGATATGATGCTGATTTGGTATTATTTCATTCAGCCTCCGGAATACATGCCTGAGAATTTATCAAAGAACTCAGCCTGGATGGGAGGTGCTATATTGGCTAAAGTTGTTTTCCCCCAAAATCAGCACATCACCAAGGCAGACTATGATGAGACAGGACCATCTATTGTCCACAAAAAATGCTTCTAGTACTTACCAATATGGTATATTCTCATTTCCATTGAACCGACATGCTAAGTTCTTCTTTCTGAATGTCATCAGTATGCTTAAGGTACTCTTTCCTGTAATCTGATATGCCTACATGTTACAGGAAGAGGATGCACATGGTTAATCACCTGGTTTTCTCTTTGAGTTAGTAGTTCATGCATGTTGGAGAAGCCTCTTTGAGTGAATTGGGTCTGCTTTTTGCTTCGCTAATCCTCTTACAGTCACACTTCTTGCCATTTTCAATTTGAGTCTTTTCTTTCTTAATCCAAAACTGGAAGAAGCAAGTAAATATTTTTCTATTATGATTTATATTCTCAGACACTTTTGAGACATGCAAATCCATCAATGCATAGGAGATGTTCTATATACTGGTTTGATGTTTCAAGCAAATAATTATATTATTATCTTCTTTTCTTTCATAAGTACATCTAGTTACGCAGATGCTAGCTTACCAAGCATATAATGTCTTTGGTAGTTGTACCAAATGAGCTGGGATGAAATCCTGCATTCACCAAGGTTTGGGGTGTTATGGTATTGGGGGAGGACCTGTTCTGTACCCCATTTCCTACAAGCCTTTTCTACTGAAAAAAGTATTTCGAGTTTCTCTCTTAGAATACTCCAAATAGTAGCCACCATACTTGAAAACATTTTTCTTTTCTCTGATTCCTGCTAATATATTACAAGGCCAATGCATTAATAGTTAGAAATATTTAAGCAAGTTAATTGGTTTATAAGGTGAACACTGTCCGCAGCTAATGCATTAAAAATACCTATAGCTATGTCTCAGTGATGGGATGATGGATAATGATGAAGATACATCCAACTATTTGGTGCCTAACTTATGATAGCATGAGAGATGACCCTTTATATCACTAATTAGTAAGAGTTTGGAAGCTGACCACAAATATAGTTAGGACCGGAGTTTTAAGTACAGAAGTATACTGGAAAGTGCGAGCATAACATACTGACCCAGAAGGGTGCCAAGACTGAGCCCCCATATTGAAATATGGAACCTTTTGTTGTGCTGACTCCAATGGTGTGCCATGTGTTGGTACCAGCGGATGTACCATGCCATACATTCCCAGTAAGATATCGGGTATGGGGAATGGTCCAAGTCATAGTGCTGGATTGTTTTGATACTATTAAGTATTCCCTTGGTTTTAGCTGTAGAATTGGAAGGAGCTCAAACTTTTGAGATCCAATATGTTTTGCAAGCATGCTAAATTTGACAAATTTGAAGAACTGAATGGCATTGCAACTGACTGGAATTCTATCAGAGATATGAAAGTAATGTGTGAAATATTCCAGTGATGGGTATGAAAACTCAATTGGATATGAAAGTAATGCATGAAATAAGTTTAGTTTATTTAGTTACTCTTTGTCATAAGTCCTTGGGAGAAGTTTCAATCTACCAAGATGGCATGAGGATGACTGGTGATGGTGGTTGCTGTTATTGGAAAATTCATCAGTTTGGATGGGATGATATTGGTTACATATCTAAGATCTCAGTTTGGTGTTTTGTCATGAGAAAACCTGATTTCATTATCTTACTCAATTGTAGAAACTATGCTGTACCTAAATGTGAGATAAGGTGTTTAATACAGACTATTGGGATATATCCGCATGCATGTGCTTATAGGTGTATATGTGTATGTGTTTGAGCATGTGGTCTCTATGTGATTGATGGTGAGTTAGTCGTGGAGATTGTTGGGATTTTTGTTCTTAAAATTTTCATGGTCATGTTCAGCAAATTTGAATATCTTATTGAGATACATGGTTTTACAGCTGGGGTGGATCATGGAATGCAGCTAAAGAAAGAAATGAAATTATTCAGTGTGAAAATGGAGGAAATGTGTCAAACATTATGATATTCTAGTAAGAGGATTATATTTGGGGCATTTGGAGGATACTTAAATAAATGATTTGGTTGGTGCATTTGACTTGACAAAAGAATTTTGGGGAGATATTAGTGGTGAAGCAATTTAATTGAAGTAGATTTTTGCTATTGCCATTCATATTGATTATTATGTATCAGTAAGTCTATAAAATTGTATAATGCAGGTCCATTCTTAAGATTAAGTCCATAACAGGGGCTAGATCTGATTTAGAGATCATGTATGAGTTTTTTCTTAGGTCGGAATTTCTTTTCATATCTTTTTTGCTGAAAGCTAGTCAGGGGAAATGAGTAAAGAACAATAGCTGATTGTTTTTCTATGTTTCAGCCTGAATCCTCTAGCTTAAAAGAGGGAGAATATGATGGAAGAAGTAGGGTAGTGACAAAGATCAAGAATCCTTTTGTCAGCTCAACTCAAAATTCTGCATTGCACTACTTCTTTTATAAATCTACACTTGACTAGAATAATTTTAAGTGTGATATCCATACACATGTCAAAATTTTTCAAGCAAAGAATAACCAAAAGCTTTTAAAGATTATAAAATTTGGATTCAAATGGTGACCTGTGTGGGAAGCCATTAAAGTAATTTCAAGAAACAAATGCAATGACTTTAAAACTTTTAGAATCCAACTTATACTCAATTTGGGACTTCTAGACAATAATCTTACTACACGCAGGAGTCAAAAACCCATAAAATATATAACCCTAGAATTCCTTCATGAAATATTCAGTCTACCTCTGAAAGAAGAATAGAAGATTTTTTGTAGCATCTAAATCCTGTCACTGAAACATTGACTCCTGAAGAATAAATTCAGCAAAAATAATTGGAAATAAATACATAAACATCATCTGAATTTAAACTGCATCCCAGTATAGAACATAATTAACAGGGAAATTTGTATCTAGCAATTTCAATTATGAAGAATATAATTCTGATTGTGTCAACAGAGATGTAGATACGAATTCAAGTCGGAATTGGTCAGGGATTCACAGCCACATCTGTTTCGGAATCTTTCAGTATCTGGCTTCATGAATCTGCCTCCTAAGTGCTTTTCTAAATCTGTTGAGAGTCCCCATCTCCCTCATTCCTGAATCAGGTAACTAAGGGGTAGAAGTCAAATTGATTTTCTTGTATGTTGAATTAGTTTATCATCAAATTTAGCCATTGAAAAATGAATTGATTGGTTTTGTCATATCCAGCAAAGAAAAATATTTACCTACTATGCAGGGAATTTGAAGGGAAAAAGGGATCGTTTTAGAAAGGTGAATTTGGAACACATTACTGCCGACTAGTGGATCCTATTCAACATGGTTCCAAAGGAGTAGGAAGCCAATAATGCCATCGCCATTTCATGGCCCTCTTCCACTCCATTGATGGTAACAATTTGAATGCACATTTTACTTTAAACTGCCAAGATGGTGCTGTTGGAGAAGCCTAATCCTAATAAAACAGCTTTATTAGGGGTCTTGCTCTGTCAGTTTCCGATGGGATAATTAGTATTCATCATTTGAAAGCTTATCTGACAGATTATCAATATCATGAGGAACTTGGATTTGTTCAGCCTTGTTCTTCCTGTTGCGTTAAAGATCTCATAGGAACGCAAAAACAATTGGAGCCATACATGCTCAACAAAATTAAGTTCTGAAGATATTATGGAGAAAAACTTAACTAGATGTAGCTAATATACTAGTCCAAAGTGCTGGTTTTGCTTGAGGGTGAATCTAGTTCAACGGCATGTGCCGAATATCTTTTCTCGGCAAGCATGTACATAATATTTTGAAAAGCTCGATGAATGAAATAACTTTCACATATATCCTCTCTTTTTCCATACTCTGAATCTTGGAATCAGCAAGCCCACATAGGTATTAATAGTAGAGGGTGCCGATGGGCCGTAAAAGTATTTGATAATACTGAAACTGAGCATGGTATATCTCAATGGGTGATTAGACAAAAACAGGGCGATCCATCTTTGCATTTAGCTTTTAGTTGAGGTTGACATTTTGTGCAATTGATATTGTGCTATCATTCAAATTGCTTTCGGCTGAACTAGCTGTCTGTGTCTGTGAAATTAGATTTATTTTCATTATACTCCAAGCATGACATTTTTTTATGCGACTTTTTCACTTGGGCGTTTTCTTAATTGGCTGCTATCTGGTTCTCAGCCCACTTTTGTTGAGGATTTGAAACCAAGACGTCTCCCAAGATATACCAGATGCCTCATGTTGGCTTGTCAGTAACACATTCAGAGCAAATTTGCTGGGATTTGAATGCTTGGAGAAAGATGCCTTGGTGTCTTGGTTGTCATCATCATAAGATATCCTAACGTACTAGCTATATTATCCATGCAACCTATGTGTTCAAGTTTTGATGTTTTCATCAAACATGAATTCTGATATCCTTGGAGGTTTGTCACCCTGCTGGTGGATATCAGGAGCTATAGGAAAGGACCGGTATATGATAAAAAGGCAAAGCAAAAGCATACAAAGTGAATGAGGTCGTAAGGAGAGTAGGAAAGGTCAGCCCATTTGTTTGCAGCAAGTGGTGTCTTACGGTATACAACATTTTCTAATATTCATCTGATTACTAAATATTCAGTAAAATATGAAAGCTATATTTCGACTTCTAAGCATGATTTGCTTCGCTCAGAAATTTTAGGATTTTTCCTGCATAAACTATAAACTATAAAACAAAATTTTCTTTGGGTTTTAGCCAATTGGCAACCGAGCAATACGACAGTAGCCAAACTTTTAGGCGCAGCAATAGGCTGAGGTGGGGCTAGATCTTGCTCCTTCTTGACCTGGCTTCTACCTCAAACTGGAGGCTCAAAATCTGATTCAAGCCCATGGCTCGCCTCTCTGACCTACTGGAAGTCACCTAGGCCATCCAAATAAAGTTCCACACTGTAGATTTAGCCTGGCTCCTGTAATTATTAATACCTTAAAAGCTCACTTTATTTTTTTGGACATGGCATTTGTGCTTAACATGATGATGGCTTATTTCAATTGAAAGCATTGGCTAGTTTCTGCTTTGTAACATCACTTGAACCATGACAAATCAAGTATGATATAGTAATAACCACGGCAAAAAATTTAATAATAGTTATCCCATAGTTGTCCAAATTGAGTTATTTCACTTATGTTTAGTACTTTCATAAATCATGCATGTTGTTAACATAACAATTAATAAAGGTGGTTTGATGGGCAGCTGCTGAACAGGTGAATTAAGTCTTCTGATCTCACTTAAAGCCCACTTCTCTTTCCTATATATCAATTTGTTCATCTGACGCGACATTTGAATATCCCAGTCTTACAAGGCATTCTACAGCGCAGTTTTTGATGGAGCTTGCGGTCTACCAAGCCTCATGTGGACGGTTTACCCACTTCTAAAGGCAGCATATCAATTTCTCGTACATGCAAAATGTGGCTTGTAATTGTCCGTCGAAAGAGTTCAGAAACTTCCTCAGGAATTACATCCATGGTTGGCTGCTAATCTTGTAGTTTTCTCAAATTTCTGGTTGGTGTTAGAATGCTCGTTATTGTCTTTTTTTTCTATTTTTCTAGCATCATATTGCGTAACTGAAAAATAATTTAAGTATAATAATAATAATGAAAGAAAATTTAAATGTAATGCCAACTTTGGAGATGGTGATTCTGTACCTGAGTTGGACTTTCTTTCTTTTTTTTCTTCCTCTATTTATTTTTTATAAAATATAGATATATTAAGTTCTTAACTACTAGTATGCATAAGAAAATTCTCAGTATCGTGCGTAGTGGAGAGACCACTTCAACATTTTTCTCGTGAAGAGAGAATAAGACTAAGGAAGGATACGCACGGCATTAAGGAAGACCTGGAAGAGTCAAGTATATGTTCGACTTAATGGGTGACAGAGGAAAGAAAGTTTCACCATGTGTTCCATCGCACCGCACTTGGGCCGCCGGGGATTGCGCCACGCCTCCCTCCCGATTCGCTGCTGCTTTTATTCCCACCTATCGGCTTTTCGTTTTGTCATCACCCGACCACAAAGAAAAGTTGATTTTATACAAACAGCGACGAATGAGCGGACAAATCTTCAGCGGCGCCCATCCAGGAAAAGAATATGCTGCCGGCCCCCACAGCTGTATGCATGCAGCGGCTGCTCATATCCACGGGATCCACAGGACCAACTTGGGTCGCTGTCACTTTGCCTTTTTGAAGAATCTGGACGCATGGTTTCCTTTTCTTCTTCTTTTTTTTCTTTTCTTTATTTTTCTAATTATATATATATATATATATGGTTCATTTTTTTTTTTAAAAAAAATTAACAATGTGGTCAAAGATGAGGGAGACAGAGGGAGGATGGTGACGTAGTTAGGAATGAGAGAAAACTCGACGTTGGGTGGAGAGGCAGATGAGGGATGGGGCAGATATATGAGAAAGCTTGATGTTGGACGAAGAAGAAGATGGTGAGACTTGGGGAGTCAGCACAGTTAGGTAGGGGCAATGAGGCTGGACTGAAGAAGAGGGGTAGGGAGGAGATGAATGAGAACTCGCTTTTGAAAAAGTAAAAAGT
This sequence comes from Phoenix dactylifera, assembly GCF_051530095.1. Classification (NCBI taxonomy): domain Eukaryota; kingdom Viridiplantae; phylum Streptophyta; class Magnoliopsida; order Arecales; family Arecaceae; genus Phoenix; species Phoenix dactylifera. The sequence goes on from NC_143190.1 coordinate 4,370,493, forward strand.
AAAATTTTTTTACTTTTACTTTTTCAGAAACTCACTTTTCAACTTATTTTTTTACATCAAATTCTGTATTTCTGTTAAAAAAATAGAAAATAGAAGTACCAAATGGAGTGCATGATTTGGTTTGATATAGAAAAAAATATCAAAAATATAACCTGCACCTAGATTATTAAAAATCGGTATAGCTAGGTTTGCAGAAGATTTACTGGTGATGATGCTCGGCCCTTCTTGTGGCCAGTTCTATTAAATTCATTAATCACATTCTATCATGCGGCATATAGTTGGGGCATAAAATTTTTTGTTATCGGTATGTGCATCCCCAATTCACTTGTGCCACATGGCATACGATGGGTGCACATAAGTTTTTTCATTTAGTTTGCACATTATAAGTGTCCATGGAGTTCTTAACTGCCTGAATGATTTTACACTTCTTAGCTGAATTATTTTTCTCATATAATATTCTACAGGTTGAGATTAAGAAGCAAGCCTAGTTAGTGATGACTTATATGCTCTCACTCATTGCTTTCAAGCCGAAATCCTCAAATCGTTTTGTTCTTGGGAAATATGATTAAGCACTTCATGCTCTATCTTGCTCCTACCCGGTTGGAAAGAAGAATGGAGAAGCTGACTTGAAATAATGCTGTGCTTTTCATTTCCTTTTTTTTGTTAAAAGTAGCATTCATATAGTTCTCATATGAGTACAGCCTGCCAAATCAAAAGAAAAAAGATAATACAGAGGGTAGGTCATACATATCTCTGAACCTGGTCCAAATCAATCCACCTGAATGCTGGGCCACAAAGGAGGCAACCCAGTCTGCCGTACTGTTTGCTTCCCGATAAACGTGTGCTACCTGGAAGAAACCTGTCTCCCTGCCTCCCTGGAAGAAACGTGTGCTTCCTTGGTGTTATTTATCTAAAGATATTGCATAAGTAGAGCTACATGCAGCCAAAGTTGTAGTAATATAATTGCATGCATGCTCCCGCAGTTGTCCTCAATGGCCATAACATATTTTTCACTATCAAAAAATAAATGACCATAACATATTTTGCTCTGAGACGTGGAACAAGTAGCACTACAATAGCATTTAGGTTGTTCTACAAAAGATTAGTAACATGTGAATTTACATCGAAAAATGAGATGCTGTAAGAAGTAGGCTTGTAAAGGGTCTAATAATTTGTAATGAAACCAAGGACATTTTTGTGATGGATATCCTACGAGCATAGAAAATTAGGTGGGATATCCTACTAACGATGCATTGCCTCATCGCTTAAATTAGAGGGAGGGAGGGGGGGAGGATCTCCAACAAAGGAATTGAACAATGTGTGCTTCATGATTTTGCATAAGCTTAATTAGATCTCTGCCTAGTTCACAAGATGTCTGGGTGTCAGAAGGTGAGAGGATTATAATCAAATTTTACCGGTACAAATTCATGACCTAATCTTCTCCAAATACTAGTTTGTCCTCTCCCCAATCATGTACCATGGTTACAAGTTTCAAAGGCTCTAGGCATGTTTGATGCGATTAATTTTGGCTCCACCAAATCCTCGCCCTATTAGGAGAAGTTCTTCCATCAACGACCTGCAATTTTGAATTACCCTAAAACACCACTACTCTATCTTAAAATAGGTCTCTTCATAACTTGTATTGCTTCAATCCATTCCATAATCAATTTTAGACATGGGTTTGCTTGAACACCAAGCATTTGATCAGATGATATCATCCCTTGCCACTTGAGCAAGAGGATAGGGGTTCGACTTCGGTTGGAGTCAGCATCCCAAGGTTGGGTTCGACTTCGGTTGGAGTCAACATCCCAAGCTACATGAAGGTTAGGGATTAGTCCCTTCTAAATTTGAGAGAGAGAGAGAGAGATATGGATGTGGCAAGCATTTTTCTCATTACTCATATGAACACTGTATGTTGGCTGTAGCAAAAAAAAAAAAAAAAAACACTGTATGTTGGCAAAAATGTAAACATGTTTGCGATTGCATTTATAGTCCAATTAAACACTATTAAGATTCAAGGGTTTTGTTAGAATTAGAGAGGTAGATTCCCTGGTCCACTTTTTAAGTCTAATATAGATGCTTGTTGGGCAACCCTAGATCTCAACCAAATGGCATTAGTATAGGGATGGGTCCAATGGCCACCTGATCTCCAATGCTCGATTAAATTATTGCACCTCGTATGGTGCCATTTGGCTTATCATCTAAATTTCAGTTCAAACCTTACCTTTAAGACTATGGTATCATGCTCATAATATAATATGCTTTATAACGGCTATGTCGCTGTTAGCAAGTCCTAAAATGAATGCTACTTGTGGCCCCATAAAACGGGACGGTACAAAAGCCCCACCGCAGGATGTTATTCAAAGTATATTTTGTCTCAAAGCTTTGGGAGCCTGCTGTGTTTCTTGGCTCAATTATTTCACATCACATCACAATATACATTAGAAAAGGACATAGTTAGGCGATGAAAGCAATCGATACAATAAGGGAGCATGCGAAAGAGATTTTTCTGTTAATTAGAAGATCAAAAGATGATAAACAAAAAATGCTGTAGGTCACCTTTGAATGCTTTGCTCTTTGATCACGAGCAATATTGCCATTCTGGTCATCACTACACCTAGGGTGCATTTAGTTCCCGATCAGAATCGGAATCAGAATGAATTGGAATAAGAATCGGAACGGTCGTATCTTTCAACTTATTTGGTTCATGACTGAAATCAAAATAGGAGTTGAAATGATATTTGAATACTAGGGAAGAGTCTTTTATTTCCATTCCAATTTCAGAGCCCAACTCTATCTAACCAAACATGTTCTTAAAATATTAAGAAATATGACTCCTAATTTATACTTGTTATTATTAGGAGAGCCAATTATTCTAGATGCAACAGCTAGTAATTTTGCATCAAAGTCCAGATTTAGACATGATTTTAATTAAATAAAGAATTAATATTGCGGAAGATAAACCACTAGCTCTTAATTTGCAAGTATTGTAGGAAATTTGCCCTTGGAAATATATGTATTTAAGAAAATTAGTAAAAAGCACAACACCTATCATTATGACACTATCATCGAAAAGACAAACAAATGACCTATTAAATTATCTATTTTATATTCCTAGTTAGCAAATTAAGCTCCACCAACTGGGTGCACCTCTCTTGGGATAAAGGAGTGCCTATATCCAAATCTTGAATGGAAATATTTCAGCTATGTAATATGGATAATCTTGCTGTATTTCTTTAGTCACTCCAATCACTTTTTTTTCAAAAGAATATTACTTTACCCCTTTATCACTTAAGATATCATTGGCTGCAAGGAAATCTTCAAAAAGAAAAAAAATAAATTTACTTTATACGTGAAAATAAATTCTAAAATATAGTGATAAAACTTTCTAAATTTGTTAGTTTTTTCAGGAAGTATGTTTTATACATAATTTTTCTTGCGACCAAACATAACCTTACTATTTTATTTCTATCAGATGGATACTCATTTTTTTTTTAAACCATCTCTCATCTTGATAAAAATTTAGAATGTATAATTGATTGTAGCTCTTGTCAAAGCAACTAGATATTTGACAATGACCATTTTTGGATAATATGATAGGGACATGCCTTGCAATTAAATCATGATGTTAGGTACATTCCTTATTATATCACAAATATGTTGTATGCATGCACATCAAGATGCATTGATGAAACTATCATCAAATATGCTGCATAAAGAAACAAACTAAAATGGAAAGCTAGAATGCTAGATTATGGTTGGAGGATACAAAGCAACATTATTATGTTGAGGAAAACAAAAGGTCCTTATAACATGATATTTGCAATATACCTGTATTTGAATATCAAGAAAAATATCATTGTAGGCAAACGATCCACAACTTTCAATTTGCTCCATCCCCTATTCGCATGATTCACAAATGCATTCATTATTTTCAATCTTCACACATCCCTAGAGTTTATCCTTTTCTAAATAATCTCCAGAAGGAGAATGATGAAAGAAAGTTTGTCATCTAGTAAAATGAAAAAATATATTCAAAAAATCCCCTTATTTATAGATATATTGAATCTCTTCATGATCGCCGTCCATTTAATAGAATAATTTATCACTTCAATATATATAAACTTGTTTACAATAACTTTAATCTTTCTATTCTAGTAAAGTGGTATTTCTTATCAAAAATAGGTTGAAGCAATATTCTAAATGAAGGCTTGCTCTAGTAGTCACACCTCTTTACTTAGCAACTAAAGATTTTATATTTGAATCCTGGTTGGTGTACCTCTATTATTTACGCCAAAATAATCATAATGTGGATGGGCATTTCTCATTTCCTCTCAAAACAATCTAAAAAATGATCTAAAAAAAGCAAGTTTGGAATTAATTAATTTCAAGGCAATGCAGAAATTGCCCAAACTCGATGAAGCTCAGCTTGATAGGGCTCCAATATATTTATATTATATATTGTACATTATATAGATAATGGGTCATTAAATTAAGGATTCAATTAGCATCTTTATTTATTTTTTGAATCAATTAATTGTAATACATACTTGAATCAAGCATGAAATCAAGCTATAGTTCAAGAATAATTTAAGCTTCATCAAAACTTGAATTGATTTCAACTCACTTCCAGCTTCAAGATTATTAAGCTACTCAGTTAGACTCATGTTCGATTATATCCAAAAGTAAGCTTAAATTGAGCACAAAATAATAGTAATCTTAACTCAAAATTTAAGATAAAAAATAAATTTCAAGCTGTTTGATCAGACCCAAGTCTTGATGAAGCTCGTGGGTCAATTACACCCTCCATGTCCCACATCCCCCTATCTCCACAAAAATGAAAAGCTGAATGATTTATTTAATTGCATCTTCATTAAATGCATGGAATATATTTTTAGAGAAATTTTAGGGACATTTTTTTTGAGAATTAATATTTTATTTTCATAGAAGAAACTTGACCTCTACTTTCCATCGATTGCTAAAACAAATCTAGTCCATCAAATGTAGCCTCCAATATAGGCTAATTCATTTTAAATCTTAAACTTTAATTGTTCAAATATAGCAAATCTATTTATACTCTAATCTTACCTACAATTAATATAAGGCCTTTTCAAGTCATCTAGTTAGCCTTCCTAAATATCCTTTCCCTCCATTCTCACTCACTTCTTCCCCATTAAATATCCATCCATTTTTCAGGAGAAGGAAAAGATAATAATATATATATATATATTTTTAGGAGGACGAGAACTTAGGATACTTGTAGCAAGAAATCTTGTTGAACATAAAATAACTAGCTTATATTATTTGTCCTCTTTATAAAATTACTTTGAACATATATTTTATATGTTACGTATGGAGTATCTTTTTTTTTTTTTTTTTCAATAAGAGACTTCTAGTCAACCCAAAAATAATCCTTTGACAGTTATGGCAGGGTATGAAAACCAATTGTTATAACCTAATTTTATTTAAAGGACAAGAATATTGACATCTGAAACTTTTTCCAGAGAAGACCTATATCTAAACTTAAATAAAATGTATCCAATATATATGTATGTTAGTATGTATATGTGCGTATATATGTATACATATATGCACGTATTACATTGACATGCCAAGGAAGGCACTAAAACAAAATATAATTAAGGATAGAATCTACCATAGGTGATCTGTAATGGTTAAAAAAAATATTAAGCTTGATTCTTTTACAATACAATTTGGCACAATATTTAGGACAGGCATGATTACCATGCATTTTATAGCTAGCCAAGTGCCTTTTTAGCAGGTTCAGATACCAGAAGAAGAAGAGTTGGATAATTTAACAGCTAAATTCTATTTCAAGCAATCAATCCATGTAGCCTTGGAGCAGCCATGCGCAGTCGAGAGGCCAGATGGTGAGGATGGCCAGAATACATAGAAAACTCGGCATGTGTAGTCCTCACATGGGAAAAAGCTACGGATAAACAATTAAAAGGTGAAAAGAGAGTAGAATATGGCCCTTATGTACTGTGATTCGCGGGTAAGGTCGGCACAGAGAATCCCAGTTAAATCCAAGCACTCCGGACAAAACCCAGTCCAAAAGACACAGAGAGAAAGAAACAAAAGCGAGAAAGAATTCCAATTTCCTTTGGAGAGAGGGAGAGAGAGAGAGAGAGAGAGAGAGAGAGAGGGAGGAAAGCTCTCACTTTTCCTCCTCCTCCAAAGCCAAAATATATCTCTTTTATTCTTCCCCTTTAAAGGGAAACCCACCGAGCCAGCCTAAAGCTAGCAAGAGCTCCACTCTACTTGGTTTGGAGGGCAGTTGTTTTCTTGATACTCGGGGTCGGGTGGTGGGCGGTGAGTTTAAAGCGCCCGGGGTGTCTCTCTTTAACGTGTCCTTGGGAATATCTTTTCAGAGGGTATGAGGTGGGGTTTGAAATGAAATTCCTCTCCTCACGCCTATAAGTTCTCCATCACCACCTCAATCCTTGTCCTCCCTCCCCACCCCTCTCTCTCTCTCTCCGTGTCTTTGTGTGTGTGTGTGTGTGTGTGTGGGTGGGTGACAAGGTGTTGTAGGGTTTAGGAAGAAGTGGGGTTGGGTTGGCTGAGAAAAATGGGAAGGTAGAAGAGGTGAGATGAGTTGTGCCTGGCTCCCTGTATGCCACTGGCTTGGAAACTAATCTACCAATAGATTAGCTACGGCGGGTGGCGTGCGAGGAGCCAAGCATACTCTCGCTCTCTCTCTCTCTCTCTCTCTCTCTCTCTCTTCTCTCTCTCTAAGTTTCTTGTTTTACATCTTATGTGTTTCTTAGAATGCTTAAAGATCGGTTGAACTGGATATGGTGGATCTTTTTATGATGCTTTTTTTGTTCTTTTTTGAGGATAACCAATCTTTGTATGGTGTTTTGCAGCTTTAGAAGTGATATGGCTTCCACAGCTTATCAAAGCAGAAGAAGAAAAGGTTTTGGCTACAAGAATCTTTCCCTTCTTGTTCTTCTATTCTGTAGAGGATCTATGTGTCCATGCTTGTGATTTTAGCTGAAGGAAAATGATATTATCATTTACTTTCACTTGATGGGATATGAATTTTGAGTACAGTGACCCATACATTAAGATATCGATGTAGAGATGGGAGGCTTGATTGGTGCAATACATCATTGCCTAATATTCTTTTGGTATGTTGGTTTTTACATGCATCCCATACAACATCTCTATGAGCTAGCGAAGGTCGATTTCAACCAAATAAATGAAAAAAGGGTCTAAGTTTCTTGATATGTGCTTGCCATGTGGCTAATGATGCACCAATAATGATGTTTTATGGAAAATGATATCATAGATTTTAGCTTCCTTTTGTTTCTCAGTTTATAGATCATGGAAGCATTCGTTTTTGTTAATTATAAAGAAAATCAGGAGGAAATCTTTCTCCTTCTCGATTTCTTTCATGACCATGACTCATTCATCGACAGGTTTTTGTGTTTCGTTCAACTTCTCGGTGACTGAAGGTTGATGGTTCATCACTTCTCAAAAAATAATTAACTAGGTTTATTGAGAATGCTTACCTCTTGGTTCATAGATCAGACAAGTATTCTTACATGGTTTTTTTTTTCTTTTCACAAAGAAAATAAGGTGGAAATCCCTCTCCTCCATTCTTAATTTCCTCGACAGATGGAACCATTCAAAGATGGTTTTGATATCTTTTATGAAAATTATCAGAGCGGAAATTGTAGTGATTTATTCATGACATCGATGTGATCTTTGTACAACAACTGGAATCTCTTAAAGCTTGGGACAAGACAGAATGAAAAAATGGAAACAATAACCAAAAAAAATTCGATAATCATGGGAAAAATATAACATATACAAAATAAAACAATGGGATATATCCAGGATTTTGGGAATTGATTTGGAAACATATCGAAAAAGAAGTGAGTAAGAAATTCATACAAACTAGGATATATGGAAGATTTCTATTGGTTGTGCAACTTAGCTTCGCATCTAATACATTGGGTGATTGGTTTTATATAAACAGTGAATTTTACTAAGATTTTTGTTTAGCCTTTTCTAGCCTGCATTGTAGAGTATACAAAACATTGATTGCTGTGACATGATATTCCTAATATAAAACACATGCTATTCTTTTTTTTTTTATGATGGAGAACGCTATCCTTGAGCCACCATCTCATTGTACATTCTAACATTCTAACTCTGTGATCACTCCCTAAAAACTCCAAATCACAACTTGATACCACTGTTCTCATTTTGTTTGGACCACCATGTGCCTCTTTGCAACTAGTCTACAAAATGGAGTCAGGAATTCTGAAACCATAGTTGTCACCGAAAAATTCAGTGGCACATTACCATATCTCTATCTACCACTAGATCTTCTTCTTCTCATTCAACACTAGTTCCTCCTGGCACTGTGGCATGGTCTCCCTTACTACTTAATAGGGTGTTTGTGTGTGTGTGTGTGTTTTTTCTGAAAAATTGTGTGGCTATCAGAAAGAGAACATGTCTACGGGGACCCACTAAATGAGCAGGCTCCCATTTGAGCCTGGCAAGCTGCATTTTGTTGTTTTGCTCCCGAACCGAGACGTAAAGAATTCTATCTCCGGGGAAGGGTGTCAGCTTTCTATTTTTCCAAGGTTTGATAGGATGGTGTCTTCCACAGCCACAAGTCTCTCATATGCGTCTCCATGGCGGTGTGAAGACTGAAGAGTATACTGAGCTCGTGACTCTTTTGCACGGCTGCATGCTCCCACCTGCGTTACTCCCACCCTACCCTTCTCCTGATGCTCTAATGATGCATTTGAGGTGCAGATTCTAAAATAGCGGCAGCTAGAGGAAGTTCAATTTTAACATCTCAGTCTATAAAGCAGAGTTGAGGATAGCTTGAGTTGGCCTTGACCATACTCGGCGTATATTGAGAACCAGTACCACTTTGTTGGAAGATGACTCGGCCACAGTAGCTGGATTTAGCGGCATGCGAGAGAGGTACGGATCTATCTCCTGCTTCGGGACATCTGGAGTTTAGCGAGAGGATGTGTTTTCTTTTGGGCAAAACACATCTATAGGAAAGTGAACAGTGTAGCGGATTGGATGGCTTCCTTTGTGGTGGATCGCTCCAGTGGAGTTCTCTGAACCGATGAGGCGCAGTTGCTAAGGATCTTTCGAGACTTATTGTTTTCTGACTTTTTTGAATGTATTCGTATTAGAGATGTATGAATCGCCTAATGTAGCAAAAAAAAAAAAAAGATTAATCAACAAATTGCTTACATGCTAATGATGGATTATATTGTGAGGATTGTACATGAATCAAGAAAAATTTTCCTAGTTCTTTTGTGTGGCCTGGGGGGATTGTTCTCAACTTGTTGTGCTAGGTTGGGAGCAGTTTTTCCTCACCATCTTGGAGTTAGCTTTTGCGATCATTGCCAATTATCGTTCAATTAACATGCATGGAGAGTTTGCTTATCATTTTTTTTACATGTGTTTTTTTTTCCGATAGCATTTTATAATTATCTAGATCCAGATTTATGGGAATGCACCACTTAATAGTCGAATCTTGTTAAATATAAGAATGCGACCATCAGGGCAAGCTCTAGTTCACTATATGAAAATTTCTCTATGAGTCTAGTATCTGCCAGTATTATCCTTGCAACTTATCTCGTCTGCTCATTCTTTTACAACTAAACATAAATTAAACACAATTTATGGATCAAATCTGGCAGCTAGATGCGAATAGTTTGTCAGCACAGTCCAATTAAATCAAGCAAAGGTTAATACAATTCGGTGACAGATGAAGAGGCTCGTCATATTTTTGCATGGTTCTATGTGATCCGCGAGCAGAAATTGTTCAAGGGTAGACTAGCGCTAATTTAAGCCAAGTATATATAGCTAGTTTGTATCTTGTGATAGATTATGAGCTCTTTTCCCAAGTTCATCGTCACACCTGAAAAGAGGAAAAGAGACCTTATGACCTCACAAATTCTCTCTGTCTTTCTCTCCAGACGCCCCAAATCCGGGACATTAAAGGGCCATGCTACTAAGGATACAACCCATGATAACATAAAGCCAAACATTTTATTTAACTTCCAAATTCATTTTAAACAAAATATAATAAATACAAGTTCAATTTCATTATCCATTAAATGTAACCACTACTTCTTCAGAGCATCTAAATTCGAACATAAATACTAAACTCATAATCCTTAATATACAGAAAATCATTAACTATAAATTCATAGTTAATTTAACATATTAAATTTTTTCTATAAAATCATCAAACTTGCTAGCGCGAACTCCAAGCTTGGACCATCCTTCGTTCCTATCGACTCTATTCCTCTAAATAGAAAAAAATAAAAATAAAGATATGTGAGGGACATGGCACAGTAAGTAAACCTTTCAGTACCTTACCGGATCAAGTATAAGTTTTTTCATTTCAATGCATCATTTAAGAAAAATAACAGATATTACAAAATAAAGCATTTCATAATACAACATATTAAAACAAGTCGTAAAGCAAATCATCCATCTTTCATAAATATAGTTCCAAGTTTATATTGTAAATAAATTCATAAATCATTCTTCATATTATTTAACCCTATCATGAATCAAAATATTGCTCACAAATATTCGTGCTATGGTCACTATAACCCATGGTAGGGCCATCTTCGTTATCAACAAGATATCATAGTTTGTATTCGTTACCAACTTTAACCTATTGGTAGATGATCGTTTTTGTTGGATGCTAGCTTCAAGACGTCGATTTTTTCAATTCTAAGGATCATACATAGCTATCTGAGAGCCTTTAGAAATTACTTGTATCTTTTTCTTAAAACATGTACATAAATAGATGAAAAATACTAAATGACATGATCAGATTCATATTTAATAACAAAGCTATTTTTATTAAAACATTCATGCAACTATTTTTCATAATAAAGTCTGATTTTCATAACCCATATGCTGATCCATAATTTTTAAAAAATATGACATTTCCACGAGAAATCTTATGCAGAAAAAATATGATAATTTGAAAGATAATGAGGAGTATAAGATCTACTTCTTTTGTTATTAGACTGTCAGACTTCGCTGGGCCACTTCACTAGACCTATTTGAAATATTAAAGTGAAATTAATTTCTAATTGATGACTTTAATAAAATAATATGACAAGACTTGATCGGACGTACGGTGGTTTTAGATAGTTTAAGTTTAAACAATTCTCTCAATGAATAAGACTCAATCAGGGCCAAGATTAATCCACAAGGTTCATCAATGAGGATTTTAGGGATGTTCAATATGGCTGGGGTGATTGATCCAGCAGACGGCCCAGACACCAAGATAATTCAAAGCCTCTTTCTAGGGGTCAACTCGGATTCATAGATTAGATCGATAGGGCTCGACACCGGGTTCCATAGATCTTTTAGAGAGAAAAGTAAAAAGAGAAAGAGAGAGAGAGGAGAGAGGAGAGAGAAAGAAGAGAGACTCTCTTCTTTCCCAAAATAGGGGAGAGCCGATCTCTTCCTCTCTTCTTAGATCAGATGGTGGCGGCCACCAAGGTGGCACAACCCCAGCGACGACGGCCGGCGACTGTGGTTAGCCGAAGAAGAGAAGGAGAAAAAGAAATCATCACGATCAACCCCTTAATCAACCTTTACCATGGTTGTTTTCCTCACCCACAAGCACAAGATCACAAAGGTCCTAGACAGCGGTGAAGCTCGGCCAAACTTGGCGGCCAGCAATGACGAACTTGGAAGAAGGGAGCCGAAACAGGATGCCCTTATTTCGAAAGGTATTCTGATGATTTGCTGGCTCAAATCCAAGAGAATGAAGGCCAAAACACCAAGGAAGAAAGAGGAGGAGATAAAGAATTCATACCTCGATCCGGCGAAGCTTTTCGATAGCTCTTTCTGATGATGAATCAAGAAGGCTCGGAGAAGGATCGTCGAGATTAGTAGCGATTCTCGGAGAATTGAGGATAGCTTTCGACGAAGGAGAAGAAGGCCTTAAATAGATGAATCTCCGGTGTTGGGATTACCTTAAGACTTCTAGAGTCCAACGATATCAGAGAAGGAAGAAGACTCCGATCGGGAGTCTTCTCCTCCATCCATCACGTGGAATAGGCACGCTCGGTCCTTAATGGGCCCTGGTCATTTCGAGCCGGTCCACATGCCCACAGGCTGGGCTGCAACGCGACATCAGCTTGGGCTTGACCTCTTCGGGCTGGCCAATAGGCCTAAATTTATATGTGGGCCGGTCAATGAACCGGGCCCACACACACTCTCTCTCTATATATATACACATGCACGTATATATTAAGTTCTTATATTGCGACTTATTCATTTTTGGGTAGCATTAGTTTGGAGGAATTCGACTCTGAAATGAGAATAGAATTAAGTGACTTCTATTTCAACCATTTGGTTGGAGAAAGTCCTATTCTCATTCCGATTTTAGAGGGAATGAGAATGCTTCAATCTCCCAAGACTCAATTCCAACTCTTTTCTAGTATTCAAATTTTATTCTGATTTCTATTTCGATTCCAGTCATGAACCACATGCTTTGGAGAATATGGCTATTCTGATTTTCATTCCAATATATTTCGCTTCCGATTCTGATTGTGAACCAAATGCACCCTTTATGTAAGCTAAGATATTCATTGTGAAAGTCTACAGGCTCTAAAAATGGCACTCATTTTCTAAATAAATATATCAAATGTTTTTTTAAAATGTCCATTTCTCCATGTCAGCACAAGGGCGTGCTTCCAATTTTGACAAGTAAAATCTACGACTACTTCATTATTGTTGTTGTTGTTAGCCTTAATTAATTTTTGTAAAGAATCTCAAGCTACTTGATAACGGATGGCCCTGTACCAATTGCATATGTGATAGAGCTAAGCTTGATTAAGTCTAAGTTTGATAAAGCTTGGTTTGAAATTAAAAATTGAGATCAAGCTTCTATCATTAGTTATAGGATAGAGCAAAAGTCAATCTTAGGATATATTTGGTTACGAAATCAGAATCGGAATTGAAATAAATTAGAATAGAAATTGGAATGGCCATATTCCTTGATGCGTATGGTTTATGACTGGAATCGGAATCGGAATCAGAACAGAATTTAAATACTAAGGGAGAGTTTGGATAATGAGGGCATTCCTATTTTTCTTTGGAAACAGAATGGAAATAGGACTCCCCTAACCAAAGGGTTGTGATGGAAGTTACTTATTCCAATTCCCATTCGAGAGCCTAACTCTTTCCAACTAAATATGCTCTTGGTTTTAAACCAAGCCAAACTTGAACATTCTATTGGCTGACAATCTTTATAAAGCTGTATCAAAGTTTGAGTTTAGCTTAAGTTCGAGCTTGATCTGAGCTCAATTCCGATTTCCTTCGAGCTTGATTCAATGGTTGACTACATTTTAACTAAACTAAATGTTGTATCAGATCCAACAATTGATATTTAACTAATCTATGTTGCAATATAACATATACATTACCGGTTTCAAGCATTACAAGGCTGAGATTGATTGAGTTGTTTTTTTTTCAGACTTGGCTTGAAATTAGTTTCAAGCCTATGATGGAAACCTATAATTCAGAAGACTTACACTTAAATTGAGCCTGTTTTGGGCTTCGGAATGATGTCGAGCCGTTTGGACTAATTTGACAGTCCTCCACCTCCCAGCACCCAAAGCCTCAGGCCTCAGCCAAATCTGAGCCATCCAGATGTTCAATCACCAATCGTAAAGCAGCATCACTGCCGCCCAAGCATTCACAATTGGACGTGCTATGTGCTTAGAAGAAGCGAGGAAGGATATTAGAAACCAAGATTATTAATGACCCACAAAGGCTCTGAGCCTTTGGATGCCATTTTACTGGCCCATGGGAATATATTTTTATTATTTCGACCAATTTTATTAAAATTTAACAAATACTTAATAGGGCTTGAAGCTTGTCCTTTCGAGATCTGAAACCTTGGTGGTTGATTGATATCAAAGTTAACTTCAGCTAATATATGGGGACTGAGACATCTATTTCTTGGTCACTATAGTAAACTTCAGATTAACCACTTTTTTAGCTATTGAATTTATTTTGTCTTTCTGATTTATGTAAGTCGAGTTTGGTTAAGTATACTTTATGATAACTAAGATCTTGCTTGGAGAAAATTTGACCAATTGAAAGGGTGTCTCTATATTCTTCGAGTAGCCATCAACAACAACAAAAACAATAACTAGAAGAAGATGGATTTGGCTGGGTATCTATGTTCTTGGATTTGGTTAGGGCTTTATGGACTATGTCGAGCACCAAAAATCAATATTGTTGAATGTCTCCCTTTTTTCCTAAGAAGTCAAAATTATTGAAACTCCTTAAGAATCCAAGCTTTTAAAAAAATCATAGGACCACATTCTATGGGCTATAACCCAAAAAACCGCTTAGAGTAGGTTTTCCCATCATCACCATCATTGTTTGATGGTAAGAGAATGTATATAGAGTCGATAAATAGAAACTTTAGAGAATTGTGAAGTGGAATATGAACTTGTGTTACATTATAGAAATATATGCATGGTTAGAGGAAAAAGATTAAGTACAAATTATAATTTTTAAATCTACTATACAAGCCAATATATATCAGTCGAACTTAACCAAATTATGTAGTTCCTACGTAAGAGGGAAAAAATATAGTTTCGCCAACTTCAAAATCTAACTCTATAAATATGCCTATTTAACCTCATTGACATGTTACGAAACGTTTGGCCCAGACTCAATATTGATAAGCTTTGCTCTTCAAGTTGTTACTAGGAAAGAAAATATTGCTATATTAAAAATACTATTAACACTTCATAATGTCTATGCGAATAATGCTCAAATATATATAAAAGAAAGGAACCATAGAAACTAAATGAACAAAATACTGATCTATAAAACAAAAATTATAAGAACATAAATTTTACTGTGATATAAAGACATTTTCTTTGACTCTTACAATCATTGCGATGGTATTTCATATAGATCATTTTAACTTTATATAATACTTTATGAATCATATATAAAAAAAATCCTAGGAAAAAATTAGTCCACTTGAGTTGTTACACTAATAGGCAACGGTTACAATGTCACTTCTTGAATATAATAGACTTATTTCCACTGTTAAAAGGACAGGATATGTTTAATCTTCCATTGTAACTTACCAGACTTTAGCTTAGGCTAGCTACTATTATCAAATCATATCTAAGACAACTTTTCGATCTCGCAAGTTTGTCAAGGATATATTGCCCTAGATAACAGAGATTTTTGGCTGGATTCTCCTTGCATTTTTTTAAAATAAAGATTCTCTATGCATTTAAACAGTTTGAATTAATTACCGAAAAAATAGTTTGGATGTAGGAAATGGAGAACCACTTGGAAACCTGGTCTCATTGTGAGACAAAAAAGATGGATGACTTTGACTTGATTGCTGATTGGCTGTGGGTGTAGGAACCAGTGGTGCATGGATAAGAAGTCGTCGTAGCCGTTGAACTGGCATGCCACAGGTGTAGGGCTCAATTCAAGAGGAAAAAGGGGGTGGGGGTCCATGGCCACAAAAGCTTGTGAACAATCTTTGTGATTTTGCAAGACCTCAATTTTTAGCTCCAATTACTTTTGAAATTAAGATGAATAAATTGGAAAAAAAATTATTTTTATATAGCAGTTAAGAGTTATGATGAGTCTTGACTGCTTTCTGGCTAGAGATTTGCAATTGAGACTGATAACCAGCTAAGCTGCTTACCTGACTCAAACTCAACCTTTAAACCTGTTGTTATTATAAAACGCTTTAATCGACCCACCAGCTGGAACGAATATCTTCAGAAGACGCAAGAATGGAATATGGATTCAGAAGCATGAGCTGCACAATGGTTGCAAAATATGGTTTAATATTGCAATTATGAATAATATTTAAATATGGCTGTGAGATGTTTTAATCTCTTAATCTGAAGAGAGCTGAGAGAAATTCTTTTTCACTTCTCTTTTAGAGAAATGGAGGGGTGAAAGCTCAGTCAAATATGAGAATGTGGACGGCTTGTTTTTGCAAACTGGGAAGTTAGAATCAATAGAATGTCAGAACAAGGGCAAGATCAGAAAAAGAACAGGTTTTACCAATTCCACCAGTTGGCACCCTCCAAAAATGAATTCAAAATTCGCTATCCAAATCATTGCACAAATCATTATGGAGCAATAGCCAATATTTGAACCATGGATACGAAGGGCAAGCCTTTTGAGATGACGTGCCAACCAACTGTAATAGCAGCATTGCAGAAATCATGGAACCCTAGAAATTTTTAGGGAATCAGAGAATTTGTAAGACGGTTGCAGCAGCTGCATGCTCACAACCCCACTGTCCTCTTGGTCCACAACATCCTCAGGAAACTTCCAAGGTAATTAGCACTTAAAAACATTGTCTGCCATCCTACTCGCAACAAAATCTGCAGCCAACATTTAAATCAAAATCTTTACCCGAAGAAAACCAGGATCGAAAAGATTATTAGCTTTGGAATTTGCAAACATGTGCCACATTTACCAAATCCGTCCACAATTCAAAATCTAATATGAATCTTTATCTTCCGTGCAAATGATACCCATTACTTTGGCATCTTCGAGTCAGAACTGCCAAACCACATGATTAACAGGATAATCAGTAGTCATATAAATCAATGAAAAAATTAATGCATATTTCACTAGTATTTGCTACTAGTTTTCCACCCTCCCATGAGTTTCTCAGCTCTAATTCACAGTCTGCATATATACAAGCTTGCATACGTACCGATACACAAGAAACAAGCAAACAGAACAAAATTGCAAGTATTACATGAGACGTATCAGTAACAATTGATACTAAAAGGATCTCTCTCTTTTTTCCCTTAATTTTTTTTTTCTTTGATCCCTTGGTTGATTCAGCTATGATCTGTAATTGCAGTGAAGGACATGGTTGCATGTGTGGTGCTCTCTGAGGACAAGGGTGAGCCCTCCAGTGCAGTCAAGCAAAGGGATGTGTTTTCTTCATCAGGCTTCTGCTTTTTTACTTTGAGGTCCATGAAGTCTGAGATTAGGCCAGGCTTTGTGATCTCCAGCTCGACATCTCTCTCACCCCTCAGCATCTTGACAACAGTAGACATAGAGGGACGGAGTTTTGGATCGTCTTGTGTGCATAGGAGGCCGACCCTCAAGAACCTGCATGCCTCTTCAGCATTAAAGTCATCATTCAGGGACGTGTCTACAATTCTCACCAGCTGACTGCGCTCATATAGTGTCCATGTCTGCAAGGCAAGAATCCCATATGTGCTTTTAGCGGACCATATACTGTGTTCTCTCTCTACCTCAGGACAAAATAGCTAGTAGTTTTCAGAAAAGCATAATGGACTGACAGGATTTTGATGGTAAAGGCTTGATGGTCAAGAGTGGGGGAAAAAGAAGCAATCTTTTTCAAAGTGAAAAAAATGGTACGGATAAATTTCATGCTCGCTAAATAGTGCTTAGTATACAACAAGCAAAAGATGTCGGTGTGCCCATGATGTGTATAAAGATAAATCTTGCAACCAGTATGTGGGTATTACAAAACAGTGTTTGTACTTTAGTTAAAAGTAAAACCAATTAGTCATTTATGTTCCGTGCTTCTTTATGATTAGCATGTTATCTATTAGACAGAACTGAGAAGAACATACAACATAATAATGGAAAATGTAAGAACATCTACATATATGGATAATTTGTGAATATAGCCTGCAGGTCCACTACATGATTAACAGATCTCTCAGTAAGATTAGATGCTTCATCTTCTCTAGCCGGCCAATCTACTTTAATCACATATCCAGGAGTAAGGCAAAAAGGCAAATTACACCCCTTCTTCTAACGAATCTAAATCTATATACATTAGTGCTAATGTTGAAGCGCCCCTACATCTGCACCAGCATATATTTCACAATCAATTATATAAACGAAAATAAACTGTAGATCAAGATTTCGTTTTTGTGGGCAAATGCTGAGAACTCCTTTTTATTTGCTCCAAACCATGCTTGGCAACTATTTTTTTTGATAGAAGTTGGAATAAGTCATCCATATCACAGTGCTCTTCCTTGTCTAATTTTAATTGTCTTTTTGATCAAGAACTTAATTTTGTCCTCTCTATCGATATTTCTGGAATATTTGTTTTAGAAAAGGTGACCCTTGAGGAGAAATGATGCATGTTTCAAGTTTAACATGGAGATTCCATAAAAGAAATTGCCAGTCATGAGAACAAGAATGCTTGCTGTCATCAGGCAAAATTTCCTATTTTTGAACTAACAAACAATCAAGAAGGACCTACGAGTGATGGCTGCAACCGAGTACAAGAGAAGACTACTTGAAGTCAACATTAATATAATGAAACAATGTAGAATCTGAGCCCAAGCAAAATTATCTTTAAAAAATACTTGTTTATTAAGCATAATGTGCCCACAAATTGCAGCTATAATAGCTGGATATGTTAAATACAAGTCAAATGTTAGTTCTGTTGAGCAATGGGGTATCCCAGCTATCCCGTCCTGTTCTTGAGAGAAAATGGTATAGGGATGGGATCGGGACTCTGAAACCCATCCACGTGGAGAGAGAAGAAGAAAGAGAAAAAGAAAAAAAAAGGAAAGAAAGATAAAGAAAAGAAAAAAGTGAAAGGAAAGAAGTAGGAGAAGAAAAAGAAAGGAAAAAAGAACAAAAAGAAACAAAGGAGGGAAAGAAGGAAGAAAGGAAAGAGAAAGAAGAAGACAAAAGGAAAAAAGAAATAAAGGAAGGGATACGAGAAAGAAAAAGGAAAGGAAAGAAAGGAAGGTAGAAGAAAAAGAAAGAAAAGAAGGAAGGAAAGAAAGAAGAAAAAAAGAAAGAAAGAAGAAAAAAAGAAAGAAAGAAAGGAAAGAACAAGGAGAGAGAGATGGAGGATATTTATCGGGATGCATGACCGGGACTACTGCCATGATAGGGTGGGATAGTAGGGCATCCCGTTCCATGGAGAAATCGGGACACCTCCATCCCATGGGATTTAAAACCTTGGAGCAATCTTGGAGATTGACATTCCAAAGAGGCATAGAATAGTTTTAACACAATGATGGGCTAAAAATGAAATTTTGGTAATAGTTATTCTTTGTGACAAAGGGTACCTTCAGAAATCGTATACTAAATATGTTAAACTGATGAAATATAACAAGGACCTGTAAGAACCTATAATAAGATGTAGATGAACAGCTGAGTCCTAGAAACAGGTATAATACTTAAGCGTCCAGTTACTGAATTTGTGAAGTCACCTACCCCTCTTACAAAATGGATTATACTGTTTCGAAAGAAGTGATTTCTAAATCCTGGTATCCAAATTAAATATGGAGATGGACGGATGGACCAATATTGGAGCTCAGCCCCTCATACGATCTAGTTTGCCTGCTTGAAAACCATCTATTTCTAGCTTTAAACCACTTGTAAAGCCAAGAGTCCAAATATCAATTTGATTCCATTCACAATATTTTCACGTTTAATTTGCCACCAGAACATCGCCCATGCCTTGTAATAATGAAAGCCATACCTCAATCCTTCATAATGTACCATTTCTCATGTTTTTACAAGGTCATATTAATAGAAATTCAGTAAAGATGTCATTTTGCAAAGATTCAAGTAAAGCGACAATGATTGAACTGATTAGGAGATAAAGGATAAAAGTTTCCAAGATAGATGGAAGGCCAAATCTAACTCCTTCACAAAAACTGCATCAGACAATAGAAGTCATAAGAAGGGCATAATACCTACTTGAAAGAACAATCTAGACTGATAAGAACACTTATCTCAGTGATATGATAGAATGTAACTTTTATCAGCATTTCTAAGTGCAAGCTCATTTTGTACAATGTAACATGCGATATTATTAAATTCAATGACACATTATTTTTTGCTTTTTACTACAGAATGGTAGATGCATAGAATTGAAAGAGAACATAGGTGCCACAAAACAAGAATTTAAATTACAATAGAGATTACCTATAGACAGATTAAATCAACTGAAAAATGAAGTTAGCATGCATCCATAAGTTAAATTTTTGTTACCCTTTCAAGGAGAAATTGATCTTCATAAGGTAGTCTTGTGTTTGTGTTACATCTTCCACTGACTATCTCCAATAGAAGAACACCAAAGCTGTAAATATCAGCCCTCCTTGTCAATTGTCCACGTATTGCATACTCAGGTGCCAAATAACCACTATTAAAAAAGAAAAAAAAAGTAACCTGAAGGTTAGGAAAGGAGAGAGCGAATTATGTCAATGAAGTTGCACTGAGAAACATAGCTACTGCACTTCTGGGGTCATGTAACATAAAAAGTTTAATTTCATCATCAAGCCTCTATCAGTCAGACCTTATGCATAAATATACAATACACTCAAACAACGATCCTGCTCCATAAATATCCATAAAGACCATAATGTCAGGTGAGATACACATTTTTAACACTAAGAATAAATTTGTACATTTTAAATCCAAACAAATTGTACATTGGAAGAAAGACATATAAATGAGTTTTCTCACAAAAAAAGGAGCTACCAATGAGTAAAACAGGAATAGCCAACACAAAGAGATGGAAAAAAGCCAAATAACCAGATAAGAAAATTATGTTCACTCACATTGTCCCTGCCACCCTAGTGCTGACATGGGTCATATTTGCCGGCAAAAGCTTTGCTAAACCAAAATCTGAAATTTTAGGTGTAAGATCCTTATCAAGAAGAATATTACTTGCTTTAATATCCCGATGCACAATATGGGGCCGGACTTCTTCATGAAGGAATGCAAGCCCTCGAGCGACACCAATACAAATATTACATCGTGTTCTCCAGCTAAACTGGATGTTACTGCAGCCTCCACCTGAGAGTAGGCAAGAAACGGAACAATTTAAATTGTATCAAAGACGGAAACTAACTCATCATGAATAATATAACAAGATAAGTAATCTTTGGTCAAGTTGGAATCTAAATTTACCAAGAAGAGTTTGTGCAAGGCTGTTATTCTCAAGGAAATTGTAGACCAGAATTCTTTCCCCACCCTCCACACAGCAACCATACAACCTAACCAGGTTTTCATGCACTATAGTGGAGATCACTGTGAGTTCATTCAAAAACTCTCGTACTCCTTGTCTTGACTCAGAGGAGAGCACCTTTATAGCAACAACTGTCCCATCTTTAAGCTTTCCCTACACAAGTTAATTCAACAAGTTAATAATCACAAAAATGTTTTGCAAATGATGGTGTTCACATGACATTTAATCCAAAGCATGTCCCCTTAACCCCCCACCTCATCCCCCTCCACGCCCACGCACCCCCCCACCCCCCCTAAAAAAAAAAGAAAAACAAAAAACAAAGGAAGAAGAAGAATAAGATCCAAAGCATGTCAACTTACCTTGAACACAGAACCAAAACCTCCCTCACCAATTTTATTAGCAGAGCTAAAATCTTCAGTGGCACTTCTCAACTCCTTGTAAGTATAGATCCTCACATTCTCAATCCCGGGAATATCTATCATGAAAACCGTTTTCATCATTAGTTTATGGTGAGGGCAAGATCAATCCTCCAGCTATGTCACATCACTTGATAGTTGAAAGAATTGGATTGTATTCCAATATATGTTGTAACATGAAGAGCCAGTACAGCACAGTCACAGATTACATCATGCATCCAAACTTTTGAAGCACGTACCTCCATGATCCCGAACAATCTGTTCCCCTGAAGTATTTCTCTTTTTAAATATACAAGAAAAGCAATTCATCCCCCGGCAGTCAAACCAAATCAACCTTTTGATGTTGAATAATGCTATTGATGAACCAGGAAGACACTGCATAAGATGAACCACATGATGGAGACCAATATCATCTAATACTTCAATAACTCAAACAAATGATCATGTTCACTAATTTGAAAAATATGTTTATATAAATAAAAGATATCATATCAGACAGATTTTTAAAATTAAATATATGGACTTCTTGTTCTGTTTGTTGGATATTTGATACATTTTTGGCATAATCTACATGCAAATTCATTGTTTGGTGAGAATTTACAGGCAACGTTATTTGGAGGAAGTCATGTTTCTGATAAGCATTAGGGGACTCAAATGTTCAATAACAAATGATGTATTCATCATTATATTAACTTAACTATATTACTATAATAGGTGAAGAAAGTTCTTGGCAAATAACTTTAGGAAAGGGAGTAAGCCACTGATGGATATACCGGAAATAACTGTGACAAACTCCTTGTGTCATCTTTTTAAAAAAAACTCAAATCTCCTTATGTGCTTGCAGCAGGCTAAGAACTTTTCTCACAATGTTAACATCATCAATACACACAGTTTTGCATTTTTTCTATTTTTTTTACATAATTATCAGCAGCACTGGAAAATATTGGACCAACAGTTAAACTGAAAACTATTCTAACTTTTCCCCTGCATCATGGATCACAGTTTTGAAGGGTTTCAGACCACCAAAAATAATGTCTCTAACTTCATATCTACAGGTAACATCTGCAGATTGCAGAGGATGATCATCATGGGAACATCTTAATGCTCAAGAATTTTAAAGTATGGAAATTCAAACTGAGATGAAGCGCTTGCCTTGTGGCCTGGCTTGAGATGCCAAAGAGGCATATGGGGATCGGCATATGGGGATCCAGTAGCGATTATCATGTAAGCTTGTCTTGACAATAGGAGTGTCAGCATCCTCATAAATATATAAAATACAGAAGGGAGCAACATGACTGCGGGGTTGTAACAAGGCATCAGGCAAACCTTGTTAAACAAGTCTGGAATTTCTTAGAAGATTTTGTATGCTAAGAGTGATATTAATTTGGAGATAAATTGAATTGCGTGTTTGCTTGGAAAACAGAAATATATGATCATAAAAGTACAATTCTAGTTCTGCCATACAAGAACCTTAATATGTTCGTATCTGAAAAATTGAGTACTTTGCCCTTTCTATCACCCAACATTTAGATTTAACATAGTCAGCCTTACTGATATTTTTCATTGGAAACGCTTCTTGTTTATCCATTCATTCTTAAGTACGATAAATCCAAGACAGCATAATGAAACACAATTTGTCACTTAGCTATTAATTTTATTGCAAGGCCTTATTCTTAGTTCTGTTCCCTAGTAAATTGCTCTTATATTTCTTTAGTTGATTCTGTCCATGTTTTTAAATTCATTATTAAGCAAATATTTTCATCTTATTTATTAGCACCACACACAAAAGAAGCTATCTGAGTTAAATCCCCATGCTTTAAATCTGCAACTACCATTGTCAAACAATTAGGCTGTGCACCAACCATCCCCCACTCTTTCTCTCTCTCCAACTAAATTTGGATAGTTCATATGCGATTAGTTCCTTGTAGTAGTTTTTGACCCATCTTATTAGAAAATCCTTCTCTCTCAAACCTCAACAAGAGTTGTTCTCTCTAGAAATCTATATAATTGCTCTTAAGGAGTGTCTGAGGTGTAACGCACAGCAAAGACCAGGTCCTGTGCCTCAGCTCCCACAGGCCACAGGTGCCACCCTTTTGCTCAGCTACCTAAAAGTTGCTTGAAGCATGCAACTTACCGTGATTGCTGGGCACATGCAAGCACACACATACATACACAAAAAGACAGAGAAGGAAAGATCACAGGTTGTTATTGCATGAAGTCCTGGTAAAAGCTGATCAAGCTGATGTTGAGGCATTTAATAAGTTTATAAAAAAGAGTTTGTCAAGAGAGAGGTAGCAAAGGATTAGCATAAGTCCTCCGCTGTTTCTTCTGGAAGGGTCAAACAATGGAACCATCGCCACTGGTTACTCTATACTTTTCTTCTTCGGGCTGGGTGAAGCAGGGAACTCAGTCTTCCTCCTCCTCTTCTTCTTCTATGGGCTAGGTAAAACAGTTGATCAAGGACCCTCCAAGTCCAAAGACCTTCTCTCCCTCCATCACTATGACCAATATGAGGGGAAGGACAATAGATTTATGTCCCATCTACATTCTTTACGTGATTGTGTGATTTTCTGTATGTGTGTCGTATGTGTTTGTGTTACTAAAGGAGTATCATGTCTCTGATTAGGTACATATGTACATGGTGGACATACATACTAAGACATGTGCATCCTTGCTTCTTGTGCCCAAGTGCGAGCTAGGCTGAACCGAACCGAACCCATATGGAACTGGATCGGTTCGTCCATTAAAATTGGATTCGGCTCCAAACCGGCTGGAATAAGTTCCGATCTGACCAGAACCGGTCGAAAAAGGCCCGAACCGGACCAACCAGCCGGAACCATTCGGAATCGGCCGGTTCCATTCGAACTCAGTGTGTACCGTCCCGTTTGCACTGAGTCAACCCGGTTCGGAACAGGGCCCCCTCCCCCTTTCCTTCTTTTGTTAAAAGAAGGTGTCCGAAAGGCTTCTATTTCGTTTAGCGTCTTAAGGCTTAAATGGCTTCCTTTTCTCCCAATTTGCGAAATGACACCGATTTAGTGCGATTAAAGAAAAATCCAAGCCTAAATAAGGTATGCTTCCTCTTTCCTATCTCATTTTCTCTATTTTTTTAGGCTTGAAAAAATAGCTCGAAATTTGCAAAATAAGGAGAGACGTGCCAAAATTTTTGATTTGGGCTTGATTTTATTCTATGTTATAGATATATGGATGATCTAGACGATGAAATAAAAAAATTTAATTTTGAAATTATATATAATTTTTTTAAATTAAAAATATTTTTTTGGATAAAAAAAATATATATATAATAAAATTAAAAAATTGTAAACTCAGAAGCATATTTAGCATCATGCAAGCTACTCTGAAGCAAAATTTGATGCCCATTTATTCAAGTTTTGATGCGAACATGCGCACAGTGGCCTAAGCCTAAATTTGAAAAAAAATGAAAAATAAGTAGCCTTTGATACATACCCACGAGACTAAAAAATATATGTAGCATCCATTATTAGGTTTCTATATATATTTGAGCTGAAATTTATTTTTTAAAATATTTATATTAAAAATTATTTTTAAATTTAAAAAAATAAAAAATATATAAGTAATACCAAAAATTATGAAAAATTAGTAGTACATATTACATAATTCAGAAGTATTTTCTGAAGTAGCAAACATATTTTTCTAAATTTATGATATTTAAATATATTTTAAATTTAGAAATTATTGAAAATACATAAATAAAAAAAATATAAATTAGTATTATGTTTAGATAAATCGGACGCATTTTCTGAGGTAAAAAAATTATTTTCATCGTAACGAAATTTTTCTATTTTTGAATAATTGATAAATAAACATACTTGATAATCTGACGGGAATGGAATCATCAAAGAAAAAGAAAGAGCTAGAGCATTACATTTGTTGGAATTATGAGCAAATGCTCTCAGGTCAGCACTATTGGAAGTGCAATTGGAACAATACAGAGTTCAAGAAAGAAGGGATAACTAGGTTGAAGCAGCACTCAGTTAGTGGTTTTTCCGATGTATCTATGTGCCGAAAATGCCTATATGAGGTTCGACAGCTGATTAAGAAGTATTTCACCGATTTCAAAGCAATGAAGGAGAATGTTTCTAAGAAGACAGAGGTGGACTGCCGAGTGGTAGAACCACCTTACTAGCACTTCAAGGAGTCAGAGGAGGCATTTACCCCAAATGAGGAGGCACAGATCCAAACTACCATGCAGGCAAGCCTGGATGATCAATGGCAGCAGAATGAGGTGGTCAGATATGGGGCTCGATTTGGGCCCTCATACTACGAGTCAGGCTTCAGTACTGTAAGCAGCAGGGCGATATAGAGTTCAAAAGGACCGCCTCAGTCAAAGAGGCCGTCAGCAGAGGCGGTGGCCGTATTGCATCTATGCTAGAGACTTTTGGTAGCAAAAAGAAATCATTCAAAAAGATTCCACCAGAAGCAACCATCCATTATTTAGATCCATATGCCTTCTCCAGCAGGGATTCGAAGCAGCAGAGGCTTGACACAATGCTGAAGAAGGATAAGAAGGATATATGGTGAGCTATTAGATCTTAGTTTCATTTCAGCCATATTCCAGCAAATGTGGCAGACAATACTGTAATAACCCCAAATTTTTTTTTTATATATAAAAAGAGATAGAATAGTCCTTTAAAATTGATATAAGGGGTAAAATTGGAAGGAATCAAAAGATAATGGCATAGTTGTAGATGCATTGAAGTGGTAAGGGTAAAATTGGAAGGAATCAAAAGTTAATGGCATAACGGTAGATATGTTGAAGTGTTAGGGGCAAAATGGGAATTTAATAATATTAAACAAAGGGTGAATAGTGTTTTGATGTGATTTAATTGGAGGGTTTGAGCTGGTGAAACCGAGAGAAAGAGGGAGGGGGTTCTCAGACGACACAGAGAGAAAGAAAAAGAGAAGAAGAAGAAGGAAAGGAAGAAAGGAAGAGGAAAGGAAAGGAAGAAAGAAAGAGGAAGGAGATCCCGGTTGCACTTCTAGCTGAAGGGAAAAACGTAGATCTCCTTCCCCTCTACGCAAGGACCTCGATTTCCAAAAAGAAAAAGGTAAATATCCGTCCCTATCTAGTCTTTTGGTGACATTAGGCTATACAAAGGGTGGATATAGTCTAGAGGGGTCGGATAAGGGTTGTAGAGGTGGTTAAAAGAGGAAGAATCGGATTTCGACAAATTTTTCCGGTATTACGGAAAAACTGTGTCGAAGTCTCAACTTCGGCGAATTATTTCGGGGGTCAAACGGCCTCCGATAGTGATGCATATTACTATTCTGGAATCCTCTATGAGTGTAGAATGTTAGGTAAAAATTTCATCAAATTTGAAGTCTGAAAAGTGGATCAAACCCGGGATGAAGTAACCGGCTGTCGGTCCGGGTTACTGTTCATCCGGGTGGAAAATAAGGGATTTCATGCTATAATAGAGTATTAAGCCTAGATCAAGCAAAAAGGGACCTTGTACTCATGCAAAGGAGTCCCTAATACACATAAATGGTGAGTTAATTAATTAAAAAGAAAAAGAAGAAAGAAAAGAAAAGATTTAGGGAACAGGGGAGTTGAATCAATTAAAGTTTCCTATGTTATAATTGGCACGTAGATTATAGCCCTTGATACAAGACTAAATGTATTGTAAATGCATGTCACAGTTGGGCAAGAAGTTAGGGAACAAGAGGAAGAAGTTCCCCACTGCCTGCTGTAGATTTTTGGAGGCGTATCAGGGCTGTGCCGGATTGGCAGGTGAGTGGGAGTTATGTACTTTGCACCATGAGCATCCTTAATTCATTTTCATGAATGTCGCCAAGTGTGAATTGATTCCACTTGAGCATATTGATTGATATTGTAGTAGATTTCTCTATAATCTTGATTCTCCATGCTTGATTATTCTGTACATGCATTTGAGGGAACATTGAGAGGAATTACGAGAGGTTGATGAGTAATCAAATTGATTCCGAATTGTGAAATGATTTCTTTTGTAAATTGATTTCATTTCCTCTATTTTAAAGACTTGTGAGTCGTAGCTTGATTATACTCTTTTATGAGTAATTAAATTGGTTCCAAATTGTGAAATAACTTCTTTTGTAAATTGATTTCGTTTCCTCCATTTTAAAGATTTGTAGAGCCCTTTTTAGTGGTATATTGAGTTGGATTGCACTTCCTTGACCCTCACTCCTAACCCTGATGTTAGTTTATGATTGGGTCATGATCGAGTGAGTGGTAATCTTGATTATACTCCTTTTTAGTAGAGTATTGGGAGGGTGCATTATGGCATTCATGCATGGCTTGACAGTATCTGCAGGACACCTATAGTCGATGGGGTTGAACATCGGCCTTTGTGCACATAGTAGCCTTCTGGGTGGGCGGAGCCCAGTCCCTTCCTAGGGGGGGACACGGCCCTAGGCGTAGGATCGGCCGGTCCTACGACTTATATTCTGCTTGCCGCCGGGCATAGTAAGACCCCGCGAGGTGCAGTATGGCTTTCCGCGGATGTAGAATTCCCGCGAGGTGCCGTTTAGTATGTAGATGTGAGATGGATTTCTGTTCTGGATACTGGCCAGCATTTATATGATCAGTGTGGTGTCTTATCCTGCATATGCATGTGACAGTAGGGAGTTGTTGCTGGTTCGCCTGGGGCGTAAAACCCACCTCCCGATAGCTGTCTAGCATTTATGTTATCGGTATGGTGTCTTATCCTGCATATGCATGTGACAGTAGGGAGTTGTTGCTGGTTCGCCTGGGGCGTAAAACCCACCTCCCGACAGCTGTCTAGCATTTATGTTATCGGTATGGTGTCTTATCCTGCATATGCATGTGACAGTAGGGAGTTGTTGCTGGTTCGCCTGGGGCGTAAAACCCACCTCCCGACAGCTGTCTAGTGATGATTTACATATTGGTGTGGTGTCATATTCGATGTATGCATATGACAGTAGGGAGTTGTTGCTGGTTCGCCTGGGGCGTAAAACCCACCTCCCGATAGCTGTCTTGTTGATGATTCAGCCTATTGACACCTGATTTATATGATTCAGTACTATGACCTGTTGAACATATTTATGAGTAGCATATATGTTGACTTGATTATTCCATATATGCTTCAGATGGGTTGATATTGATTGTGGTGATATTGATGATTTACTCCATATTCTTTATGTTGAGTTCATGTTCATCTTGTTATTGATCTTGAGATTTTACCTCGAGCCATGATTATATCTTGTCTCATGTGCATAGTACTCTCTACTCCACTCACTGAGTATTCATATACTCACTCCCCAGTTTGATATTTTTGATTGCAGGGCAGGTATTGTATAGAGAGGAGCAGGATTAGTGGTTGCCTGCTAGCTGTGCCGCTCCATAGTATAGTATAATGTAGATAGAGGTTTATCCCCTTTTGGTGTATTATAAACCTTCTATTGTATATAGTGCATAGTTACAGTCATAGATCCTGTTGTGGATATGGGTTTGACCATGGATGGATTAGGAAGCAGGTATATATATATGTGTGCAGATGAGTTATATGCCTGAGATGATGTATTGCTATATATTGTCCAGGTTTATTATGTGACAGATTATGTGATTGCTGCTCTGACAGGTAGTGTGTTGTATGTATTGAGATAATCCTGACAGGTCACTATAGGAAAAGTGATCATTTTGTGCATGCATCATGCCAAATTTTTTCAAGATTTATTGATGATTGATAGGTAGTAGGGTTCTACGCGGTGGCTGGTGGCCTTATGCCTACCCGCACCCTAGGACCGTCGCGGCGGCCCGCCGGGAACGGGGCGGGGGTCGTGACAAAGCTTGGTATCAGAGCAAAGGTTAAGAAGAGTCCTGTCAGAGCAATAGGATGAGTCAGGATTAAGTATAGGATTATACTATGGAGCATAGGATTTTTCTGTATGTTATTTTATGAGTCATTTACAACTCAGTAAAATATATCATGACTCAGTGTGTAACGACCATCCTCTCTTTTTGACTTTTTTAGAGAGATATAAAGAATACCTCCAAGGAGAGGACCTGCTCGTCCTGGAAGGAGGATGGAGCCAGATATAGCATTGGATGCGGGTTCTGCACATGTCGAGCCCCAAAGAGAAAAACCTCCTCCTGCTGATAGACGGAGGGTTGATGATCAAGGAGATGTAGGAAGTAGAGATGCATTGATGGAACAGTTACTGGCGGAGAATCAGGCTCTGAGGGAGCAGATTGCTCGGGGGAAATCTCCTGCCCCGTCAGTAGTATCCATCCCACCTCCTGTACCTGTGCCAAGAAGTTTGGCCAGGCGGGCTCTAGATGATGAGGGGATTACTGTACAGGAATTTCTGAGGCTCAGAACCCCGGAGTTTAAGGGGGAAGAAGGTGAAGATCCTCAGAGATTTCTGGAGGAGACTGAAAAGATGATACGGAGACTGCCCTGTTCTGATGCAAGAGCTATAGAACTTGTAGGGCTTACAATGAAGGAAGATGCTTGGGACTGGTACCAGAGACAAGTGGAGGACAAATTGTACAGTAGGAATTCTCCAACCTGGGAAGAGTTCAGGCAAGCAGTGATGGATGAGTTTTTGTCTCCGGTTGAGAGGCAGAATCGGGCTCTTCAGTTTGAGAGGCTGAAGCAGATGCCCGGAATGAGCGTATCTGAGTACGCTCGTGAGTTCACTAGATTGGGGAAGTATGCTCCTTACATCATCCCCACTGAAGCTGCCAGGATAGAAAGATTCAGGCGGGGTCTGATTTCCCCGCTTTATAATGCAGTACTGGCAGTAGAGGTCCCCACCTTGTCTAGGCTGATAGATAAAGCAAAACAGTGGGAGACCAGAAACAAAGAGGAAAGAGCTGAAAGAGAACAGAGGAAAATGAGTATGGGGAAAGGGCAAAGCAGTAGAGATAGATCTGAGGGAGTAGATCTCTCGGAGAGCCCGATGGAGCAGTCTGTACGCTTAGCTCCACCTGTCCCACGTAAGAGAAAATGGAGGAAAAGAGGTCAATCACAAGATACTTTTCTACCATCAGTACCTCGTCCTCCAGTCACTATAGCCAGAACTGAATCTGGGTTCCAATCATGGCCAGTGTGTGGCATATGTGGGAAGCAGCACCCTGGCAGATGCAGAATGGGCCAGGGAGTGTGCTACAGATGTGGACAGCCGGGTCATTTTGTCAGAGAATGCCCGCAGGGTGCCACCCAGCAGTTTGTGCCTTTGGCATCCTATCCTTCTGTGCAGATGGACAGGCCTAGTAGTAGGGAGCCTGTAGGCAGAGGTAGAGGTCAAGCACAAACATCACAGCAGAGTGCTGGACCATCTCAACTGTCAGCTCCAGTAGGCAGAGGGCAAGGAAGGGTGTTCACGGTAAATCTACAGGAGGCACAGACATCGAATGCAGCTATGACAGGTAATTTACTCTTTTAAATTCGAGGACGAATTTTATATAAGGGGGGGAGGATGTAATAACCCCAAATTTTTTTTTTATATATAAAAAGAGATAGAATAGTCCTTTAAAATTGATATAAGGGGTAAAATTGGAAGGAATCAAAAGATAATGGCATAGTTGTAGATGCATTGAAGTGGTAAGGGTAAAATTGGAAGGAATCAAAAGTTAATGGCATAACGGTAGATATGTTGAAGTGTTAGGGGCAAAATGGGAATTTAATAATATTAAACAAAGGGTGAATAGTGTTTTGATGTGATTTAATTGGAGGGTTTGAGCTGGTGAAACCGAGAGAAAGAGGGAGGGGGTTCTCAGACGACACAGAGAGAAAGAAAAAGAGAAGAAGAAGAAGGAAAGGAAGAAAGGAAGAGGAAAGGAAAGGAAGAAAGAAAGAGGAAGGAGATCCCGGTTGCACTTCTAGCTGAAGGGAAAAACGTAGATCTCCTTCCCCTCTACGCAAGGACCTCGATTTCCAAAAAGAAAAAGGTAAATATCCGTCCCTATCTAGTCTTTTGGTGACATTAGGCTATACAAAGGGTGGATATAGTCTAGAGGGGTCGGATAAGGGTTGTAGAGGTGGTTAAAAGAGGAAGAATCGGATTTCGACAAATTTTTCCGGTATTACGGAAAAACTGTGTCGAAGTCTCAACTTCGGCGAATTATTTCGGGGGTCAAACGGCCTCCGATAGTGATGCATATTACTATTCTGGAATCCTCTATGAGTGTAGAATGTTAGGTAAAAATTTCATCAAATTTGAAGTCTGAAAAGTGGATCAAACCCGGGATGAAGTAACCGGCTGTCGGTCCGGGTTACTGTTCATCCGGGTGGAAAATAAGGGATTTCATGCTATAATAGAGTATTAAGCCTAGATCAAGCAAAAAGGGACCTTGTACTCATGCAAAGGAGTCCCTAATACACATAAATGGTGAGTTAATTAATTAAAAAGAAAAAGAAGAAAGAAAAGAAAAGATTTAGGGAACAGGGGAGTTGAATCAATTAAAGTTTCCTATGTTATAATTGGCACGTAGATTATAGCCCTTGATACAAGACTAAATGTATTGTAAATGCATGTCACAGTTGGGCAAGAAGTTAGGGAACAAGAGGAAGAAGTTCCCCACTGCCTGCTGTAGATTTTTGGAGGCGTATCAGGGCTGTGCCGGATTGGCAGGTGAGTGGGAGTTATGTACTTTGCACCATGAGCATCCTTAATTCATTTTCATGAATGTCGCCAAGTGTGAATTGATTCCACTTGAGCATATTGATTGATATTGTAGTAGATTTCTCTATAATCTTGATTCTCCATGCTTGATTATTCTGTACATGCATTTGAGGGAACATTGAGAGGAATTACGAGAGGTTGATGAGTAATCAAATTGATTCCGAATTGTGAAATGATTTCTTTTGTAAATTGATTTCATTTCCTCTATTTTAAAGACTTGTGAGTCGTAGCTTGATTATACTCTTTTATGAGTAATTAAATTGGTTCCAAATTGTGAAATAACTTCTTTTGTAAATTGATTTCGTTTCCTCCATTTTAAAGATTTGTAGAGCCCTTTTTAGTGGTATATTGAGTTGGATTGCACTTCCTTGACCCTCACTCCTAACCCTGATGTTAGTTTATGATTGGGTCATGATCGAGTGAGTGGTAATCTTGATTATACTCCTTTTTAGTAGAGTATTGGGAGGGTGCATTATGGCATTCATGCATGGCTTGACAGTATCTGCAGGACACCTATAGTCGATGGGGTTGAACATCGGCCTTTGTGCACATAGTAGCCTTCTGGGTGGGCGGAGCCCAGTCCCTTCCTAGGGGGGGACACGGCCCTAGGCGTAGGATCGGCCGGTCCTACGACTTATATTCTGCTTGCCGCCGGGCATAGTAAGACCCCGCGAGGTGCAGTATGGCTTTCCGCGGATGTAGAATTCCCGCGAGGTGCCGTTTAGTATGTAGATGTGAGATGGATTTCTGTTCTGGATACTGGCCAGCATTTATATGATCAGTGTGGTGTCTTATCCTGCATATGCATGTGACAGTAGGGAGTTGTTGCTGGTTCGCCTGGGGCGTAAAACCCACCTCCCGATAGCTGTCTAGCATTTATGTTATCGGTATGGTGTCTTATCCTGCATATGCATGTGACAGTAGGGAGTTGTTGCTGGTTCGCCTGGGGCGTAAAACCCACCTCCCGACAGCTGTCTAGCATTTATGTTATCGGTATGGTGTCTTATCCTGCATATGCATGTGACAGTAGGGAGTTGTTGCTGGTTCGCCTGGGGCGTAAAACCCACCTCCCGACAGCTGTCTAGTGATGATTTACATATTGGTGTGGTGTCATATTCGATGTATGCATATGACAGTAGGGAGTTGTTGCTGGTTCGCCTGGGGCGTAAAACCCACCTCCCGATAGCTGTCTTGTTGATGATTCAGCCTATTGACACCTGATTTATATGATTCAGTACTATGACCTGTTGAACATATTTATGAGTAGCATATATGTTGACTTGATTATTCCATATATGCTTCAGATGGGTTGATATTGATTGTGGTGATATTGATGATTTACTCCATATTCTTTATGTTGAGTTCATGTTCATCTTGTTATTGATCTTGAGATTTTACCTCGAGCCATGATTATATCTTGTCTCATGTGCATAGTACTCTCTACTCCACTCACTGAGTATTCATATACTCACTCCCCAGTTTGATATTTTTGATTGCAGGGCAGGTATTGTATAGAGAGGAGCAGGATTAGTGGTTGCCTGCTAGCTGTGCCGCTCCATAGTATAGTATAATGTAGATAGAGGTTTATCCCCTTTTGGTGTATTATAAACCTTCTATTGTATATAGTGCATAGTTACAGTCATAGATCCTGTTGTGGATATGGGTTTGACCATGGATGGATTAGGAAGCAGGTATATATATATGTGTGCAGATGAGTTATATGCCTGAGATGATGTATTGCTATATATTGTCCAGGTTTATTATGTGACAGATTATGTGATTGCTGCTCTGACAGGTAGTGTGTTGTATGTATTGAGATAATCCTGACAGGTCACTATAGGAAAAGTGATCATTTTGTGCATGCATCATGCCAAATTTTTTCAAGATTTATTGATGATTGATAGGTAGTAGGGTTCTACGCGGTGGCTGGTGGCCTTATGCCTACCCGCACCCTAGGACCGTCGCGGCGGCCCGCCGGGAACGGGGCGGGGGTCGTGACAAATACGTACTATAGGTCCATCATTTTCTCCATACAAGCTGTCGGTCCCGATGTAAATCCTCCAGGACCGAAGGATATCTACGGTGAGCTTCTTAACAATAATAAGGAGCTACATAAGTAGATTGTCTCATACAAGAGCAAGTGGCCCACATATGGACTGACGGTGATGTGTGATAGTTAAATTGGTCCTACCAGGTGGAGCATTATCAACTTTTTAACATATTGTGATACGAAAATTTTTTTCACTAATTGGTTGATGCTTCCGATTAGATGCACGACGCCACGTACATCATTAAATTGATGGAGAAGATGATTGATCAGGTAGGAGAGCAGAATGTTGTGCAGGTCATCACTGATGATGGGCTACAATATAAGGCCGTCGGAGAGATCTTGATGGAGCGGCGGACACATATTTTCCAGACCCTATGTGCTGCATATTGTATTGACTTTATGTTAATGGATATTGCGAAAATTCATAAGGTGCAGCAGACAGTGGAGACAACCCAAACCATCGCCAGATATATTTATAACCATTTATGGACCCTTTCACTGATGAGAAGGTATACAGAGGAAGAGATCTTGAAATCAAATCACATGATTTGCTACCAAGTATGTTGTACTTGATAGCTTGTTTGAGAGGAAAGTAGCCCTACGTTAGATGTTTGCCAATCTCGAGTGGCATGAAAATAGATATGCGAGGGCCGACAATAAAGGAAGCACTGTCGTTGTAGTCTTATATATTCATCCCATAAGAAATACGAGACGTATCGCCACTCAATGAAATTTTAGATGTTGGTATGTATATTGTGCTTTAAATATATATAATTAATTATATTATTTTATATTTTTTATCTCACTACTTGATTTGAGGATATTTCATGTTTTTTTGTAGCATGCAGCATCTCACTACTCATTTTATATTTTATATCATTTTAAAACAACAAAATGCATTATTTAGATTAAATCGGGATCATAGAAACATTAAAAAAATATTAAATTAGACTTAAAATCATTGAAAAAAATAAAAAAAGATTGATTACCAATTAATTGAACTTGAATACCGGCGCGCCTAAGCATACCGTGTGTCAGTATGGTACCAAACCAGTACCGTACAGACTCGTCCGCCGATCGGTACGGATCCCGATGCTGGTTCAGAGGACCTTGGCGAGCCAACTCCAGTAAGACTTCAAGTGGCACCATTATGCAAACTATGTGCTATCTTCATAAGTAGCTCTTACGCTAGTTTAGAATTCAAGCATGCAGACTTGTAGAGTTAGTAATAAAAGGGTTGGATTTGGGAAAGGCAGCAGTGAATTTTTTGAAAGTGAACAGATAAACGATGAAAAATGAGGCAACCAAATGTTTCTTGAGAGTCATTGTGTATGCTAGTCATACTAAGAGTATTATTTTATCTAGCTAATTCCTAGTCAATGGGAAAATTAATCCTTAAGTTTCATGATTGAATATTGGAGTTCGAATTTTAGTCGAAGTTAATCTATTTTAAACTTTGGGATAGGATAGCTAAATAGAATCCTAGTTCTAGTAGATTGTCTCTCCAAAAATTCGATGTTGGATGGCTAGGTTAGCTGGGGAAGGCTTTTAGTTTTGTCCAATTTGTTACAGAGTAAAAGCTTTGGTCAGCAACACTTAGAAACTCTATGTCCCACTAAGCTTAGAATTCAAATATTTGAGGGGAAGAAAAACTCATTTAGGACTCGTGGAAAGAATTTTTTCTCACTGGAATATTTTTTCTGGAAAGATGATTTCTGAGAATATGGTGTTTGAAAAAATGGTTTTGATTTAGTCGATCATGAGAAAGTGTCACATTCCAGAGTAGCTTATGTTTGGTTGAGCATCTACTTTTCCAAAAAAGTTGTATGACATACCTATTATACCCTTAATAAAAGAAAAGACCTTACCCATCGTTTTTGATGGCTTAAGGGTATTTTGGAAAAAAAGAACTCCACTTTCCAACCGGTGGAAAAGTAGCTTTTCCATGCCCACTATAAGTTTTTTTTTCGTGAAATATGAAAATCTTATTTCCATAGAAATGCTATTTTTCCATCTTTTTTCTTTGAAAACTTCAACCAAACAAGAGGTATTTCTTTGTTTTCCCGTTGACCACATTTTTCCCCCCTCTTTTCTCGCAAACCAAACAAGTCCTTAAGGGTTGGTCAATGTCCTTGACTAATCCAAGATGATCACAGGACGTGTTGTTGACCTATTTAGCCAATATGGGAAGGTCTAAACAAGATTTGGGAGCAAAATCTACCATATTAGGAGCCAATCACGAACCATAACTTTTGGAGGCCATGACCATCTAACAAGGTATCCATTTTTAGCATTCAATGCACTAAATGAAGCTCTCGCCAAGTACTACAAGAGTGTGACTATCCCTAAATGATTTTTCACACTTCATTATAATAGGGGTTCAACCTGAAACAAGCTGGACAAAATAAAACTTTCCTTTCAGGGTTAGACTTGACCGAGTGTTTCTCCAAATATAGGAGGAATTAGTCAACACAATAGAAAATAAAGTTAATGTAAGAGTCAAGATAACTCCTAGGCTAGTTTCATCTTAATATAAATTCCTTACTATTTTACGAAAATTTTCATGTCTTTTAACTACAAGAGGAATCAGATTTAGATTTAGCGACTTAGACGCCAATAGTAAAAGCATTGGCTTCATATATACGTTCTATTATCAATTAAAAAACGCAAAAAGGACCGAAATCGTACTATTGAAATTCTTTTTATTTTCTATAAAAGGTTCGAGTCGAGCAGATTGAAGAAATTACTTCTTATTCTGTTCAATTAGATCGTTGACCCACAAGAAGTCACTCTCTTTTCTTTGCTTCTTATAAAAGAACACGGTTGCTGACCCACAATGTGCTTAGAATGACTCAGCAATGTGTCTTGAAGTAGTCGCGAAGCTTTGGGAGAGAATAATTCATGTCTAATAGCTGCAAGTCTTGAATAGTTTTTAGTAATTTTTCACTCTAGTTTCATTTCTTGCAATATGCTTATATGTTATAAATTTTATTGGTGTTTCTTCACACCTCACATGATCTGGGGCATCATAAAATCTTCCTATGTAGTGATGGTGTTCTACAATGTTAGGCCACCCATGTTGTGAGGAGGTGTTGAGCTATATGCAAAATAATGTGTCATTTTACACTTCTGCATCCAGATATACTTATACAACCACATGTTCATTAGCTAGCTTGAGCTTCACAACTTGCTTGTTTAAGATTTTCCCCTTTATTTTGCTATGGGTGTGAAAAATTAGCTCACTATAGCTTTCATGGGTTTTAGCTAAGTCAACAAACTCCTACAATACCGAGATGTAATATAAACAGGTTATCTATAAGCATCATTCCTCAATATCCTCATCTTGGTTCATTCCTTTCAAAAAGGACTAAGAAGTGGCTTCTAAGATATGTCAACATCCAGTGCTCTGTCAAAAGTTATTTGAGAAAAAAAAAAGGCAGATGTGAAACAAATATAATAATTAGCTTTAAATTCTTGAAATATTAAACAAACATTGGTTTCTATTATGTATCAAAGCAATAGGGGTTTCCTCACCTTACAATAATGGTTGTCCATCATTATGAATCAAGAAAAAAAGAGAATAAGACCAACTGCCTGAATGTGGGAAAATCAAAAGCTTTTAAAGCATTGTGGCTTATATTGGTAACTTATGGCAAACTTTAATCACTTTTTTTAGAAGAAGTTGGCTATTCTATGATCTAAATTCATGCCTAAAACTAACTACATTAACCAAAATAAGCATGGGCATGGCACAAGTGTTCTAACCGAGTATAATGTTAGCAGCTGAATGCATAATAGAAGTTTAATGGTCCAGCTGCCAAAGCATAGAGCTACAAATGCCTGGTCATTGATTACAAACCTATTTGATGCCTATATGATCATAACCACCACAAATCTTACACACATGCACATGTGCACGTGCACACGAAAAAAAAAGAGGGTGCATTTTGATGTACTCCAAAATTGCATGCAATTTGTGACTTTACATCTTTTTCAAAATCACAAAGCATAGAGTATACTGCTACGCATTTGGTCATGTAGGGATAAGTTCATAAAATATTTAAAATCATCGAATCGGTCATTTTCCCTCTACTTTATGAGAAAATTTTCAAAGTTCATGATTTTTGTCATCTTACTTTTCTCCGTTTTAAACTGTCTTTTTTCTTTTTTTTCAAAAGCATAACAAATCCGAACTTTCAATATTCAAATAAGATATAAAAATTAATTAAGAAAAAGAACATAATTCTAATTTTAAACAAACCTTCCAAACAAAGACGAAGGAAAAAAAATATCATTGGAGAAAAGTAATCCCATGCAAATTCAACAAGTGGCATCGAAGAACCCACAGAAAAGAAACGAACCGAAACAATTAATAGGAGTAAAAAAAGCATGCCAAACCCAACAGTCTCTTTCACAAAAAGCCCATCAACCAACTAACAAGGTCACAAGCATCCCGCATGGCTACATATAATTTAGATCTACCAGTACTAACAAGCCTCCTCCAGATCTTTTCTTTTCTTTTCTTTTTTTCCTTTAAATCGTATGGTTAGCAACACCATCCCAACAACCAATTTCTTATTAAAGCATTCAAACTCCCCAAACTCTCTAGTTTCAACAGCAAAAACAAATAACCAATTGGACTGGATGCCACAAGAACACAAACTTGGAAAACCCCCATCCATCAACCACCAATCAACTTTCAAACATAACAAAGATATAATTTGGAAGGCAAAGGACACAGATATGCTCGATTTTAGCTTTTTCATTCATTCTTTCTTTCATCCATCAAGAATTACATATAGCTAAAATTTGGCATAATTTAGAAAGGAAAGTATACGCATATAACGAACAGACAGATTAATACTCGTAAACAACTAACAAATTCTCATTAAAAAAAAATAAAAATAAAATGGGGGTATGAAGAATCACCTAATCGAGGGGCACGTTAGCTGCAGCAGCCAAAGCTTCCTTCCAAAAACACTCCTTCCAGAACTATTATCTCGAAATCAGTGATCAAAAGGAGAGATGGATCTACGTTTTCGAACCAAAAGATTCCTCCTCGTTTGGGAGAGAGCCGAGAAAGAGATGAATTAAAGGAAGAGGAACGGTCGGAGGAAGGCGCGCACGTCGGCGAAGGGCTCCAATTCGTAGGCGAAGAAACCTAATTGTGAGGGAAATATATCAGAGGGGACGGGAAGACCGCATACGGGACCCACTGTCTTGCAGCGGCATTGAACAACTGGCTTGATTTTTTTTCTTTTCGGGTACAATATTAGGTTTGAATCTGGAAGAGACAAGTAATCGCTTGGTTACACATAACATCTTCGCATTTATTATGTCAAAGTTTCAAACTTCCAACTAAGGCGCGTTATTTTCATTTTGCAGCATAAATATATATATATATATATATATTATAAATGCCTTTTTAAATATTAAATTTTACATAAATATTTTTATAAAACTGATATTTACATGTATACTCTCATAAAATACTTGTTTTGCTATTTTATTCTTTTTTAATTTTTATTTTTATGTGTATATTTATATCATCTAACGCCGTTAAAAAATTAATTGTTTCAAATTAAATAAAAAAATATTTTTAATGAGTAGATATACAAAAAAAATATTTATAAAACGATCGTGATGGAGGACAAAAAAGTAATTTCAAAATTATATTTTATTTTTGATTAAAATAAATATAGTTTTTATTAATGCTGTTAGAAGAACCGTTATATTAGAGTATTTATGTAAAAACAGTATTTTATGAGGATATAGAAATAAATATAAATTTTAAGAGGGTATTTATGTAAATTTAATTTTTTTGAAAGGTATCCATATAAAAAATTCTAAAATGATCTCTCAAAGTAGATATAGGGTTTTTGGTTCCTATTTCTTGGTCAACACCTTCCTATCTCATTTAAACCGGTCTAATCCAGTTTAGACCCGTTCCTTATTCCAGCCATTATGAGGTGAAATGATTGGTTTAACCCTCCTATGTATAATACTAAAAATATAATAATATCATAAAATTTATTAATAATATTTTATATAATAATTTAATATGCAATAATATGGATTAGAAAGATAATATTATTAAATAATATTTTTAATTAATATCGAAATAGCATTTAGGATTTCCCATTAGCGTCCAAATGAAAAAATAAAAATAAATTACTTGAGACAACATATTTTGACCCCACAACCCCATCCCCCCATAAAAAAATAATAATAAAATCCGGCTGTTAAACGTGACCAAATCTAAGTCATTTAATTTAATTAATTCTCTTATCCCAAAAAACCCATCTCCATCGGAAACCATAGTCATAAGTTTGGCATTTAGAAAAAATTCGATAGTATGTAATAATTCAAGATTGGAAATGAAAATTTAAAAGTTTGGATGACAAAAAATTAGAAAATAATAAAATTAGCAAAATATTACTTAAAAATAAATCAAAGAGAGGCAAAATTAGCAAATGATAGAAAAAAAAAAATTACCAGCAGCAATGTTATGTCGTACCATTAATTTCTGAACAAACTAGTTTTCATCCCATTCATTAATTTAAAAAAAACAATAATTCTTAATTGTACATATTCATGCTCATATATTGATGAGATTTCAAGAGGGGAAAAAAAAAAGCAATAATGATGCCATCACTGAAACAAGAGTCATGAGTCAGCTATGCATATTTTTTGCATGAAACTTCCCGCTGAGTCACCGAAGCATCCCTGTTTTACTATCCTATCTCATCTTCACGATTCACTGATCCAAACTCCATTCTTAGGTCAATTTAGAAAGGCGGCTGGCATTTGTTTGGATTTCAAAAAACTAGAGACTCATTTAGTCCACCGTCAGAAAAAGTTATCTTCACTTAAATATTTTTTTTGCAAAGATGATGCCCAAATATATTTGGTTAACTATGAGACAATCATATATTCCAGAGTGACTTATATTTGGTTGAACATTTATTTTATTTAAGATAGTTAAGTTTAATAAAGAGAAACATCTTGTTCTATTTTATCCAAAAACTTAAGTGCATTTTTTGGAAAAAAAATTATTCTAATTCTCATTTGGTGGAAATTAAACTTTTTTATATCCCATATAATTTTTTTTTCATAAAAAATATTATATTTATATCTCTTTCCTGAAATTTCTATAACCAAATCTAATGTATTTGTCCATTTATCCGTTGACCGCACTTTTCCGCGTTGTTTTTGGACAAACCAAACCGGTTCTTAGTGTAAGCATTCTTTCACGTTGATCACATTTGGTCGTAATCTGACTCTAAAAACATGGTTGGAGGACTTCCAGGCTGCTTCGTGGGGTAGCAGCAATCAATTGAAGTCACAGAATGTGAACGTGTGTTCAGCGGAAGAAATGGCACGTTCTTTCCTCGCATTCAGACGGAGCCCAAAGAAGACTGGGTTAGGTGCACAAACGCGCGTGCAGACACTATTTTTCCTGAAAAAAAAAGAAGGATCAGAAGTGGATTTTTTTTTTTTTTTTTGAAGTTCAAATACAAAAACTCATCCCATTGGTTGTGATTTTGTTACATTAAAACTAAAGCTGGACGTCCCACTGGATTTTAAAAAAGAAACCCTGACTGTGATTGTGTCATGATGGGGCCGGGTTGCTTGTGTCCTTTAAACAATTCATCCAGTGTAAGAGGAGAAGGACCTCCTTGCAGTATTATATATTGTTTTCTATTACATGTATTCATCTGCTTTCACTTTTCAAACTTATAAAATGAGTATCTTTCTGCTGCTTTTTCTCCTTTTTAGAGCAGACATGGCGAATGAATAGAGAAAAAAATAACACATAAAGTGACCAGATATCATATTAGGACTGAAATTGAATCTAATACGGATTGATATATTTATATTATTTTTTTTTATTTGATGAATATGAATACAGATATGGATATGAATGCTAATTAGATGCCGAAATTCATATTCATATTTATTTTAAACAGATAGAAATGCAAATCGGATACTAGAAGTATATGTATAAATACGGATAAAAGTTGGATAATTAAATTTTATAACTATAAAATTAAAGATATAACTAAGCGGAAGATAAATCAAGTTAATAACATATTAATATGATCATTTATTTTTTTAAATTAAACATGATTAAAAATAAAATCTTTATATTAGAAAATTATGGTTTCTACAAAAAAAAAAAAAAAAAGAAAATCTAGGCTTTAATTTGACCTCTATCGGGCATTGCTCTTGACAAATATTCTAGGGCATTCTTCAAAAGGAACCTAATATAATATAAAACAAAATCCAAATGATGATTCAAGGTTAAGCTGAATTGTTCTAATACGTTATCACATTTAAATAGCTGAGATTTGTTTGTATCTTAATCCTGGGACGGTTCAAAGAGTAAGGAATGAGTTTCTACAAGTATAATGTTTTTTTATTTTAGGAGATTAAAATGCTGCAAAACACTCAACTTTTTATTCGTGGAAACATCGACTAATTTGGGATTTTAGAAACTTTTGTTAGAATTGAGCAAGCAATTTCTATGTCACACTCATTCATTCATTATTTTCAATAAATCTTTATTCTTTATAGTACCGAGTTGGCATCTATGGCTTTTCAAGTCCAGTCAAGTTTCTCCAGTAACACGTCAAGATATCTAAGGTAATTAAAAGCAGCCTTCTATGTTGTTACCTCATCATGATGCGGTGGAAAGATTTATTTTTTAACAAAATTATACTTCACTTAAAAATGAGACTTGGTCTTCCAAGATTTTAGTAAAGAATTTAACAAAAAAAAAACTTGCATTGAATATCCTCTTAAATATTAAATTTTGCATGAATATCCTTCCAAAGTTAATATTTGTACGTATACTCTCGTAAAACACTTGTTTTGTCATTCTACTTTTTTTTATTTTTATTTTTGCATTATACCTATGTTAACGGTTTCAAATTAAAATGATTAAAATATTCTTAATAGACAGATGCACAAAAAGAAACATCTATAAAGCAATCGTAATAGAGAATAAAAAAATAATTTCAAAATTCTATTTTATTTTTAATTAAAATAAATATGAATTTTATTAACAGTATTAGAAGAACCGTTATATTAGAGGTATTTGTGCAAAAATAATGTTTTATGAGGGTATAGAAATAAATATAAATTCTAAGAAAGTATTCATGTAAATTTAAATTTTTAAAAGGGTATTCATAGGAAAAAAAAACCCAATGCAATAAAATAAGGCAAGGATCCTCATTACGTTAGCATAAAAAGTGCCAAGTAACCTGATTTGCTTAACTCAACTTGAACTTTTGCTCCTCCTAATATGTTCTGAGGGAACTTTATGACCGGTTCCTACGTGGACCAGACACTTAACAAAGAAATCTCGTTGATCAACTTTTTAACATCCGGTCTGCCGATCACCTTTCTTTCTTTATTTTTTTTAATTCCCGGTCCCCCTAAAAGGCTAAAAGCATGCATGCTTTGTACGACGACGAATGAGGAAAAGGAACGGAAATTGAAAAATCGGTCCACAGTTCCTTATCGTCACGCATGGAGCCATGGGAAGGGACGGCATGTTAAAAAGGTCTATATTTTTATTTTATAATTAATTCTATTAGAAAGAATTTTTTAATTAAAATATAATATTTTAAAAAATAATTTTGGCATGTTTGATTGATCATGAGAAAGCGACATATTACAGAATAGTTTAGATTTGGTTGAATATCTATTTTCTTAGAAAAGTTGTATAAAATACCTATTATACCTTAATAAGAAAAAAAAATCTTATTCATGAATTTTGATGGCTTAAGAGTATTTTTGCAAAAAAAAACTCTAATTTCTAATCGGTGGAAAAGTAAGTTTTTTATGATTTCCATGGATTTTTTTTTCATGTCCTTCATAAATTTTTCTTTCCCATCAAATATAAAAATTTTATTTTTTAAAAAAATATTAGCCTTTGAAAACTCTAACCAAATAAAAAGTATTTCTTTATATTATTATTATTATTATTATTATTATTATTATTATTATTATTATTGAACCAAATGAGTCCTAAGGAGACGGGAAAAAAAAAAAGGATACATACTTATTGCCTAGGATCCCGTTTTGGATGTTGACTTTTGGCACTTGTCTATAATGGTGGCCAGAAGGTCCAGTCAACGGCTTTGCGTTTCCATGCTGCTAAGGAGAACTGTACGTTGACCAATCATTTTTTTTTTGGGTAGCTGCAACTTCGAGTAAGTTTTCTAAGGAAATTTGTCGATGAATCAGGATATTGCTCATAAGGTCTCTATCTCTTCATGTTTTTGGCCCAATATAATGCTTGATGAGGACTTGCTTTTTGTTAGTGTTGAGACTAATTTGGTTGAAGACCTGGGCTTGAAACAGTTATAAACCTTTGAGAATTGGTGTAGCTTGAAACAGATCATGCAAGATGATGGAAAATAGAATCACAATATGTTGCATCATGGTCACTGAAGGCACACTCACCCTGTCTTGGTCCTTAGCCACAAAAAAAAAAAAAAAAAACTATATAGTTTGTTTGTCTTGTTTATTTATTTATTTATTTATTTATTTATTTATTAAGATCAACTGCAGGAAGTGTGTTGTAGAATTTGATTGCCTCTTTATTCCTCCATGCAAGTATAAACTCAATTCAATCAACTT
The DNA here is from genome assembly GCF_051530095.1 of Phoenix dactylifera. NCBI lineage: Eukaryota > Viridiplantae > Streptophyta > Magnoliopsida > Arecales > Arecaceae > Phoenix > Phoenix dactylifera. The sequence continues at coordinate 4,415,311 of NC_143190.1, forward strand.
TTATCCTTACTTGGCTTAGTCACACTAGACCGGGAGAAAGATAAATTACTTTGGAAGTTAAGTGATAAGGGAGTCTTCTCCACTGTTTCCCTCTATAAATTTATCCACACTAGGGGCTCGTTTGGTTCGTAGGAAAAAAAGGAGGAAAAGTGTGGTCAACGGAAAAGTAATGAGATGCCTCTTATTTGATTGGAGTTTTCAAAGAAGAGAGATGGGAAAGTTGTATTCCCATGGGAATATGATTCCCACATTTCATGGAAAATTCTTTCCAATGAGAAATATGGAAAAGTTATTTTCGCATGAGGCGGGAATCACTCCATTTTTATTTTTTTCTGAAAATGCCCTTCAGCATTAAATAAGCATTAAAGAGGTATTAAAAACCTAATTTTTATTAAGGATATAATATGAATTATACATAATTTTTCCAGAAAAGTGGATGGTCAACTAAATATAAGCACTTTGGAAATCTATCACTTTCCCATAGTCAACCAAACATGCCGAAAGTACTTTTCTAGGCATCCTTTTTCTAGGAATTTGCTTTCCAAAAATCATATTCCTAGAAGGAAAAATGCTTTCCGCAAACTAAACGAGCCCTAGGGGAACCCAATGCAAATTTGCTGCCTCATTATGGTCTCTTTAAGTGCCCCTAAAGGTTAAGTGCTTCTTGTGGTTATGCTGGAAAGGAAAACTCAACACTAGAGCCAATCTCAGGAAAAAAAAACTTGGTAAGAACTTTGGAGGTTGTGCCCTCCAGTAAGTTATTTGCCCCATATTTTGGATCACGATCAAAAATTTTGGATCAAAGTCTGGTTCATTTGCAAAATATTTGTTCCCCATATTACCGCCTCTATCAAACACCCTTAACTTGTATCAAAGTTGATAGATAAATGGATAATTACGAGACAATTCTATAATAGAACTAGTGTTTGACACAAAATAATGCACATAAAAAGAAACATGAATTAATGAAATATTCACTTGTTCTTGCACTTCTTTTATTTCTGTCACTTAAGTGAGAAAAATTTGAAGTGGATATGATTGTGCAAGGCAAGAATATGTATGGTAGTGGAAAAAATAGAATAACTAAAATAGTTTAGTGTTATGAATTTATATTCATAAAGTGGGTGGAGACCTTTTTCTTGGGTAGGAAAAAAAAAGGTAGTAAGGAATGAACTAATAACATGGGGTAGCTCCCTTTAGATTTTCCCCAACCTCACAAATCCTTATAAATACTTCTCCGGATGGAGTGGAGAGATTAGAGGGAACTTAAAGTTCTAACAAGTCAAAAGGACCAAAAAAGAATGCTAACTTCAATTATTTGCCCCATATTTTGGATCACGATCAAAAAATTTGGATCAAATTCTGGTTCCATTAGCAAAATATGTGCTCCCCATTGCCACCTCTATTAAACACTCTTAACTTGGATCAAAGTTGATGCATAAATGGATAATTACGAGACAATACTATAATACAACTAGTGTTTGACACAGGTAATGAACATAAAAAGAAACATGAATTGATGAAATATTCACTTGTTCTTGCACTTCTTTTATTTCTGTCACTTAAGAGAGAAAAATTTGAAGTGGATATGATTATGCAAGGCAAGAGTATGTATGGTAGTGGAAAAAATAGAATAACTAAAATAGTTTAATGTTATGAATTTATATTCATAAAGTGGGTGGAGACCTTTTTCTTGGGTAGGTAAAAAAAAAAAAAAAGGTAGTAAGGAATGAGCTAATAACATGGGGTAGCTCCCTTTAGATTTTCCCAACCTCACAAGTCCTTACCAATACTTCTCCGGATGGAGTGGAGAGATTAGAGGGAACTTAAAGGCCTAACAAGTCAAAAGGGCTAAAAAAGAATGCTAACTTCTCTTGATATAAAGTCTCTTTGTGATTATATCAGCAACTTAGATTCCAATCCCATCTTCACCTGTTTAGATCCGATCCCACCTGATTTAAAAGATCTGTGGGGGCGAGTCGGATTCTAAATTTAAGCCCGTTCAATTTTTTGAGTTAGATCTGGGTTTACTAAACACTGAACTGACTCGATCTGACCCAATCTATTTGATTTTTGGGGCAATTTTAGGTTTCCTACCCTACGACCCAACCCGACCCGAACCTGGTACATCTTTAGGGCCTGCAAGGGTGCTTAAGGGTCTCTAACTCTCTATTCCTCTAATCTCTTCTGGTGTTTGAGAATGAAAAAGACTGTCTTTTGTATACTACCGAATGGCATGAAGTTTACATTAAGGTTTAGGTTGTTTACATTAAATGGGAACATTGTTTCCCTAAAAAGAAAGTTCAAACTAATGAAGGCAAGATAGAGTATAATTTTGCCATATGAAAAAAAGATAGATTCATGATGAATTCTTTGTAGTTGTTGAACTGTCGTGTATTATTATCAAATCTATATCAAGACCCATGCATATTTTTCTAATAGTATGTTTAGAAAAAACAGTAGTAGATGCATTGTAGCAAATTCAGGAGATATCATGGCTGAATAAAAAGGATTAGCATAGATGTAATTTTTTTCTACTTAAAAAAAAAAGTATTGCATACATGAACAGAAAATTTATCTTGTAGTAAACAAGGTTGAGCCTATCGGTATTAAGTTAGTTTGTAATGGTATCAATCCAACGATCAATCACGGTCCTTTGCTTTCGGCCGAGGAGTAGGTGCGCAAGGGTAAAGAGGGCCGTGAGAGATATTTGTTTGCACAATAGGCCACGTGGCACAAACTAACTATATCTATATTACTACCATCCAAAATATGGAAGGAGTGAGATAATTACACTTATTTTACCACTATCTATACCACTATCCATGATGTAGTAGTACAACTGCTCAGAATATAGCAGCCCACGTGGTGCAAATCAATAAGAATAACTGTCAAAAGTTAAGTAGGCACACCTATAGCAGTAGTTAATGTGAGCTACTTATAAATATCAATTTGTAATCTGAATAAAGGGCTCTTCTCCTACCAATTAAATGACCAATTTATTATCTTTATTTTTAAGTTATCCTTACTTTGACCTTTCAAATTTTCTTTTGTTTTTTCTTTATTATAGATTTTTCAAATTTTATGTTTTAGTTTCTTAGTAGAACTCTAATTTACCCATAGCAGTAGAGTATCTCGCATCCCCTACCTTTTCTTTTGAGGAGGCAGTGTTATGGTAGCGAAAATTTTTGAAGATTAAGATACTTGGACCCATGCTACTATCATTTCCACCTCCTTTTTATCTCCTTTCTAGCAATCTGATATTGGTAGTATGTCCGAATGATCACCAAACCTAGCTAGAGGACTTGTAAACCCTCTCGCGATTCCCTGCGAGACATAAGGAGCCAACAAGTTTGTCTAGCATGCTTGATGGGATATTGTTGCCTAGATATTGCCATGCCACCAAGAAAGAGGATTGATAATTTCTAAACAACAGTGACATGTTTGCTAGCCCATCTACAAGATAATAGCCATACGGGTCAAATTCTACATGGAGGGCGGCCTATTGGAGATGTTCAAATGCTAAGTAGCTATCGTGCTAAGGCCACTTATAAAGTGAAACAGAACAACTCTGGAGTAAATAACTAAACAAGTTTTAAGGTTTGCTTCTATTATTAAGAATCAGTATTATGCGTAGCATGCGCTAATGCATACTGTGGTGAACTTGACCGACCATGCCCCTACAAAAGGTAGATCGACCTGTTAGTCTTTGAATGGAAATGTCAAAATCCTCAGGAAGCCTGACTCAGGAAGTCCTTGAGATTTATAGACCAAGATAAGGAGAAAGGGTAAGGTCAAGTCAAACCAAACAAGTAGCATCAATGGCTGGGTCAATCCTAGGCCAACAATTGAATTGAGGCTTGGCCATCCTAACTTACAGATGGCCGCCAGAAGAAAGATAGGTGGAATGGCGCCATCATAGATCTCTACAATTAAAATCGATCATCCCCTAGAGATAACAGATTGGGGGCACCATTGCTATTACCCTATAATATTGTCTACCTCCATTGCAAGGACTGAGGAGGCAACAATGTCAATGGAAGCTTCCATTTTCTCTTCATGGACAGTCACATACCCCAAATCCATTTGCTGAGAGCAAACTACTAAATACCAATAGTATTCCCAAGGACAAGGCATCAGCCATATTAGATGTCTCTCCCTCCAAATCATCCTTATCCACTAAGTACGACTATAGATCTTACCTCTACCAAATCTTCCATATTTTCTACCTGCAGCTCAAGTTTGAATCTCACCTCTACCAAACTCACCATCGTCTTCAAATCGGCTAAGTTGAATGATATTAAGTTCCAAATTAGGTTGATAGATATGGTGTCCGATATATCCCATCACTCTCCTAACCATCAGGCTGATAGGATAGGGAAGGTATTGTTTACACTACATCCACACCGATGATTGTGATCTAAAGGCTGATACATCAAGAAAGGTATAGGCCGAGTGAATGTGGTGTAGACCAAGAAGGATCAGAGATATCGACCTAGGATGAGATCTTTTATGGACAAGGTCTTTGATGAATAGTAGAGCTATCCAGAATATGGGAGTAGTGGAGGAAAATGATGGTCATGCATAATGGGCCACTTGGCACAAACTAACTAGAAGACACGCCTATCTTACCATTATCTAAATTATGGACAAGTGATCCAACTACTTAGAATATAGTAGTGGAGGGAACATAATTGCCATGTATGATAATAGTGACCTACATAGCGCAAATCATCAAGGACAAGTATCAAAGGTAAGTAATGACACCTATCCCCACAATTAATGGGAGCAGCTTACAAACACCAAATTATAATCTAAACAAAAGCACTTCTTCTACCAATCAAATAATCAGCTTATCTTTATCTTTAGGGTATCATTGCTTTTATATCTCAAATTACATGCCTTAGTTTCCTAGTAGAACTCTAATTTTATTTATTGTAATAGAATACCTCATATCTCCAGTTGCATCTCACCTCCTCTTTTAAGCAAGCAACGGTAGCAAAAATTTTTCAAAGTCAAGACATCTGAAACCACACTACCATCATTATCACCTCCCTTTTATCCCTTTTCCAGCAATTTGACAACAGTGGCACGCCGCGATTACCAAATCCAATCGTAGAACTTGTTGTCCGTCTTGTGATTCTCTATGAGGTGTGAGAAGCCAATAGTCTACAAATAGCATGCATCAAGAAATATCGTCCTGAATATGCCTAGTTAGCTTATCCAGAACTAGTACAAAAAGATAAGAGCTTAGCGTAGATCCTTGATATAATTTTACTATAATCGAAACTCAATAGTATTACCATCAGTAGTTTTTAAGCTAATAACCATTCCATTATGCATGACTTTAATCATATTAATATAACTAATAGAAACTTATTTCTTTCCAAATACCATACGGTAACAAAAATTCTTAAAGATCAAAACATCTGAAATTACGCTACTATCATTCTCACCTGCCTTTTATCTCTTTTCTAGCAATCTAACAATGGTGGCATGCCGCGATTACCATATCCAACCATAAAACTTGTTATCCATCTTGCAATTCCCCATGAGGTGCGAGGAGCCACCAATCTACAAATAGCATGCATCAAGAAATATTGTCCCGAATATGTCTAGTGAGTTTATCCAAAACTAGCACAAAAAGATAAGATCTTAGAGTAGATCCTTGATGTAATTTTATTGTAATCGGAACTCAATAATATTACCATCAGTAGTTTTTAAACTAGTAACCATTTCAATATGCATGACTTTAATCATATTAATATAACTAATAGAAACTTATTTCTTTTCAAACACCCCTATATGACTTCTTTATAGTCTCTATTACATGTTTTTTATAAATTAAAAAAGTCATACAAAGATCGCGTCTCTTTTCTTTGTATTATATATTAACATCCGAAGGAGAGAAAAAACTTCCATAGTAGACCTTTCTAGCATAAAATCAAATTAGTTCTATGATATATTTGCACCATCTCAATCTGTACTCAATCCACCTCTAGCAAAATTTCATAGTATGACCTGTGCGTAAAACCATAATAGTTAGAATAATTCTGAATATCACTTTCATTCTTATAAATTAATACTATAGTGCTCTTCCTCTATTCATCAAGCATCTTCTAAATCTTTAAAATCTTATTAAACAAATAATTTAATCAAGTTTCCACATCACCTAAACACTTCCAAACCTTAATAAAGATGTCAAATCCTATCGCTTTTCATCTCTCAGCATCTTTTTGTTAGATACTCTAATTTTACATATATATTTGATATTTCTATCCTTAATGAATCTAGTAAGCTATTCTAAATGGATTACATGACTTTCATTAAATAGCTTAGCAAAACAAATCCCCCATCTTTCTTTCATCTCATCCTCCCTAACCAAAATATTTTGCTTATTCACGATTCTAATTAACCTCATATACATCCAACAAATTAAAAAAAATCAAAGCCTAGCATAGAACAAATGGAGACTAATTTTTATGCATAAGGAATTAACTAAAATGAAAATGGAAGCTGTTCTTCTCAAAAACCAATAATGGAAGCTATAGACATTGTGGGACTTAAAAATCATACGATCAGTCAGCCAACAAACACTATCAAAATGCAATCCTCTTTCATGATAGGAATATAATAAGACAAAACAGGACGAACAAAAATTTTAAAAGTCATATGATTCTTGGTGTAGCCTACAAGTATACAGCTCCCAAAAATCACCAATCATACATCAATTGATGGTAGAAACATAAAAATTACTATCCTTGGTAGTTAAAAGAACCTGAAGCTTCATAGTTTATAGCCTCGTATATCTAGCTGTAAACTTGTCCTGAGGCCCTCTTGGTGGAGAAATGAAACCGGATGCTGATCCCTCACCGAAGCCAACTGGCTTCTGTTGCTGTTGTCTGGAAATCAGACCTCTAAGGAATACTGTCATCCACTACCTATCAAACCAAAATAACGGGAAGTGAATCAATTTGCCAGAATCACCAGGCTATTCACTGGTGAAATAACGCTTGTCACAGGGGTAAGAATTGAAGTACGAAGAATGCATCACTCAAGAGCAGGCAAACTTACAATTTCAATATTAAGTAGAATACAAGCCTAAGATGAACTCATAAAAGATCTTCCTGGCCAAGCATCATCAGCATTATCCTTTCCAGAACCTCCACCATAAGTGCCAAAATTGCTTGCACCAGATCCACCGAAGCCACCATTTGGGCTGGAGTTGCCACCAAGACTGCTAGAACGGTCAAAACCAGAGTTGCCAAAACTACCAAAATGTCTTGAGCTTGAGTCACCGGAGCTACCAAAATGCCCTGAACCAGAGTCACCAAAACTACCAGAACGCCTGGAAGCGGAATCTCCAAAACCACCAGCACGCCCTGAACCTGAGTTACCAAAACCACCAGATCTGCCAAAGGAAGAACCACCAAACCCACCATATTGACCTGAACTGGAACCACCAAAGGAACCAAAACGGCCTGACCCAGATTCGCCATATCTAGTGCTGCGGCCAGAGGAACCACCAAAGCCACCAGAACCATCAAAACTGCGAGAACGGCCAAATCCAGAGCCACCATAACCACCTCCACGACTAAAACCTGAGCCACCCATTCGGCCACCTCCGTAGGTGTCAAACCGACCACCCATGCCACCGAACATGTCTTCACCTCCACCCTCTACTGTAATTCTTGGAAGCTGAAATAAACAAAAAGGTTATAAGGTAGCAGTCATGTTAAACAAGTTCCCCATGGATTTCTAGATACAAAGAAAAAGGAAAATGACTATAATACAAATGTCAAAGGTAGCATAATAAATAAGCCACAAATCATGTATACATTCATATGTATATGTATATGAATGTATGTATATGTGCATATGCATATGTATGTATGCTTATGTACGTGTGTATATCTATGTATATGCATGTGTACCCACACACACACACACACAAAATAAAAGCATCGGTCATTTCCATTAACCATATCCATTTGGCATAATTGTAGGTCGAGACCCAGGCCACACAGGCTTTTATATCACTTTCATCGGGTCAATGCAATCGCCATATGGAGAACTTGATTAGCGTTTTGGCTTCCAGTAAAATTAGTATGCACCTTTAAAGAATCTGATAACCGAAACAAGAAATACATGATTATATTTGAAATTATTACAATAGCATAATGCCTTAAATATATATTTTTAGCCTTGAACCAGAAATATTCTATAGCACAACCTCAACACTCTGCAATTTTCTGATAAATAACCGGTATTATTGTTTGGCATGTGCCAGGTGGATAATATTTAGTGTGTTGTAATAAATGAACCTTGAGAGTAAAATTTAATTTAAAAAAAACAACTGTACCTCGGTAAACTTGCATCCAACATCTTGCTCAATGCCCCTGACAGCTCGAGTTTGCTCATTAGTGTAAATAAGAATGGCACTTCCTTTCTTCCCAGCTCGCCCCGTTCGACCGGATCTATGAACAAATAGCTCAGATGTGTTCGGTAGTTCATAGTGTAACACCTGGGTAAGGAGGGGCAAATTAGTGAAAAAGTCTAGTAAAGCAATCTCCAGTAATGAATCAGTATAATAGAAAGGGGAGAGGTTGGGGGGAGAGCAAATAAAGGTGTTCCTCGACAGGCCACAAAGGATGTAAACAGACACCACATCAGAGACATTTACTAATCAATTTCAAGTTTAAACAAAATTTAGTCAATAAAGTAGCATTTCTTCCTAGGACATAAACAAGTGCCATGTAAATAGATAACGCTAGGCATTCATAATATCCATGATACAAATACAAACAAATCATATGCAACTTTATGCGCCTTCCCCTTCTACTAAAACCATTGGATTCAGTAGAAACAAAAAACAACAGACATCATTATGCCCACGAATAACCAAGAACATCACTCTGCATTTTTGGTACTATTGTACCAGCACCAACCAAACAATTGTAAGCTTCAGAACCAGCCTCTTCAATTTGAAAAGATGCATTTCCAAAACTAGGCCAACCAACTGGAGATTTGTGTTGCTGATCTTATTTGTCCGTAATCAGGAAAGAAGTTCATGAAGTTCTTTGAATAATATTCCTTTAACAACCATTTGGCATGCATTTGGTGCAAATTTTTTGACATAGAAAGCATTCAAACTCAACCCACTGCTACGCAAGATGATTAAAAGGCATCTTAAAGTGCAACATAACCAATGCAATTAGTAACTTGCCCCATAAGACGATTAAAGTATGTCCTTATTGCTGAATCAAGTTCCTATCCTTTGCAAGATAGTGAAAGAAAAGAATTATACGGCCAAGAAAGCATGTAAAATTTTCTTTTCCAGACCATATATAAATTGATAACAAAACGAGGCTTCAATAAAAATTAGTTTATGGAAATAATGAAATGCTTTTATAAGAACAAGTATATATCATTAGAACTCCAAATACAAGTAGATAAATTCCGTTTAAACTCATGACTTTGAAAAGCAAAAATACTTACCAAATCAACATTAGGTATATCCAATCCACGAGCAGCAACATCCGTAGCTATTAAAATATTAAAGCGACCATCCCGAAAGCCAGCAAGTGTTCTCTCTCTCTGATTCTGTGAAATGTCACCATGAAGAGCCTCACATCCAAAACTCCGACCCATAACATAAGCCAGCCGATCTGCATCACGTTTTGTTTGAGTGAACACTATGCATTTGCCTCCTTTAGCATGTTCCTATAAAAGAAACATCCAGAAGAATGAATTTTACACGCTGTGCTCAACAAAGGTGAAGTCAAGTTGCAAAAGAGACCAATTGGGCAAATTTTCCCCTTTTTTCTTTCATTTTTTTTGGGAGAGGAGGGGGGAGGGGGGTTGCCAAACATGTACCTTTATTAATGGCCCAAGAATTGATGGCTTTGAATAATTATCTGAAGCAATTGAGTAAAGAGTAATTCCTTCCGCTAATTTTTGGTCAGAGTCACCAACCTGAAAGGGGAAAAAGAAATCCTCAATTAGTTCCAGCGATAAGATGCTTTTCTCAATAAATATCAAATAAAATTAAAGATAACAAAGTACTTATTATAAAATAGAATAAGGTTTAATAAGCATGTATCTGCCTGTGAGGGTTTTGCGATGTTGCACTAGGGGGGCCAGAAGTAAGACATTTGTGAGCAGATGGCATTTGTGGTTGAACAATTGTGAAGAGAACTCTGATAGATGAGTATTTCATCATTCAGAAATAATTTAAATATATTATAAAATTTCTATATGTTGACATGTACTATTTCGTAAAAGTGTTTCATGTAAATCTCAAAAGATGATGTTATATACATGCTTTCTGAGCCACACCACTCTTTTATAGTGAACCCTGCATCTAATTCTGATCAGTACATAGACATGTTGAATTAGCCTTTCTCTTCAAGCAGGGAAATCAATAAAACAGAGTATTTATTTCAATTTGAATCCATAGACCCAAAAAAAAAGTAGAGTTTGAGTAATCAGATAAAATATTATAGCATGCGAGTGGTAGTGTGCTAATCACATTCCAGCATTGTCAGGTCAAATATTCTACTGTATGACAAGAGGTTAGGCCGTGCAATTTATGTCAAAATGGTGCACATATAATATGGTGAGTAGCATTATATGATCCAAGCAAAAGAAAGAATGCAGCGTGAGTATATGATCTAACATGGAAAGTTATTGAATCTTTTAGAGAAGTTCAGAAGTTCCATCAATGAGGATAGGGCAATAAAGAATCTATAAAGTGGTAAGGTGACTTGCAACCAAGGACATATGCAAACCATGAAGCAAGAGTTCGGGTTTTTTCCTTGAACAACAAGCAAGTTGGACAAACATTAAAACCTAAAATCCAAACATAGAGTATCATGCAGGACCCGGCAAAGCTTGCAATGACTGGAGACTCCTAAAATGAAGTGAGTGGCAAAGAATTAAAATAGGCAACCCTAACTAATGGTGACAAGGTCTATAAAATATGGCTAAAAAGGCAGCTATGAGAAACTCAGCTAAGTCCATATTCAAAGCCAAAAAGAAAAAAAAAATCTTATCTTCTCTTCTTGCAAGGCATTGCTTAATCTGGAGATCATTTTCCTTTGGATAAAATGGAGATGAAGCAAAAGCATTCAGAAGGATACAACATTTTAGAAATATTTTCATGAAAAAATGACAATGTTCCACATTCATTAACTTGATTCCAGATAGAGATGAAAGCATTCATGTGAGTGCTCTAATAAGCTAACAAAAACAATAGATGACTTATAACACTTACAAGGTCAATAGTAACTGGATCTTTTAGGTATTTCTGGGTAAGCCTTCTAATCCAACTTGGCATTGTTGCAGAGAACATCATGCTTTGACGGTTCGGGGGTAATTTTTCTAATATTATCTCTACATCTTCATCAAACCCCACAGCAAGCATCTGATCAGCTTCATCAAGAACAACAAATTGGACTTCTGACAAATTTAAGGCACCCCTCTTAAGCAAATCGATAATTCGTCCAGGCGTTCCTACTACAACATCAACACCATAATCAAGTGTTCTCATTTGACTTTGAATTGGTACACCTCCATAGACACAGAGCGTGTCCAAGGGGGAAGATTCCCTGAATTCCTTCTCCACTTGTCGAGCAAGTTCTCTAGTAGGTGCCAAGACTATGGCCAAAGGATTCCTACCTCGCCTGCAAATGTCGATGGAAATGCATAATCATTACAATACATTTTCTTCATTAAACAGATGAAAACTAGTAGTATTACTTGGCTGCATAAGACTTCATATAACTAACAAATTTTTGCATGTTGTCATCAATGAACTAACCCATGCTTAGCATTAAAGCGGACAATTTTATCCATGATAGGAATACCAAAAGCAAGAGTTTTCCCCGTCCCAGTCCTCGCCCGACCAATCATGTCTTGTCCTTGCATTGCTGGTTCAAGGACAGCTCTCTAGACAATAAGCCAAAACCAACGTTAATCAAAATAATGGTAGCATCTCATAGTTGAGGACAATTTTACATGCATATACAAATTTGGTAACAAAAGAATAAACAATATAATTCTGCATAAAAACACAAAATAATCAAAGTCAATGTATTCAAACAAAGACATAAATGTGCCTGATTATGTGTTTGGGCTAGGAGTATCCTGCTAAAGATGTTCATCACCACCAACAGGAAAAAACACTAAAGCAGTTGGTTTGGTTATTGCAGCAATCAAGGTCTTAAATACCAGTTTGGGTATCCAAATGGGTACACAAAATGTACAGTGTTCCGATGATGATACGGCTCTTCATACCAACATTCATACAAGAGGCTTAACAGGTATCAGTTCCCTACAGGTACAGTATCGCAAGTCCAGAACAGACTGGTACAAATATACATGAAACTTAGACTACTATAATCTAATTTAATATAATCAATATTTCCTATCTAGATCCTCTAGCTTTGTCTTAGCCACATAAAACAAATAAATAGCTGACGTAGGTAATAGTAGAAGTACCATCACTCTCAGTATTGCACCAGTCTTCTCTATACCTTACATTATATGTTCTAGCAGGTTCCAACATACAACATCCTTGCAACTTGGAAGGAAGCTGATATATGCATGGAGTACATTAACATACTATGGAGGAGGACATCTAGAAAAGCAGTTACACGAGTCCAAGTCCTTGATGCATTTATGTACAGCAATTGAACAAACAGTGATATAGTACAACTAACAACTTCCTACCATAAGAGCTAGTCATCACATGGTTGATAAATCTTTTAAAGATTAGACACCATAAACATAGAAATTATATAATGAAATCCACGTATGTCTATTCTCCCTATTTATAAGCACTAAATGTTCACAATGGACTTATCAACATACTAAATATGTGTGTGTGTGTGTGTAGTAGAGCTAATATATAGGCATCCACATAACAACCCAAATAAGTTTGGTCCAAACTGGACAGGCCCCCGGTATGGACCAATAAGTGCATAAGTAATGCACATGCTAAGGATCTCAAAAGCACATGATTCTTTGATGGTAAGAAATTTAAAAATATTAAATCATATTCAACGGCTCAAATCATCGGTGTTGGGTCTTCAATTGTCCATCAGGACCAATCTTATTTGGCTTGTTGTGGGCGCCCACAGATTCCCTCTACTTTATACATTTACTATATATAATTTTTACTATCAAAAATCATGTGATTTAGAGATCCCTGGTTTATGCAATAAATGGTCAAAAAATGTGCATCATTTTCTGTTATTTATAATATCATTTTTTCTACTTTTTAACATTTGATGCATAGACTAGAGATTTCCAAATCATATGATTTTTTAATAATGAGTAGTTTAGAGATAGTAGATCACATCCAACAACTCGGATCATCGATGTCAGACACCAGATCATAAGGTAAGGACCGACCTTATCTAGGCTGTTGTGTGGGCACCCACATATTAGCTCTACTCTATATGTATACACGCAAAACAGACATAAATGTAGGTATGCATATTTGTATACATATAGTTATACATATAAGTCCACATGTACATGTCCATCTATATGTACATGTATATATGTCTACGTGTCAAAAGGTTATATATTTTCTTGAAAATCTAATATTATTTATAACAATTAGCATCATGATTATATATTTAATCCTTCCGCAACACCTTTTAGTCTAAAGCGATGCTCCAAGGCCAACCCTTATAAGATGGTAAACGGCTTGGATGATGACACCTACAGCAATGACATTGACCATCAAAAAATATGATCTATGCCCATATCAATGGAATACATGAACAGTTCTTTGCAGATTTTGTTGAATAGGCTAGCACTGACAGAACATGCAACAAAACTCATGCGACAAACTCAGCAGCTTCTTGCAGCCAGAGTACAATTACATGATAATAGGTGTCCGTATGCAACAACTGCAATCTGATGACTGCAGGCCCAATTGGAATTATTAGTAGTATAGCTAAACATATCTGACACAAATAAACAAACAAAGAGGCCATTTAGCAATCTAATAGGTTCTGGCCATTTCTTTCTACTTGTCATTTCATGAATACAAGAAAGATCGGTCCTCAATATTTCTACTTCTCTTTTCTTAAGGTTGTATGTGAGTATCGAATTGCTAGAAAAAGTTCATTAGAATGCCTTTTTTATTCTGCCTGGCAGACAAAGTAACACTTGTACAACACTAGAGGAGTCTGCATCCATTGATAAGATCATTGAAACACCACAAAGGAATCTTTTTGCCAATGAAGAATTAGTTGGAATCCTGTAAACTATCAACATCTAGTAGCACGGCAGTTGACAAAGATATATCAAATCTCACAGAGTGTAAAACAATGCCATTGTCCATCATTTTTTGAACTGAAGGTTCATTGAGTTTGGTACATGATTTATACATAAACAACTGCATACTAACATGGACCTCAAATTGTTATTGACATCATTATGCAATTTCATATTCATATCCGTGGACCTGAATTTCTGCTAGATGTTCTTATGTGTCCTCTCTCATGTCAAGTTGCTAATCTGTAGCATACAAATGAACTAATTTCAACCACAAGGTTATTGGTTCTATGTCAGCCAGACTGCTCTTCTTCCATGATGTTCTAGTCATCGATTATTCAACAAGTTCCCTTTATGGCGTCAGCCCATATCAAAAAGCTGCCCAAAAATATCAATCAACGCTTAAAATGTAGTTTGAACATAAAAAATTAAAAACCCTGTTAGGAATGTTTGCCAAAGAGAACTAATGAACAAACAGCTAATTTTCCCTAATCTGCTTATTCATTTCTTTATATAAGTCATGGGAACAGAGTTTTAACACTCTACCCAAATGAATTGGCTTATTTGAAAGAAGCGTTGTTCTATGGAGGATCTATCTTGTGTCTAGTACTGCATGATTCCACCCCTCAAGAATTCTGAATCATTCTCACTTCATCCTCTTCATGATAAACGACCTGTTTGCCTTGAAATGACGCACACTGATAGAGAAATCCTAATTTAGTGGGTTTTTTAATTTCAGTTTCTACAACTATATGATAGTTTTACCCATATAGTGATTGTTTCTTGGGATATCGATAATACAAAGCAAAAAAATGGTGATTAGTTTATCTGGTTACTAAGTTCATATTAGGTTAAATAGAAGATAGTAAAATGAGGGAGCCAGCAAGTCTAGATTCTTATATCCACACATGAGGTACTCATCATATGATACATTTAAGATCCATCTACCTAGATATCATTATAAATCTAGAGAACCATGTAGAAGAAGCTTTTATGGTTTGGGAAGAGGCTAGGCCCATAGCTTAAAAAAACCTACTTTCTTGTGATTCCAATGTTCATTTGAACATGAAATTTAATCCTAGAAATATATATCCCAGCAGACAAATGATGTAACTTATGAAGCAACTAGCAAAGTAGGGAGAATTGTATTTAAATTGATCAAACTTATGTGTAATAATTAGGATTATAAAAATGGTCATGAAGTGAATGACTAGAGATGTAAACAACCTATGTTGCAGCTCTATCCTAGTTGCAAACATGGTTAAAACAATGTCCTCGGGAGTTTCACTCTCAATTTCAAACCAGAAAAAAAAAATCAAGTGATATTTTCTCATTTGTGGACTTTCCCAAGTTCAGCAAGCATGCAAAGTTTCCAAGTTGATGTCAGTTTCCATGTCTACCTTTGTACTAGATGACATAATAGAGTTGTGTAATTCATTTCTCTGGATTACATATATAGAGATAGGAACAGATTGCCTTTCACTGATACTGTGTGTTGATGAGGAACTCTATGCATCCCTTCCCATTTGGTTCAGCTAAAGTTTTCAATAGGAGCACAAGTAGATTAAGTAACGAACATTCCTTTTAGGTAGCGTTTGGTGATCAAAATAGGATCACCAAGATGATCTTAGATCACTAGTCATTCTTACCTGGGTTAATCTGACTCCCATGATTTAATAAGATTATCACGTTTAGTATGCTATATTCCAGTGATTAAAAATTTTCTAGCATCCACGAGTAACTTCTTGGTATTCTATGAGAATCCAAGATCATTCACCATATAATACCAAAATTATCGCTAATATACTTCATAAAAATATATTTATTAATCATATAAAATATATTATAATAAATATTAATATATATTTATATATTAATTATTAGTATATTTTATAAAATATATTTATTAGTCCTATAAGATATATTAATTGTTATTATAGAATTAATATTTTTATTTATAGTTATAATATTTTTTAATAAGGAAAATAGAAGTAAGATATTAAATAATTTCATTATCTAAATATAAAGTACAATAATATTTCTATTATAATTCAAAATTATTGTTGAATAATAATATGATAAATAATATACTATAATATAACATATCATAACTATAATACATATAGTATCAATATAATATAATATCATATATAATATATTGATATAATATATTAACAGTATATTGATATATCAATTCTTGTCATTAAACAGAGGGATATTTTTGTCCTTAACTTTCAGCCCAAGATCACTATCTTGGGTGATCTTGGATTTCCGACCTTGAGGACGGGCAACCCATCACTGAGTTGGAGTGAGAATGATCTGGGAGGAATGTATTGATATAGTTAGCCAGGATTTATCTATCCTAGCAATGTCTCAGAATAGAACAACCAAGATTATTTATTGCCAGTATTTATGAATGTCCCGTGGGTTTTTTCTATCTAAAGGCCTCAAGGAGATGATCTAAACTAAAATTGGTTGAAGTGTAAATCCATTTTCTCGCCGAACCTGTAAAATCTACCTTTTGAACTACAAGATTTCTTGTTAAAAATTCTCAAGATCAATACTTGCATGTCTAACAGCAAACATGGGACTAAACCAGCTACAAGATCAATACTTGCATGTCCAACAGAATTAAAATAAAAAAAAATATCTAAAATCCAGTAACTTTACAAGTAACAATACGTTAAATATTAAAATTTACTGAAAGCAAAGGCACCACACGACCTCTTACTGTCCTTAAAGACTGGGATAAATTTGTTGTATTCGAGAACATCAATAGATTCATCCCCTTGTATTCCACCCATTCCTGGCCAATTAGTCTAGCAAATGGAGACTTCCAATTCCAAAGCGAATAACAGAGAAGAGCAGATTGTGCCCAAATTGTTCCAATTACACTCAGCAAATAACAAAACGTAAACCGCTCTAAACCAATAAAAACCTCCAAATAGAAGCACAAATACCTGTATAGGAAAAAGCTTCGTGATTCCCTTCCTCGCGAGATCAGAGACAATCTCCTGCGAGATCCCTAGCCTGGCGATCTCCAGCCCCTCGTCCCCTCCCTTTGCACTCCCCTTCTCCTCATCATAGAACTCCTCCACAGCGTACTCCGCTCGCGCGACGTCCGTAGCCCTGAACCCCAGCGGCCCCGCCGAGACATGGAACTCCCTTCTTCGAAGGCCACCAAACCCGAGCTTCTCCACGGCCGCGGAGCCCTGAAACGGATGGGATGGACGGGAAACGGCGGCGGGGGCGGAAAAGACGGGCTCCGACGGGATCAACGACGGCAAACGGAGTAATTCCGACGAGACGAGGGCGGCTAGGGTTTGCCTCGACGCCGAGGAGGCGATCGAGGCCGACCTCCGGAACAAGTAATTCATCATTTTGGGGTAGAAATCCTGGAAGAAGAGAGAGGGGAAGATAAACCCAAGAAAACAGCTAGGGTTTTGAGGAAGAGAGCGAAGCAGAAGAGAAGGGGGAGGCAGAATACGGTATAAACCTCACGGAAAGGGTTTTGCGAGGCGAGAAGATATTTATGCGCGAAAGACGGAAAGGGCTTGGATGGCCAGAATTGGGTCGTGAGCAAGCCCGCCAGCGAGGCTCCTGTTTCCTGTTCTTGGGCTGATAATAGGTCTAATCTGAAATTAGCGTACGTCCAGCCCATTTACCAAATACAGCCTGTCCGTCAGTAAAGATTGGGCAGGTGTAGCATTTGTGATCAAAAACCATAACTCCAGACTGATTGCTGTTGGAAGACGTTGTTCCTTTGAGGCCTCGGCATTTGGGGCGGAGCTCAGGGCGGCATGGAAGGAGCTATCTCATGCGAGACATGTACTGGGGGTAGGCAGGATAATTTTGGAGGGAGATTTTGCTGTCTTGATTGATTGCCTCCAAGTAGAGAGGCAGGAGGAGGTGGAGCATCCAATACTGTTCGACGTGTGTCAAATGCTACGGAAGTGTCGGATTATCCAAGTCAGGCATGTCCTTCGAGAGAAGAATTAAGCTGCTGATTGGGTCGCCACCTTTGCTGCTCAGCATTCCAGAGAGTTTCTATGGTCCCAGCAGTCTTTAGTTCCTTCTGCACTCTGTAGTATTCTTAATAGTGATGTAGCTGGCTGTGCTGGGGGGGGGGGGGGGGGGGGGTGATATTTAGATTCCAAAATTTTAAAACCATCAGTTAAGTAATGACCGTTGTTATTCCTAAGATATCCCTCTCCCTATTATGACTTAAAAGGATACAGAGATATGGTAAACCCTACCACCTATTGGTCTTCCATCACCATACCTACCACCATCAGTGGCTTCCCCTCCTCCTCTTCCTCAACCACCATTGCAGATCACCGTCGCCCAAAACCCTCACACGCTATCATGCAATCTTAGCCTAAATTGCAGGTGGACTTACTGTGGCTGGAATCAAAGAAAGTATCAACTTTAGCCTCAAAGTGCTAGTTGATTAGGTATGTGTTTCGACCACCCTTAGGGCTCGTTTGGTTCGCGAGAAGCATTTTCCCCCTAGAAATATGATTCATGGGAAGAAGATTCCTAGAAAGAGAATGCCTGGGAATGTACTTTTGGCATGTTTGGTTTAACATGGAAAAGTAACAAAGTTCGAACTAGGAATGCCCTATAACAAATTGGAATAGTTCCTAGCGCTTCGTAGAGCCCCTCAAACTCTTATTGGAGTCTTATAAGCTATTTTATCATATTTCTATATTTTGTAGTCTTACATCAGATATATGAACTCCAGACCTTGCTTGAATGCCTTGTATAAGCTCCTCCAGACTCCAAGGTAACTATCGTCCTGGAATCTCCATAATAAGCCTCTTTAAGGAGCTCTGAAGCTTTTATGAGAGCAAACCTAAAGAGTCTAAGAGCACCCTACTTTAAGAAATGCCAAAATTATGTGCTTTGGTAGATCCTGGAAGGTGTGGAGGACTTGACGAAATGGCTGCAAGAAGACTCAACCTAGGTTTGCATGTCTCGGGAAAGTTCCTAGTCTTTCTTTTCTTCTTTTAATTATTTTTCTCATATATTCATATAGTTAGGCATATTATACTGCCCTAATCCTTTATTTTTATTTTTTTGAAGGTTTTAAGGGGAAAGTAAGTTGTTCCAGTATCTTCCTTTCCTATCAAATTCTTAGATTAGTATCATTTCAATTACTTCCCTTCTAGTTTTTTGTTTAGACATACTTGCACTCAAATTAATCTAATTTTCTTTAATCTTTCTTCCCTAGGCATTTTAAAACCCTAGGCTAGGTATATCCTTATCTTAGGGAGGTTGAACCCGCATCGAATATCTTCATCGAAGAGTCCAAAGTGGCATGGTCAGGTTTTACAATGTTGTCATTTAAATTTTAGGTTAATTCAAAGTCAAAATCCAATTGATGGCATAGTTTGTGATGTCCAAAGATCAACTAGTGACAAAGGTAGTTTTCTCATTTGCATTTCACTATATAGTTATTTTCACTGGTTCAATCGACTCGACAATAATAACATTGCATGGTCATAACTATTTTGTTCCAGCTTTGATGAGGATGATTCAAGATGAGTTGGAAAACTAATTTATTGCGAGATGCAATGAGATTGTGTTCATATATTTACTCATTGTTGTAACATTACCTTAAAGACCTCATATGCATTAGATTGCTCTCTTGATATCACTTGACCTATGATTGATATAGGTGACAAAATTTTAGCATACAAGAGACCTGATTCTAATGTCACCTAGTACCCTCCCTTTCATTAGTGTTAAGAGTTATAAATATCCAAAGACCTTATACTGTTAAGAAATAAAGATCAAAGTGCATCAGTGGGACTATATCACAATTCATGACTCTTTAACTTTAGTTCTAATCTAAAAGTTAAAAGAATAAAGAGAATTACAAACATATCATCACTTATATACAAATAAAGTTCCCGAATTGTGCTGATGAGAAGCTTAACCTCAATGAAACCAATGCAATGAGACTGCTATAGTTTTGCCCCCTTTGATGAAATTCCATATAAGAGAAAATAATAGTATCATTAAGCAATTTTACATTATCATATTTAATTTTAATTACGGACAGATTAATCTTTATCTAGTCTCATGTTTCTTTTCATTGTGTTTAAATAACTACACCATTACTAAAAATAAACAAGACTTTAAGAGTGTGAATGCATGCATCATGGGCCCAAATTTGGGGATAGATAATGATACTCTTTCTTTGGGATTTTGCTTTAGTATGCTTTGTCATTTATGAAATTTAGGCTATGAAATCTTATCCTTTGGTTAAAAAATGATAAAAATGACATTTGAATGTGTCATTATTTCAGTTGGTCAAAAGAACTAGGGCAATGTCATGTGGCATGCAATTAAGCATCAAAGCAATAGCATTGTTCTACCACCACCAAGCTATTGAAATCATTGCAATAGAAATAAATAGTTGGATACCTCTAGACCCTATCAATTTTCTCCCTTTGTCTTTCTCTGTTTGTTGTGGAACCTCTTGGGTTCAACTTAAGTGGAAACATGGAGAGGAACATAATATAGAGAAGTGAGAGATAATGGTAATTGGTAAAGCTAAAACAAGTATAATTTTATTAATCATCTCTCTCCTTTGTTTGCTTAGCCTACTCGATTATGTAGGTTTAAAGCTCTCCTTAAACTATAAAGAAAACTAACCAAATTCTTCCCGCTATTGCGTTAGTAGCAACCAAGCATCCAATAATATAACTTATCTCCTATAACTCCAGAATCCCATTACTTATAAAACTCAAGATTAATCTTGGTCAAGGTTTAGATTACTATTTCCATTTTGGTTTCTAGGTCCCTTGTGGGAAGTAGCCCAAATTGGGCCTGTTTTGAATCAAAGTCGGCAAGCCTAGCCGACTTTTGTAAGTCCCTTCCCTCACCCTCATCAGTTCTTCCTGAAGCTGAGCTCTGTTTTCTGATATTTAACCCAACTCAAGATCCTATTTTCTGCCTTAAGTAGCCTTATTCTCAGGCCACCATCGCCAACTTGCTACTAGAGACCCTTGGCCACGCTCGTCGTGCCATTGCCAAACTACCATCCCTCCTTCCCTCCTCTCCATCTTCCCTTTGAGATGATAAGAAGCATCCCTCTTTACCATCCATATTTTGCCAAAAAAAAAGAAAAAAGTGGAAGAAACCAATCCCCTAATGTGATCTCACCTATTTAGATTGGGCCCAAAAACTGATTAGGCTTAAACTTTTCTCTGCTGGTCCACCTGAACCAAATAGACCAGACCCTTAATTAGACTCAAACTAAGCTTCTCTCTCTTCGTTCAAATCTCTTGTTTTTTTCCTCTTGATTGTGAGCTAATGGTGTTAGTTATTTTGATTAGAGTTTTCAACTTTCAAGAAGCATTAGGTCTAAGGATCGAGCCACATGTCGAAGGTTGTGGTTCGTCTTACCGAAAGGATTTTAGAATCTAATTGATTTAGGACAGTAAGTTTTCTTTATCTCTGGTGATTTTATAGTGCATGCTATATATTTTAAAATCGAAATTCATATTGCTTAGCCTTGAACCAATGAATGAGATGAAAAATATTGCAATATTTTAAAATTAGAAATTTTAAAAAATTATGCATGATTATAATTATTATGCTTGCTTGCATAAAAAGAGTAATTCAAAAATTATGGATCAAGCATAAATTTTTTTTCCAGAATGATTATGACAACGATGATTTAGTTGCAAAATTGCAGAGTTTGAAATGAGATGATATCCCTATTTTAATACTGCAAGACATTTGAAAAAAAGATGATTACTTCTATTTTAATCCTGCATTGTATTTGAAAGGAAATGATTATTCTATTTTGGTACAGCATAGTGAAATAAAATGTGAAATTTTGGTTGATACTACATATGTTATTGAAATGAGTCTGTTTACTTTTTATGTATGAGAAATTAGTTTATTATGGATATTATAAAAACTCTCTAGTTCGACTATGGTTCGGATCTAGCTAATGGAACTGATCGTTGGCCACATATCAGAACCTAATTTATTCTAGATCTAGCCAATCGGAGCTGATCGCTTGTAGAGCTAGTTCTTTTTGGCCTAGCCTGTTCGAGCTGATTACTGGCACATACTGATGATTCTCATGTTTTGCTCTCAAAACATATCTCTTTACCCTACCATGGGATGAATCATGGCTATGTGATTAAGAGCTAATTTTTTTTTGAGCCTAGCCAATTGGGATTAGTATTTACTATGATATTGGTTTCTTTGAGACAGACACTAAATTTTCTTTCTTGAAAACCCTTTATTATATACATTGTAGAATTCTGTATTATGTTTTGCCTGCTATCTCCTTCTAATGCCTCTAATTTATCAAGTCATTGTTTTACTTCTTGATTATGTTATATGTTTTTCACTTTGTCAATTTTTTTTTTAAAAATATGGTTACTTATATCCAAATAAATTTTGCCAAGCATTAGGAATTCATTGTAAATGCAAAACTGGAATCTAACTGAAAACCAAATTCAGATCAAACCAATAAGATTAATGGTTTTTCCCTTTCTATAAACCCCCCCCCCCCCCCCCCCCCCCCAAAAAAAAAAAAAAACCAAATAAATAAATAAATAAATAAATAAAATGATACATGCATATATATTGCTCCTTTTGCGTTTATCAAGTAATGCGATCATCAACAGTTGCAAACTGCTAATATTTATTTGATGTAACAGTCTTCTAGTCACATACTTCCGTTAAAACTATTGTGCAACTATAACAAGGGAAAACAATTGATGAAATTGCCTCGATTCCACCTTCTGTATTGCAGAAACTTTAATTCTATTATATTACAGTAATCATAGAAACCTTTTAAAATTGATGTGCGGTGCATGAGATTAGGAATGCTACTTATATCCATCCTGAAAAGTAATCATAGATTATGTTAAATTACAAATCAACTTCTCAACCTAATTCTCTCTGATTTCTTGAATTATAGTCATTGGGTTAGAAAAAAAATCATATGTTCATAAGGTTAGAGCCTTAAAATTTTATATTATAATAATTTAGCCTGGTTTGGATTGACCCACAAATATAACTGCTGAAAAATGAAATGCAGCAGTCGAATGGGTCACTCTGATAAAAACCTAATGAGACTTTACTAACTCAACCAATTAATAATACTTTCATATTTATGAATTAATTAAATGAATTTTTATACAAAATTTTTATGTTATTTTATATTTTCTCATATTATGAACCAGTCTTGTAGTTCATGTCACACGAAATTACGAATATATCTTGGACTTGAATCAGGTCCTCAAATAATAGAAATATTAAGATGTAATTCCTTATATCCTTGCTACTATCGGCTGAGTGCATCATCCTTGAGCGAGACTTGGCCATAGTGATCGATTGGATATGAGAGAAGTGATGGAGGGTAGATGAAAGTCTCCTGCTATGCGACATTCGTCTGATGCTGAGAAAGTATAGTGTCTTTCAGATAGTGCACGTGTATCGAGAGGCGAACAGAACTGTAGAATGGATCGTTTCCATATCAGGGGGCACCCTTTTCGTATTTGTGTCAGATTGTAGCTGTTGATTCTGCTGGCTGCACTTACATTGAAGTAAGACGAGCAACCATTGTACCAAAAAAAAAAAAAAGAAGAAAGAAAAGAAAAGGAAGAAAGAAAAGAAAAGAAGAGGAGAAGAGAGGAGAGGAGAGAAGAGAAGAGAAGAAGAAAGAGGAAGAAGAAGCGCCATCCAAGAAGTAGTCCTCTTTATAATTAAGCGCCATAACAAGCATTCTCCGCAATGAAAACTCTAATCTTGTCACGGATCCATTACTTCAGCCAAAGAATCTAAGGCCACTCATCAGACTTTAAAAAAATAAAAAAATAAGGGCACGCTAAATATAGGCGACACGTGTCCTAATCTGGTACAGTCGGACGAAGGACTAATCTCTCGCCTCCGGCCGCCGCACGCTCCCGCCGTCCGACCAGAGAAATAAATCGCCCAGCCCAGGGCAATCTCGTAAATTTGGACGCCATCGCAACGCCTCACACCGAGCTCCGAAGTCCTCTTCGTTTCTTGAACACCACGACCGCCACCGACGAGGTTCCGTTCAGCGCCCGCACTGCCACCACCTCCGACGCCCTCAGCAGCGCCGCCACTGGCGCCGCCGCCCTCACCGCTCCCCCGTGCCGCGCCCGGCTCACCACCATCGCCCCGACCCGCCCCGGCCGCAGCACCCGCTCCATCTCCAGCACCACCTTTGCCGGCGCCCCGGCCCGGTCCAGCCCGGAGGAGAACACGAAGTCGAACGCCACCCGCCTGAACGGCAGCCCGCCGCACCCCTCCATCGCCTCCACCGCCGCGTTGACCCCCATCTTCCGCATTGCCGCGGCGGCGGCGGCGGCGGCCGGGCCGGAGCCGCGCCCGACGCAAAGGGCGCGGTCGCCGGGCCAAAGCCACTTCCGGGCCATCAGATCCAGGATCACGGCATCCAAAATTGGCGCCGGGAGGGAGGCGCCAGTGGTGACGGGAGCGCCGTCGCAGGCGTCGGAGGAGGCGTCGATCTCGCGGAGGGAGGGGAGGATGGGGAGCGCGGCGACGGCGGCGGAGACGAGGAGGATCTTGATGACGAGGGATCGAGAGAGCAGATGGTGGTAAATGAGCTGGAGTTTGAAGTGGTCGAGCTCGAACCTTCCCATGGGGGAAGCTGGGGTTGGGGTTAGGGTTTCTCACTCGAAGAAGTAGGGTTTCCCAGAGCCAAGAAGAGGGGTGAGGGTTAGCGAGTACAGAAGCGGGAGGAGGTGTGGTTACCGCCAACGAGGAGGGGGGACGGTGGCGGCGAGGGGAGCCAGACACGTGCCGGGACGCGGAGGCGGCACGTGCCAGCCATGCTCTCGATGGAGAGAAGAAGACGGAAGCGGGAGTGAAGGGGATGGGCGTCGGTGGTCGACGGAGGCGTTTTCGTACCAGAGCTATCGGTGGAGAGTCTTAAGAACCGCCCCTCGATATGTCTAATTTTACGAAGCTACCACGGCTATTTTAAACGTCCGCGCAGGACGTCAGTGGCCCCTTCCTGCATCATATGCGCCATCTGATTTGATTGCTGGCTCTTTCATCGATGGGATCTGAGTGACTTCGTAACTTCGGCTCACATTCCATGCTTGCAGGTATGCGATCAGAGAGAGTTTAAGGCTGAATTTAGTTTTTATTTTAAAATCAAGATCCATTTGGAGCAGTGTTATTATCTTGATTAGTAAAACACTAGTGAGCTAATAGTTGAGCTTTGGAGGAAGTTACACACTTATGTTTAATTGTTTACATGGTCTGCTGCTTGTTACCTATTGCCTAACATAGTTTACATGTTAATTTTGCTAGAACTATATAATGAATTCTAGATCTCACTTATTTTTTAGTTAGAGCTTATATACTTTCTGCTCATGGCTCAGTGGGTTTGAACCATGACGGTGCTGGCTTATGGTTATATATATATATATATATATATATATATATATATATATATATATATTTAAAAAAATTATGATATCGTTATTGTGCTGGCGTATGGTATAGAAGACATGTCCAATAAAATATTCTCTTGATATTTTCTATTGAAATAAAAAGAGATTGAATATCTTGATGCTTAGCTTTAGGTTTGATAATATGCAAGAACTACCATGCATCCAATAAATGTAAGGACAAAAGGTATGCTTAAATATTTTCTAATATGACCTAAATTATTGTTAGTTTGGATCTCCTTAGAACTTTGTTTTAATCAAATCTTAACGATCTTATAAGATTTTCCATTCAGATTGGAATATTATTCCTAGTTAGGTGCCGAAGGAGCCATGATTTGTTAGAACTAGGGTAACGATGGCAAGTCCAATACTAGCAAGCATAAGGCCTTCTTCCATCTACTTAGCTCCATTAATCCCCACATTGAAGTGGGAAAATGAGAGAGAAGGGTTGGAATGTCACGTGTTCTTTGGTTTTATAAGTTACTGTAGACTAGTCCAGAAGGATTCCCAGGGAGGGCCAGCCCGCCCACAGAACCACGCAATATACCGGTGACAGCGCGGCAAAGTTGTAGTTTCTTCCAAATCGGAGGGGCATTAAGAAGAGCGGTGCTCACTCTCTCTCGCACCAATAATACCGACAAGCTACGCCTGCCATTCTCCTGACGGCCCCCCTCCCTCCGAAGTCCCAACTCTCGGCTATCCGAAACCCTAACCCTAATATGTGATCCTCCCAGTTAGTCCCCGCCGGCGATCTCTCCGATGGCTCCCGTCCGCGTTCCCGCCCGCGTCTGGGTGCCACTCCAGCAAACGCACCGCCGTCTCCTCGTGGGTGGAAATCACACCTCCTCCAGATTCTGCACTCGCTAAACCTTCTCTCCTCCCTCCTCTCTGGTTTTCCATCTCCTCAAATTTCTTCCCTTCCAGAAAGGGAAAAACGCCTTTTTTCCCGCAAAAACTCTCGTTTAGTAGAGCTTGCAATGGGGCCGACCAGATCGCTGGTCCTTAAAATCCTCGTCGCCTCCGCCGCATTGGTGGCGGCCGCCCTCCTCCGCCTCGACCTCGCCGCCAGGACCGAAGGCGGCGCCGGCTGCTGCGACGCCTTCCTCTCGGGATTCCCCGCCCCTCTCGCGAACTCCACTGATCTCGACGCGGCCTTCCGCGAGCTGATCGCGAGGAACTGGCTCTCCCCCGGCGGCCGCGCCCTGTGCGTCGGTCCGGGCTCCGGCACCGCTGCAGCCGCCGCGTGGCGGCTGGGCTTCCGTACCGTAGCCGTCGCGGCCCCCGCCGCGGCCTGCTGCGGCCTCCCCTTCGCCGAGGCGTCCTTCGACTTCGCCTTCTCGGCGGCGCTAGACCGGGCCCGGGTGCCGGCCCGGGTGGTTTTAGAGATGGAGCGGGTCCTCCGGCCCGGCCGCGTCGGTGCGGTGTTCTGGTTCCTTTCCGGTCCGGTCCGACCGGATGGTCTGATGAAGGCAGCCGCGCCGGTCGCCTCTTGGTTGCGGTTCTCGGAGGTGATCGGAGCGCGAGCAGTGAACGGATCCGCGATGGTGGTGTTCAAGAAGAGGGGCATTCCCGGCTCGGCGATCGCCGGAGTTAGCCGTGGCACGTCCGAAGACGCAATTACAAGACTGCCACTGTACTTTGACCAAATTATCGAGCACTTGCGCGTTGCCCTCGTTCCTGGAGGGTCTCTCGCTAAACTTCTGTAGGCACACGTGCCAACTCCTACGTATCTCTTGAAATAAAGCGCCGGCTCTCTCGCTTTCGCCGCGTTTCGGCGTCCGATGGAAGCTTGGGAGAAGCAAGCAGGAAGCAGGAAGTGTCGGGTTTTAATATTTTGTTTCGAAAGTTTGTTCGAAAAGATGATGCAGGGAGGTGGGGAGCGGCTGAGCTGCCCCCGTGTTACCTGTTTGGTGTGGTGTGGGTTAATAAAGAGGGCCCCACCTTTGGTTGGGATCCTCGTTTGTTGTGGTCCGTTGGCTCAGTTGTGATTGGGTGTGCCTTGGATATGCCGGGCCCACCACCATTCCTCAGGTGGACTGGCTTCTTCTGTTGTCTTTGGTAGTGATTTGCTTTCTTAGGCTTTCTTTTACTTAAAATCTTTGATCCAGTGTAGTGTGTTTCCTAGTTTAGTTCGGTGTGTGTCACTTGGCTAAATTTGCTGATGCTAAGTTGCTAATATCGTGGCATGGTGGTGTGTTAAATTTTTGTGTGAGGAGGAGTCTGCTACTTTTTGCTTCTTGGCCCGGGTTGAGCAAGTGATATCTAGATAGAGAGTTAGGTTCGTTGTTAGTAGAAGGAGCTAATTCCTTTGGAACTGTGAAGTTTGGAATTGATGGTTCTGTGGACCCGATAAGACCAAGAAGAGAGGGACAACATAGATCTAAGATTGACCTGTGAATTTTAGCTTGGATGGTACAGTGTCTTGCCTCTAATTCAGAGATGGGAGATTCAATTTCTTATAGCCATGGCTTTTTTTTTTTCAATCCCTAATTAATTTTCCGGTTCTGCGAGCAGTGGCTCGGTTTTCATAGGGTTCTGTATTTCAGCTCAGGAGGTGGGGTTGCGGATATAAGTTAGACTGTGGAGTTGGAACCCCTCATCCTTTCAAAAGAGATAACAGAAGTGAGATTTTGGATTTATAATTCACAAACACCTTTCGCATGTAAGGTGATGTACAAGGGTGCTGGTCGAAATACCAAAGAAGGTGCAAGCTATAAGATTATAAGCTGAAACATTAAGAGGGCGTTTGGTATGGGCGATCATTCCAAGATCAATGGCGATGTGGGTGGAGTTGACGAGATCACTGCATTTGGTTGTACTATAGTGATCCTACATGGTAGTGCCTAAATCATCCTCACTTCTTAAATCACTGCCTAACTTAGTGATGGAATACCCATTGTTAAGATTAGGTATCCAAGATCGCCACATCTTGGACTAACATTTGGAAACAAAAATATTCTTTAGTCCAGCGAAAAAAATTAAATATCAATATATTATTAATATATTACATCAATCTTATATATTATCGTATATTATATTGACATTAACTTTACCATATAAGCTATTTATTTTGTAATTACAGATAAACAAATTGTAGCCAGTTTTATCACAGTTGTAATAAATTGTTTTTTTTTTGATTGATTGTTTGATGATTTGTTAAACATTTCTTTAAAGATTTCTATTTTAGTAGAGGGTTGTAGCCAAGTCCTGTTTTATTAAAGATGACTTGTTGGCTATCTAAAATTATATTTAATTTTTTAAAGTTTAAAATAAATTTATCAACAAAAGATTTTAGCTTGTTTATTTTTTTACTTAAGTTCTGATTTTCTTGCAGTATTGTTTGTTTTACTTTTAAAATATTTTCATTTTCATTTATCAAAGTTTGATTTTTCAATTTGAGTTCTCTACTCCTATGACTAAGCTTTTTAAATTCACCTAATAATTCATAAAAAGCTTTTTGAAGTTCATCAAAAGTAAGTCATTTAAGGATTCAGAATTTACCTTATCCTCATGAACTATGAGGCTTAAGTTTGTTGTTTATTTGGCTTTTTCTAAGCTTTCCGCAATGGTTGGCAGTTCGTTCTATAGTGATCTGGTTTCTTATATTCATAGGATATTAGCGGCTTTTTTCTTTTTTTTTTGTTCCGCTCACCATTAACCAAAGGAATTCTCCTAATTCCCTGCCTTCTTCTCATCAATCTTCTGAATCTTTTTGTGATGAGGGCCATTTCTTCATCATCCTTTGTATCATCAGATTTTTCACTCTCTTCTTCTTGTTGAGCAGTTGATTTGAGAGTGATGGTCCTTTTTTTCTTTGATTCCTCTTCTTCAAGCTATTACTTCATAGATAGCTTATGAGTCATCAACGAACCCAACAATTTTTTTAGAGGAAAGGCATTGAGGTCCTTTGCTTCTTGGATGGTTGTAACTTTGGCCTCCCACGTTCTTGGCAATGACCTAAAAATCTTTTTCACCAAATCACTGTTACAGTATGATTTACCAAGACTTTTAAGGCCATTTATGATATTTGTAAAATGAGTAAACATATTAAAAATAGACTCACTGGTTTTTCATTTTAAATAACTCATAGTTATATACAAGCATATTGATTTTAGATTCTTTAACTTGATTAGTGCCTTCATGAGTTACTTCCAGCCTATTCCAAATTTCTTTAGCAAAAGAGCAAGTAGATATGCGATTAAATTCATTAACATCTAATGAACAATACAAAATATTCATGGTCTTAGCATTTAGCTGTACTATTTTCTTATCAAATTCATCCTATTCTTCTTTGGGTTTAGGAAGAGACACACCATCAATTATCTTCATGGGTATGTGAGGTTCATTAATTATGGCACTCTACATGTCATAATCTAGTGCATGAATAAATATGGGCGTTCGAGCTTTCCAATAAGTGTAGTTGGTGCTATTAAATAGAGGAGGTCTGTTCGTCGAGTGACCCTCGAGGAGAGAGATACCAATAGGGGATGCAATAGATCTTTGACTTGTTGATGGTTAGGCCAATGAGAAATTTGAGTACCAAGCTCTGATACCAGTTGTTGCCCAGCTATGCAGCCCAAGAGGAGGATGAATTAGATTTTTCGAAAATTTTAACTAACAATGAAGCAGAATAAAGTTTGATAAAAGAATATAAACTTTAGCAGTAGGCAGATAAGTAAATAAGCTCAAGATAAATGCAGATAGATCAAGCAATACATACACAAGAGATTTATAGCTGTTCGCTACCAATCCTACACCTACATCCACTTTCTAAGATTTTCTTTTGGAAAATTTTACTATAATCTATAACCCAAATTATAGCCTAGTTGTTTTTTTGAATTCACAACCAAAGCTAATTGATTTTTTCAGGTAAATCAATCAAAATCTACAATCGATTAATTTTTAGGTTAGCAAACAACCTAGTTGATTTTTTCAGTAAATCAACCAAAATCTACATCGATAGTTTTCTAGGTTCACAATCAATCCATCTGATTTTTTTAGCAATCAACCAAAACCTTCGCAATCCAATTTCAAGTTTATATGGAGTTTCAATCCTTGAAACTTGGTATAACAAAGAATAGAAAGAATTTAAGCCCAATGAATTTAGTTCCAAAACAATAAATACAAAGTAGTAAATAGAACTAGACTCTGTTGGTTGACTTGATTGCTTTTGAAGGTGCTTCACCAACTCTCTGATGTTAAGTATGCGAGCGATCAGCTCATAATGAAAACATTTGAATGATATCTTTCTTGAAGCTCTCTCTTTTTGCTTTTTTTTTTTTTCTGGCTCTAATGTATTTGTCTTTGTAGTACATGAGCTTACTTTTTTTCTTGGGTGTTCTCTTGCATTTATACTCTTTGGAGAAGATTGGAGCACTTTTCTAGTTGTTAGACAGTTAATAAAGCCATTGTGCAATGAAAATAGTCATTCTGATTCACAAGAAAACTAGCCATTACTATTGTCAGGCGCAAAAGAGTCGACTCGCTGTTTTATGGAGTCGAATTAAAATTTTTAAGAGTCCACTCATGATCTCCAGGAATCGTCCTAAGCTTGTTTCTGTTTTTGCTGCACCCTATATTTCTTCTGTGGCACTTGTGGAGTTGGTTCTCTCAGTTCGGAGGGCGACTCGTCAGATGACTTAGGTCAACTTGTTGCTTTCAGGGATCGACTCTTTAACGGACTAACTTTCACTGTTCTCTGTCTTTCACTATGGCTATTTTGAGGTCGACTCGATTGTTTCTAGAGTCGGACTAGAGTCAGCTCGTGAATTTCATAAGTCAATTGGCTAATGTGATGATTTTTTCGGCTCTCTGTCTTTTCTCTATGACCATTCCAGGGTTGACTCGCTTTTGTCTGGGGTTGACTATTGCTAAAGTCGGCTCATTACAAGTTTGGGGTTGACTCTTGAGATAGCTCAGGATGTAATTTTTCTGTTTTGTATGTGAGCTTCAAAGAATTGCTTTTATGGCCTTTTGGAGTTCAATTTCTTGATGTAGAACTTCATATGAATGATCTTCATTTGAAAGTAGTTGATGACTTTCTTTTTGCTTTCTAAAATTAATCCATAAACTTAAAATAATAGATTAGTCAAATTTTGACTCAACTATTTTACATTATTAAAACCAACCCTTTAGGGTTAACATAGACCAATACACCAAGGGTACAGATTGATACACCAAGAAAGTGCAAATAAAAACACCAAGGGTGTAGGCCAATATAGCAAGAGTGTAGGCTAAGCGATTGTGGTCTAGACTGAGGGAGGTGGAAGCTATTAGCCTAGAATAAGATGTTTAGCAGAGTTAAGTCTAAGAAGGATGGTTAGCTAGCAGCTATCATTATCCATGATATAAGAGAAGTCACACTATCCGAAATATGAGAAGAGTGGTAGCGCTACTTATTAGGCATAACTATAATGACTGGCCAGAATAGCAAGGACGAGTATCAAAATAGAGTAGTGATACCTATGGTACCACTACTTAAGATGTGAGTGGAGGATAACACTGCCTATAATACATTGGTAATAGTGGCCTATGTGGCACTATGTCGATTAGTATAGTAGGGAAGGTGAAGAAGTAGATGAGGGAAGAACAACAAGGCACAGGGAGAAAGAGTGAGCGTGGACTTTATAATTTGTGTTTAGTCTAAAAAGAGTAAGACATCCACATGCACGTGCTTATTGGCCATGCATCGTGCACATGCATAACTCGATCAGTGAGCGAGCGAGCATGGGTGTGCATCTGTGGCGTAAATTCCATAGATCCACTGATCGAACCAGGGTCCACTAGTTATGGAAGCAGTCAACGCAATCATTTGTATTAATTCTTCTAATATGGGACTAAAGAATTTAAATAAATTGAAATTATAAATGCTTTAATAGTTGAGCTTTTTAACCAAAAATCAGGATTTTTAAAAGGTGTTTAAATATTAAATATCATATAACATCGCAACAAAAGCACAAGCATTAATGTTACAAAATGAATAAAGATCGCCTTTTTTATATTAGGCTTTGTTTATAAGTGTCATCTTAGGTCCAGACCTAAGATGATGCTTATAAGCACCGTCTTAGGCTGGCATCTGGTTTTCAACCTCCGATGACGCAGAAAAGCGTCGGCTAAATGGGCAGGAGTCCCACGACGCTTTTGAGCATCGTAGCACGAAAAGCGTCGGCTAAGCGAGCAGAAGTCCGACGACGCTTTTAAGCATTGTCTACTCACTCCCTTCTTTGATGCCTGCCTAAATAGCGTCGGTAAATTTTGGGGCCGAAGCTAAAGTTACTGACGCCTCTACGTAGCGTTGGTAGCTAGATATCGGCAATACCCACTTTTTTTGTAATGGTAACATCTCATTTAGACTTGAACCTTGCTTAGTATTGATCGTATCAAACTAAAAGAGTCATAGTTGATTTGATCTTGAACTAGATTCTCTGCATTTAGATTTTAACGGATTGTATACGTTATATAGGACGCTATACATATTTTTAATTTCATGAAAGTTGATAGGGTTATCCAAACCCGTTGTTGCATCCATGGGGACCACTATAATTATTATTGCAATATTATGTGCAAATTATAATGGGAATCACTATAACATATTGAAAATAGTAATTTTATTAATATATTATAGTTAGTAATAATATAATAATAATTACTATAATATCATATTATTATAAAAAGTATTTATAGTATACATCATTAATAATTAATTGATATTGAGTATATTAATTTTATATAATATTAAATTGTGATTTAAATACAGCTAGTGAGAGGGTGAGAGGATACAAAATGGGTAGGATAAGATTATGACTTAAATTGGAATTTTAAGTTGTAGTTCAAATTGTAAGCATGCAAACAACTACATTAGTTATTTGTAAGAAGTAATTGCAAATGCAAGTTATCCAATTATATACAAATAAATTTTTTATGAATTAAAGCTTAGGTTTGATGATAGCTAGATTTCCTTTTTTTTTGTTTTTTGTGGAGTAGATGGTACAATTTTAGTATGGATACATCCAAAAAGATTGGGTGAAACTCTCCCAGCAAAAGTCTCGTGCATGATCAATAATATGGGAAGCCACTTGGTCAGTTGCACCATTCGTCTCTCGATTTGCATGAACTATGTAGAATCTAGTAAAGCTTGTAGACATTCTTCAAATATCCAACGGTAATAGGTGAGCTCTATATGTATGGAATTGCTTGGTCACACACCTAACCATAGTCGGTCAACGAATCACCCTCCTTCCTTGTGTCACAAAATTATGGCAGTGACCTTTGAATTGTGATGCCTCCAGGTAGTAACATAATAGGCTAGTTGAGGGATGCACAAAAAATCAGCCAAATTGTGAACCTAATCCGAACAGGTCGTTTTGTTTTAGGTAATATCCTTTTTTTAATTCATTTTGGCGTCGGTTTGTGAAGAAAAAATATAATTCAGTTTCAGTTTGAGTTGCCCCATTAATTTTTTATATATGTCTAGATTTAGTCCATTTGATGCAAACTAATTCATTGAACATCAATACGATAAATCAAATTAAATCGAAGTAAATTTTTTGAATTAGTTTAAACTAATTTTTTCTAATAGGTTGGTTTAATTTTAATTTTCATTTTAAAAATTCAGTTCAAATCGATTCGGTTTCAAAAATAATCCCAAAATGGATTGGGACGATGCACACCCGTAGGGTGGTGAGGGCTGGGCCGTCATCAAGGGAAACCAAGTTCAAATCAAACACACTATGCTTTTGTTTCGCACCTCTTGGCCGGAGTAAGATCAAATCAAACGTTAATACATGAATTTCTACCGAAAAAAGTTCTGAAGAAAACTAAACTTCCTGATTGCAAACTGCTGATTAATTGTAGGCACCGTTAGTACGTTGGACGCTGCCAAAATGGACACGTCCGTCGCGATCGTCCGCCGCTCGTTCCGCGCTCGATTCGGATCACCAATTACGGTCACCGCTCCCATTGGAGTACGGTGCTCCACCTTCTCCGCCTATCCAGGCTATCGGTAACCTCACCGTCTCAACTCTCCTATGTAGTTCGCATCTCCAATGGCAGCTTGTACTCGCCCTCCTCTCTCTTCGCGCCATCTCCTTTCTCTCCGCTCACCATGGCAAACCCTTCTCGTATAGCCGTTATAGGCAGCGGAAGTAATTCCTTCGGTCCCAACTCTCTCTAGCTTAGAATTAATTTGAAAATAGAGAGAAAAAAATTATGACTCCAATTTTTCTTGTTCAAACTTTTTTGAAAGAAATCTTGTTTACTTTTTTGTGATTCAATGTTGATTTGATGCAAAACACGGGTTGTCGATGGATGGATGCTTGTCAGTTTCCGGGGCGGTGTGCGCGTCCCTGCTGGCCGGCAAAGGAGTTTCCGTCACCGTTTTCGAATCAGGGAGAGGAGCCGGTGGGAGGATGTCTCAAAGGAGGTTCGCTTCCTTCTCCACTTCTTTTCCTCTTTTAATTATATTTTCCTGACTTTTTAAAAAAAAGCGTTAGAAAAGTGTGTGTGGATTGCGCAAATCTAATTTAATAATTTATGTCTTGTTTAAAATGCTATCTGTCAGATGTATTCGGATTGGATGCTGTTCTTCTGAAATGGGGATCTTTTTCTTCTTTTTTTTATGCATTGGAGTGCGTAGTTTAACTAATGAATGGGTTATTTTTGGTTTAAAAAAAGGAAAAAAAAGAAAGAGGGAAAAGATTGTCAAGTTGGTTCTTGTTATTCTGCATTTCAGACTACAATTCTTATGAAAAAGGATGAAGGCAAGAAAATTAAGAGTTTCTTCGCTCATTTTAGCATGTTTTGAAGTTCCATTTGCATATTTTATAGAGAAACCATGGAAGATGGGAAAGAACTCTTCTTTGACCATGGCGCTCCATATTTTACTGTGAATCATTATGAAGTAATGAGCCTTGTCGGCTCGTGGGAAGCACAAGGCCTTGTTGCTGAGTGGAAGGAGATTTTTGGGTCTTTTGACCGAAACACTGGCAAATTCCTTGATTTTGAGAAGGTACGTGTGCAAAACTTGATTTATTAACATAGTTGATAAATATGCATCAATTTCGAGATTTTTCTCCAGGGAATTGTAAGGCATGAACATACTGTATAAGGTTAGGACCATACCTTGACTCATGAGATCTGAGATCAAACCTTGAAGAAATTCATTGCAACAGAAACTTGAAAATGATTGTCGACAATGAGATTCTTCGAACCTAACTACACAATAGACAGTGCTTTAGGCACGTGTCTGATATTTCTCAATAGATCAATCTTTTTGGATGCATAAGGATAATGGGGACTCATAGGCTTTTCTTACCTGCATTCTAGGAGACCAAGACCTTAGGGATCATTTATAGTTGTTTCTCTAATCCATCAGGATAAACTACTTGAAGGTGCAATAGACTTACTTTATCAGTTCAAGCCAACTTGTTCCAAGTTTCTGACTCATTTCCTGATTATGACGCTTTGTGCTCATTACAATTTCCTTTATGGATAAGATACTCATATCCATCATCTTGTTACCATTGGTTATCTTGGTATTATATGACCGAGGAAGTTGCATTTAAGTGAATTATGCCAAAACATCCCAGTAGCCTTGAGATGGAGTCCATAACCCGTAATCTCATGATAAAGTTCCTCCAGCAAACTTCAAGTGCAGAAGCCTTATACCATATAACTAACTCAGCTTTTATGGTTAGAAGCAACTTCTATCTTTTGCTTTATACCTCTCAAGATTACTCCACCAGCTGGTCAGATGACATAGTATGGCATTGACTTCTTACTATATGGACATTCTATGTAGACATAGTTGGAACCCATATATTCAATCACCTTTGGAAGATCTGCTGACTATATCTAAGCATGTAATCTCATGTTGATCTGACCAGAGAGAGAATCCTCAATCGGCTCAATTCAAGTCTAAACAACTAGGAATAAAGAAACTAGAATGAGTTTTTGTGGACAATTTGAAAGAAAGATTTTTCCCTCTTTATTTTCACAAAACCTTCAACAAAGTCCTTGTCAGAATTACAAGGGCCTTCTTTTATACTAGTGAGTTCTGTCTTCTGGTTAGGAGATACAACTTGGTGGCTTGGTTAAACTCCAGTAAATATATTTAACCAGTTTGATTAAGCAATTTGGGTAGCAAATGGAATCAAATTGCTGCCTAAATTATCGCCTGCTGATGATATTTTTGGATGAGGAGTGTTATTTCAACAGGTCTTTTTGACCTCAAATATAAAAAATTGACAGCACTTGAGGAAGTTTTGGCCTTCAAAAGTTAAGTTTCTTGATCAAAGGTTAATGGAGGCATGCTTTTCTCTCTAGCCTTGTCCAAACCTACTTGAAGGTCGCCTAGCCTAGCTGATTTACAATAATTTAGGCAATGGATGATGGATTCCTTGAAGGTGTATTGAAGCACTTTTTGCATCTATTGTATTTTGCTTCATGCTCCATGAAATGGTTCTACCAGCTAGTTAGAACATACAGCCTGATATTAAGTTCCTGCTATCTAGACATCCCGCAATCAAAATCTGTATGTTCAGTTGTCTGTAGAAGATAAAATGAAGCATATGTAATCATGTAAACTTGAGTTCCTTGAAGTTGGAGGTATGAGCACGTTTGTTGCAGTTGTTTAGACATCCATGCCAGGCTACTATGAAATCTTTCTAAAACTCCAACAACAAATGCATTTTCTGGTTCGGTCCAAATTTGGGCATTCATTTTACTCCCAACCATCTGGATGAAATAAGGATCTGTCTACTCGTATCTCCTTTCAACTTTATCGTTTGGAGATTATGTCATGCTTAGCTTGTTTCTTTTGATGATGGGTTCAAGACTTTTTTAGCAGTTCTTCATGCTGAATCTCTCTAAAACTTTGCTAATATGAAGCCCTTTGAGATGATAAATTTTTTCCCTAAGGCCTATCTCTGACACTAACATGAGATAACTGCTTAGTTAGCTTAGTAAACTTAGTTAGCTTAGTAAACTCAAATCATTGCTAGCAAGTAGGATGTTGTCCATGTAATAGGAGAAATCTACTGTTGCTAATTGTAAGGTACATAGCAACGTTCAATAATATTCTCTATAAAACCATAAAAAGTGATAATGTTATTAAACTTGATACACCATTGATGAGGGAATTGCTTTCATAAATGTACACTTTCTTAACTTTCATACTGTATGAATCTTTTCTATTGAAACAAAATTTAAAGGTTGTTTGATTGTCTTAAATCTCTATCGAGAAATGAAATTCTCACACTTTGGTGAACCTGTGTGGCATAATGAGCCACTGCTGCCACAACTATAATCAAAGAGTTGTTCATAGACATCTGATGGAAACCTCCTTGTGATCAGTGCCTTTGTTTTGGGTAAATCTAATATCAGCAAGCCTAGCCTTTCTCCACCCTGACCTTGAATTCCAGTTTGGTTTTA
This sequence comes from Phoenix dactylifera, assembly GCF_051530095.1. Lineage (NCBI taxonomy): Eukaryota > Viridiplantae > Streptophyta > Magnoliopsida > Arecales > Arecaceae > Phoenix > Phoenix dactylifera. The sequence goes on from NC_143190.1 coordinate 4,453,515, forward strand.
TAAATAAATCCATTTGAAGGTAGAAGTTTTTGTTCTTCAAGGTAGTTTAACAAATTCCAACACATAGAAGTACAAAAAGAAAACTAGGTTACAGACTTTCTTTCTATCTTGTAGGTCCAACTCTTCCTTCATGGCCAATCAGATAATGCCTATATAGTTGTCTCATCTGCTACATTATCATTAAAAATGGCAAGTGATGGGACCATCATCAACTCATCTGAAATGGGCACATAATCTGCCCTTAATTTGCTCAAAAAAAAGCCAGCAGGATAAGTCTCCAAGGTTGTCATTTTCAAGAAAATTAGCATGCCAAGACTCCACCAAATATTATTGGAATGTAAAGCTGAAAAGCTGAACTGTTTATAACTTCAGGATAACCAGTAATTTGGCCACTTATGGGCATTTGTGTCTAACTTCTCATGTGGCTTGTACACCCTGGCCTGACAACCCAATATGCATAGATGTGCCAACTTGGGCTTCCTACACTTTCACAACAACTCAGTTGATGTTTCAGGAGTAGCCTTGTGTGAAACAAATAAATAGAAAACAAGAGGCATTGGTAGTTTCCAAAGAGGGCATGAAGCTTTGGAGAGCGACTGTTAAACGAGTTATGAATCATCAAAGTGCACGGCAGTTACTGGATCAGTTTTGTATTGATATAGATGTGCTTTTTTCTCTTCGTTGTCCAATCTATGGGCCTTACAAACTGTCCTTTAAGCACTATCAACTATCAAGCAACTGCCTTTTTTTCAGGACCAAGTTGTAGTTGATGGTTATAGAAATGTATCTAGTAATCAATTCACGGCGTAGCTCATCCAACTTGGTGTTTGTATACCATACTTATGCACCTGTATACTTATTATTGGTAAACAGAGAGAAGATGGTGATACCTTAGTGAAAAATAATGTCTGTGTCACCTGCTTCTGTCTCTTCTTTCAGAAATGCGGGACATAAAGATGGATTACTTTTAAATTCAACTGAAAAAAGTGACCATATTCTTGGCAAATCGCTACTGCAGAGAAGGCTTAGACAGGATGCAGCTGTTCATTACATCGTTTTTTTCTTCTTCTGTTGAATGCATCAATGCATGCTTATAATTAAATTCTCTAGGTAAAAGAACACTACTATATTCTTTAGGTATCAATCCATGGAGCACTGTGGCAAGTTCCTTTAGACACATGAACTTACCCATCCCTACATTCATCTGCTAGTGTTTCAAATATACAATATATCACCATTTATGTATTTTAATCCTTCAGGAAGGGCTAACCAAGAAATATGTGGGTGTTCCAGGCATGAACTCAATATGCAAAGCACTATGTCGCGAACCTGGTTAGCTTTGAAGCTTAATGACAATATTTTCTGGTCTCTGAGAATAGATTCCATGTAACGTCTATTTCTGGTTGTGTTTTTCATTTCAGGAGTGGAGACCAAGTTTGGGGTCACTGTTGGCAAAATCAATTGGCTTCAGGATAGAAGTTTATGGTCGTTGACTGGTTTAGATAGGGAAGATTTAGGTCAGTTTGATGGTGTAGTGGCCTCAGACAAAAACATAACTTCACCAAGATTTACTGGGGTAACTGGAAGACCTCAACCTCTTGGTTTGTTGGCTTTCTATAATCCTCATACTATATGTCATTAAAGTTCAAACTACCCTTCTGTTAGGATAATCTGTCACTTTCTGTTTCTATAAGATCAAGCTTCAATCGATTTTCAACCTGAACTAGGAAAACATCTGACTGATATTCGTCATTAGTGGTAGGATGGCATCTCATGAGATAGTTCCAAAAAAAAAGTGTGACCATTGGATGCTTACTTTAGCTTCTTTCTCGTTGGGCCCATTAAATGTGGGTGACTTGGACACGTACAATGAGATTTAATGTTTAAATAATTGAATAATGCAGAATATAAGGATTTGAGTCATAGATGAATAGAGTTTAAATACTGAGTCAGAGATTAACTAAACCTAGTATTGGGATTTCACATTTGATTGCTTTTGGAGATAACTTTAATCTCTTAACACAAGGACATGTTCCTAAGTACACAAGCAATTCCATCTTATGTATGTATATTCTTTAATATGAAGAGTTCATTTTATGGTCAGTTGCTATTAAAACTTGACCAGAGTTTCTCAAATAAAACAGAAAACTAGCTATACCTTATGTTTATAATGTTGGATGGCAATGCAAGACATGGGCATAATTGGACATATTGAGAAATATTTGACAATAAAATAGAATGATTTGGGCTGCATGAAGATGAAAGCTTCAGAGAAGGACCAAGAAAACTGTAAGAATCATTTGAAATCTACAATATATGCCACAGGTGGCCCCATTGATGAGGGGTCATAAATTCAAGTTAACGGGTGTCAAAAGAGGACGGGAAATAAAACCTGGATAGAAGCAGTCTCAAGAAATAAAATCCAATTTCTATTTTTGAATTCAGCATTTTGGAGGAATCAATGGACAGGTAGGATCCATAAGAATCATCTCTGCTGAATAGACCTAGGCCTGTTATTTAGATCTTATGTTTGTGTACGAGTGCACCAAGTCCTTGGTTATGGATGTTAATTCATTTGATTGGTTCTTTACAACATGTGGCATAGGTAAGCTTATTTAATGCAAAAGAAAAGAGGAAGAAGAAAAAGAAAGGGAAATGGACTCCATGCCTTAACACTTTGTCCAGTTACTACATGAAGACCTTTTTTTTCTAACTTTATTCCTTGATCTAGCATTTTGTTCTGTGTGATGCAATATGATATGACTTTGTAAACAAAAATATATATTTAATACTCTGATGCACCTCCACTGATGATCATGTCAGATATATCGTCATCTCCAGAATTGGCAGTGATGTCACAAGATATTCCTGTTCGTTCTTGTTTTGTTCTTATGTTGGTATTCCGAGAACCACTTTTATCGGTAAGATATTTTTCTTTCCTGGCATATTTGGCAAAATCATTATTGAAGCACCATAAACTGGTCATTCTGAAAATAACTGTCATTTGAACTGGACAAGTTCATTCAGAAACTTAAAAAAATTGTCATATCAAGACCTGTGTTGGCATCGACAATCGACTTAAATGGGGCAACTTGATTTTTTTCATGCTTCAATGTTTTCGTTTCTATGCTGTTATTTACACATTTTGTCTACATGATTTTCATTGGAATGCAACTTATGTTTAGATATCAATTGTTTTGTTTTTATGTTTATAAACTATTAGGTATGTTTTCGTTCATCGGTTTGTCTTAATAATAATTCTTTCTGTACATCTGCATTTGCTTGCTCGCTCTTCCATGCTGTGTAACTGTGCTGCTGAGGGGCATTGAACCCAGGATCTTAGGTGCTAAATCAAACAATGACAGAGGATTTAACCCAATATTTTGTTTTCCTAACATCATCTTTGCAATTTGTGTAGTAAGTTAATCTATATGTTCTTGTAGAACCTTAGTTACAGAAATTTTCACGACTTCTAGTTATGGTGCTGCGCTCACTTTGGAATCTCCTGAAAACACATCCCTCCACCTGCTTCCTTATCAAAAGAGAAAAATATAAGAGATCTGCTATCTAGCACCCATCCCTGAATCTGCTCTTGCACCTGCACCTGCTTCTAGTAACCAAGTATAGAACTTCTCATTGCCTAAGAGTATGAGGGAATTCAGGTATCTTATGCTCCCAATAAAGGTTACAAAATATAAACACAACCCGTATGTTATTTCTGATTGTTATTTCAGTTTTGACTGCATGAGGTTTCCATTTGATCTACTAATAATATGATTAATATGTGGGAGGGAATCTCCCACTTTTCATGAAAAATAGAACATGCGAGCTGAGTCCAATCTAGATGAAAATTACATGGAAATGATTCGCTTATAGAAACAGATTGTGGTTGATAATCCTTATAGTAATTGTGTGATTTATGGTTCATAAGTCAATTATAGATATAGTTCACCATATCGACCTGTACTACCCTATACTTGCCGTAGGGTACAATAGCTGTAACACACCAAGTTTGGTATGGCACAATAGTCTAACATGCTTATATCAACTGGAACTGACCAGTTTCACCCGGTTTTGTGTTGTATCCACGTGTATCACTTGGTTTCGGGTAATTCCATGGCTAGGCATGAGAAAAGAGTCTCTGTCCCTGTATCGGTATGGAACATACCATATTATACCGTGCATGCTGTACTGTACTTGTAAGGTACTGATACAACAAATGTTGATCATAGAGTCTTATATATTTAAGCAATTGTGATCATTGCAACTAATTCAATATCTCAAGAGCAAGTGGAACTAATAGATGTTGGCTTCATTTTGTTTGAGATGCATGCAAGATTAAGAAGCTAACAACTTCGTTTGTGATCATGAAGAATGAAGATCAGTTGAGAAATTCTCTTGCAAAAACTACATTTGTATGAAATTAATATGGGTGATATATTCCAACATGGGTACAGGTAAATTTTTTTTTCTGGCTTGTGGACCTATGAATATTTAACAAATTTTCGGTTGTCAAACTAAATTATATCGTTTTTCTTAGTATTTCAAAACTTTAAGAGACATCATTTTAGATAAATCAAACCAGAAAATGATAGTTTTTGATGGTCCCAAAGGTCATGTAGTAAAAATACATGAATGGTAATGGCTTTAGTTAGTTTCAAATAATGGAAGTACAAAAGTCACAGTTTTTTGAGACACACACAAAAAAGAAAGATCAGTTCTTGATGCTGACTGATCCATGAAATTGGGCTTGAGCATCAAATGGCTCTAGATTGGGGGAGCTTATAGTTTCTCATACCGAAAAAGAGGTGTGCTGCTTCATCGGGTAGAAAAGTTTAACAGATATGCCTGTAATTAGAAGGACATGGGGACTTAAGAGCCATGGTTCAGATTCATTGAAGCTGGAAAACATAAGGCATCTGACATTGCTGAAGGGTTGTAATAGGTGGTCGTTTCCATTGTTTTGGGACTAATTAACAGAATATAGAAGAAATTGCTGGACTTGAAAATGCTTGCAGTGATGTTGGATGTAATCCTTCATAGAATGATTGTCGTAGAAGTTAGAGAGACAAGGCTTCACGGACATGATAAATTGTGCTTCTTTGATGTCCTCTTGGAAGAGTGTTTTGAGCATAAGTTTCAGCTCCTTGGATGCTTGATTCATAGTGGGCTTTATGAACACTATTATGGTGCGACTGGTCCTACTTTCAGAGAGATTCCCAGTGCTAATGTTCTTCATTTGTTGGTTCATGTTGATATCATATAGGAAGTGCATTACTGTCCTATGTTGTGGGAGTGGTTTCATATCAAGCCTATCGGGAAGGAGGTCAAGCTAACATCCTCTATTGATGAAAGACGTCACATTTCGCATGTAGACTATTGTCATTTAAATTTTTGATCTCTCTGCTGTTCTGTTAGAATTCTTGTTCTTTGCTCTAAATCCTTGTTCATGCAAGTATTTTTGAACAACTTTCGTTGCATGTTATTATACTATTGGTAAGTAGAAATTTAGAAAATTGGTCAACACGGGCATATTATTGAATAGTCAGGCTTATTGATAGTCTGCATCATTGCTTTTTGTGTCTTGGACCTGTTCTTAGTTCCGGCGGTCTCTGTCTTGCATCCAGAGCTAGTATATTGGATTTTTAATTATTTCTAGCAGCTTAGTGACCAGTTAATAAAGGCTACAAGCTGGTGCTTTAATTTAGTAAGACTGAGTTGCACCTCCTCTTTTCTTCTTGCTTCTTTTCTTTTTTCTATCTCCTATCATCTATGTTACAAATGCTTGTTCTGTTATAAGATTAGACTGTTCAAGGTTTTAATTAAGATATGGTCTAGGTGATATCTTATGTTCACAGGAGTTGTTGATGAAGCTGTAGTATGTTTGAGTTACATATAGAATTGGAAGTATTGACGTAAATAGAACTGGAGGGTGAGTTGGGATTGAAAGTTCTACAACAATATATAGCATGTTCACTAGTTGGAATTGTCGTACCGTCCGATACAAGGCGTATTGTACCGTACTAGAAGAAAACTGGTACAAAATACATATTTAAGTCGGTACGAGCGCTGTACCATCCGTATTGAGGCAAACCGCCTCGTACCAAGACGTACCGGCCCCGTACGGAGGCGTACCCACCCGTACCAAGGTGTACCCACCCGTACCGAGGTGTATCGAGGTGCGTAATGGCCCATACCGAGGCGTACCGAGATGAAAATTGAGAAATTAGGTAAGAGAACTATTTCAGCACGGAGGTGTACCGATAAGGTATCCGGTACCGAGATTGTAGACCTTGAATAGAAGTATTATAAATTTGATTGTGTTCCTATAGAAATATTTGGACATTACTATGAATATTAAATATTAATCCTTAATTTTGAGAAAGATGAAATTGCCAATTAATTGTGACATTACTATGTCTTTTTTTCCTCTTGATCTTGCCTTCATGGATAATTTGGGGTTTTCTTCTGAGAGTTTCGATATCTTGATGGATTACCTGTTCAAGTAGTGCGTTCAAAATTCCTTTCATCATTAATTCACTACCAGGGTGAACATGTCCACAATTCCTTTGTTGCAACATGTAACATGTCCAATATAATAAATTGATCCTATATATTTGAGAAGAAAAATAGTACAACAGTCATGGTTGCTTCTTATTTGTATTTGAAAGAAAGCACTTGCGGGCTTTTATTTTTTATTTTTCCTCAAAATAGTTTTATGTTTATGTCCTACTGTATGAAAAACATTTGGCACAATTAGTGCAATCTTGATCAAGAGGACTGAGTTTTCTTTCTTTAAGGCCATTTTTAAGGATTTGTATCCTAGAAGGGCAAGCCCTTAGGGCTGAGGTGCCAACCAACTATGCTAATAGTTGTTGGTGAATAGCGATGTTTTTATGAAGTCAAAACCTATTTTCTTATTGACTGGTTTTCTTTTGAAGAAAAAGTCAAGTGAATTTTTGATGGCGGACCACTGCAGGGAAAGAGAGGAGGAAGAAGAAGGGAAGGAGGAGGAAGAAGAGGTTATCGAGACACAGGAAGAAGAGCTTATAGAGACGCAGGAAGAAGAAAAGAGGAGGAAGAAGAAGAAGAAGCAGAAAGGAGGCTAGGGTTTTTATTCAATTATTCAACTCCCTCATACATGAGAGGACTGGCCTTTATATAGACCTTACATCTTGACCAAGTCAAGTTAATCAATTGACGACATACCAAACTTGGATCCTCAATCCATTGACTAAGTCAATCGATTGATTACATACCAAAATCGATCCAATCACTCGATCTAATTACTTGACTCAATTGACTTGATTAATAACAAAACAACTGACCAAATTGACTTGACTAGGACAAAAGCAAATAATGCAATAAAATAAAAATGACTCGAACTCAAATGGACCCAATTTAGGTATGACTCAATCCGAGGGCTCAGGATCATCTAAACGAATGGCTCTGGTGTCCCCATCAATTTTTTATATTTTTACTAATTTGTGCCCCCCTCCTGGGGACCTTGGCATGAGTTCTCACTCAACACCCTGATAGAGAGAAGGATACCTTGGAGTTTTGGGGAGAGTAGCACAGATGAGAGAATTGTCTCGCATGACAAACTCGATGAAGAGACCCACATATAGCATGCCTTGGTTTTAGGGTTACTTACCCAGTTACCCCCAAACTGTTCCTCTCAACTCTACCTTGGTCGTATGACTGGTAATTGGTAAAAATGGAATATCTTATCCATCAAATTGACATGCATTTACAACTCAAAATAGAAAGGAAAAAAAGGTATTGAAGCCAATCCTGAGTACTACTTCATGATGCTTAATTTTGGTATTATTAGCTCTCCACCTTATTACTGTTTGAGGTTACTTCATCTTCATGTTAATATTTTATCATTTTACAAGTTGAAATGCTGAATTTTGTGTATAGTCCTTCAGAAGACTGTGTCTCATTTTGCTTTTAATGTTTTAGATTCCTGTGAAAGGCTTTTCCTTCAAGAACTCTGAGGTTTTAAGCTGGGCTTTCTGTGACAGTAGTAAGCCTGGCCGTCCTTGTTTATCCCCTGATAGGTAAGCTACTTCCTTACCCACTATCTTGTGCTTTTATATATACATACATATATATTGCTACAGATTTATTTTTGTCAAACATTTACTTATTTCCTTCATATTCAGTGAACATTGGGTTTTGCACTCAACAGCAGAGTATGCAGCTAATGTAATAACCAGAACTGGGCTTCGAAAACCTACAAATGATACACTGACCAAGGTCGCAGAAGAGTTGTTCCAAGAATTTCAGACCACAGGATTGGCCATTTCTCACCCATTTTTCATGAAAGCTCACAGATGGTTGGTATATTTGTTCAGTTGTTTAGCTGATTTCAGCCAAGCAACCTAATCTTTTATATAAATGTGTGCGTGCATGTGTCTTTCTATACGTGTGTATAAGCATCTGGATGTGTGTGCATGCATGTGCACAAGCACATGTGCAATACAACTATCTGTATATCTACGTGCATGCACACTCTATGCATGTAATGTAATTGAGCTAGAATCCAAGTGGAGCAAGCCTGAAATTTATTAGTTAAGCTTGAAAATTATTAGTGCAAATTTGATGGCCAGCTATTAAAATCAAAACTTGAAAATGCTAATTACGTTATAATTTAACGTCCCAAAATAAAAAAAAATAATATGCTTTTAGGTTATTTTACTTGGGCAGCAATTGAGCACAAGACCGAGTATTTGAAATGTATAATGAGCAAGATAAATTAAAAATCATCTGGTTCACTGTACTGGACCATACTGCTCTGTACCAGCATATATTGTACTGTATCGGTAGTGAACCAATACTTGATTTGTGGGGGTACTGAGTGTTGGTACCACGAACCTGAATGTACTTGTATCGATACTGAACTAGCATGGTACTAGTACACTTATTAGACTAGTACTACAAACTATGATCCACATTGTTAATCATGATCTACATATCTTGAAACATATAAGAATCGAAGTTCAGTGGCCTTGGATACTACTAAGTAAGGTACGCTGTCTCGGTACCGAGCCTCCTATTGGTGCTACCCTATCACTGTATCGGTATGCTTGGTACAAGGCCTAGTTTAGTGTACCAAATGTTGGTACGCATCCTGTACCGTGTATTGGTACTGACCCTGTATGGTACGGTACACCTTGTACCGTCCAATTTGGTAGAGTATGGTATGGCGTACCATGCTACTAAGTAATTGGGGCGAATTTGTTACCTAGATGCTCTAATGAAACTCTATAGCAGATTCCACAGTTAGTAAGTTGTCCACCTCATGATAGATGATCTAGATTTATTAACTAATCATTTAATATAAAATCTTGTGACAAATCAATGGTAAGGTATTCATTACTTAATGGATTGTCTAGATTTGCTACTAAAACTTGTAGTAGATCTATTGTCTTATAAGTTATCCATTATCCAATACAAGGTTTGGATTTAATTGGACAGAGTTCGAACTATGAATGGCTCTTAAAATTACCAATAATCAAGTAGCTGCCATTAATAACAGAAGTTACAACAAATCCAGTGGCTATATTATCCATCATGTCTATTTCAAAGGCTAGGATTAAATCGAATCTTATGACTATTTGAGAGGTTGTCAAATCCAATGGTAATGCTTTTATATGTATCAAATCTAATGATTGAGATCTATTAAGATCTCATAAGCCTATAAAAAGACTGTCAAATTTGATGATAACAACTATGTTAAATCTAAGGGCCGGGAACCATAAAAATCTAGTGCATGAGGCTCCCACCACATTGGGTTTTGAGGATAGTCAGATGCATGCAGCCTTATCCTTGTGAGCAGAGGGGATGTTTCTATGTTTCGAACTCATTTCACCTAGATCATTTAATTATATGCCAACTTCATTTGACCGTTCAAAAATGCAGGGGCAGTGCTTTCCCAGCTATAACTATCGGTGGGGAGAGGATGTGTCTGTCGGACAATAACAGAAGGTTGGTCCTTTGTGGAGATTTTTGTGCTGGTTCTAATGTTGAAGGTGCAGTACTTAGCGGCATACGAGCAGCTTCAAAGATATTAGGAAATTAGAGCAACTTGTGATGGAGTTGCACTTTACACCACCTGTGGGGATATGTTGGGTAACAATGTTATGTTTCTGTGTAATGCATGTAAAATGTGTTAGTTATTATGGTATGTCAATGGATTTCTCAAAAAAAAAGGGGTTATGTTAATGTGCACTTGGTTAAGGGAGCTATGGCTTGTAATTATGGAGATCATGGTCATCTTTGGAAATTCTTTGCTGCAGCTAACCAAAAGGTTTGGACATTTATGAGCTGCAGGAAGAAGGCTATGTGTACATTTTATGTCCCTGCACAATCCGCATCGAGATTTCTGATAGGAGAAAGTGAGAAACTTAATTGTTACGGCCTTCTTGTAACGTAGACATTGTTCTTTATTTATACACCAGATCTAGTTCTACATTAGCCACTCAAGCCCTCAGTTGTTGCGAATACCCTGCAGTATGGTATGCATGCACTTATAATGAAAAATTGCACTTTGTTGCATCAAACTCTCATAAGCAGCTTTCTTCTTTCTGCTTGAGGAAACCATGTATAAAATCCTTTCAGATGTTAGTTCTTGATCTTTGACCAGCAATCCATGTTTCATCTACATGGCATTGATTGAACAGCTTTGGTCATCAAAGTTTCAATTCATATTATGACTGGCTCGTAACTTGTAACTTGGGAGAAGATTGGCTTGGCATGAGCTTAAGCAAGTCAGTCAATCGTAGGATGTATCTTCTTTTGTAGTTCGAGCTCATGTAGGAGAGAACAATATGCAAAGTTCCGAGTATAAAAGGTTGTGAGGTAGAGGAAAGAGTGATATTTTGTTTGGAAAATTGTGTTGACCTCCAAGGTATGATTATGAGCAAAAAACTCAAACTAGAACAGCAAACCCAATTGATGTAGATCCTGATTTCAAGTTATTAATGAATGCATGGATGGCCTGGTACAAATTTTTACACATGAAAGGATGCAAAACAAGTTCATCTGCTAAACATTTAGAAGGTAGTTTGAAGAATATATTGCAATAAGTTCTTAATTAGCTGTGTGCAGTTACGTGTATTCAAAATGGTTTTCCAAGTAGACTAACTTCATATTTCAATCAAAATATTTTTGGTGATTTTCTCACAAATGATTCATCAGAAGAGCCGGAATTGCCTATCTAGCTTAGCCTCGGGACGATAGTATATTTATTCGATCAGGGAAAGCAAGACGAACTTTTATTCGTTAGTCAGTAAGGCCTATAGAAGCAATAAGTGGAGATTGAAAGGATGTAGGGGCTGCACCTCGTCAAAGGAGGATGGACTAATCTTTTTTGGAGACTCCTCCAGCTTAGTCTAAAAGTGAAGAAATCCCTCCACATTCTCCTGTAAACCTTGGAAGCTACGAAGGCTGTTTGGAGAGGTCCAAGAGCCAAGTTAGTGAAAACAAAATGGAGGCATGGTCCTTCCAGCTGACATGCCCGACTTGCAAGAAACTTTCGGCAAGAGCATCATACATGCTTAGTAATGTGGGGATCTTCTTCAAATGAGCCAGGATGTTTTACTATGTCACACTATAGTCCAGTGCTGGTTAGTAGGCTTTGAGGGCATGGCTTCTTCGTTAAACTATATTTCGGTTCCCTTCTTTTTTGCAGATAGTGGTTTTGGTTCAGGCAAGACTTTTCCCTTCCTCAGTTTTCTCTGATTTACCTCAAGGATTTCATCTTCTTGTGGAAAATTCAGCTCTTTCTCACATGAGGAATCACCTCCCAAGTGACCAATCTTTTCCATCTTCATCAAGATTAAAAAAGTTGAGAAAGGACTAAACTAGTTGAGAAATGGATGGTGCAAGAAATATCCTATCTTTCTACCAAACAAGATCTATTGAACTTATAATTCATTAGATACGTTTTATAAATGTTAACTAAGTATCATAAGTAAATTGATCCCGATTGTTCAATCATTTGATAATAAGAGTCATTCTTTAATAAATGATCACTATGAGTCAGACTTAATAAAATTTGATCATTCCTTTTTCTGTTGTTAAGGTGGAGATCTGAACTAAGAATTCTCTTTCTACATTATCAATCAAATCACTATTCGCAACCCAGGATTCTATTTTATCTTCAATTCAATCACCATTCAGATTTTTTTTCTTTTTTCTTTGGCTTTGCATCGAAGTATTATTCAGGAAGAATAGGTTGTTCCAGCTCGATACCATCAAAAATTCCTTACTATTTATTGCATGGGAACAAATTCATCTATTATTTAGTTCTTGAAAGGTTTTCTTGAAGATTCGTCACCCTGTGTATAACACTCGGCCCAGCTAATAAGAAACTAGGCTTGGTCCACTTAATTGGTCCATATATAAGAGTTGGAATAGGAGACAACAAATAAATAAATAAAGGGCCAAGCTCTATTTGACTTGGAGTAGGATACAGACTCCTCCTCCATTCCAATTTTCGATGGAGGCTAGATTTTCTAGCCTCCACCAGCCATTTAAAGACTTCCATACCCCTTCGCCTCACCGCTAATAGATTTTGCCAATCACCACTATTAGACCACCACCGGTTTCTTTCTTCTTCTTCTCTTGACTTTCATCGACCTTGGCTCATAGTGTTCACACTACACAAAAAAAGAAAATTTCCGACTCTTATTTGCCGACACTTATTCCAAGCGTCGGCAAAAATTTTTTCCCGTCAACATTTGCCGACGCTTTTTAATATGTAATTGACGACGCTTTTAACGACGCTTTTTAGCGTCGTTAAAAGCGTTGTCGGAAGCCAAAAAACCACCTCATTTTAGTCCCACATCGGCGATTAGCGAAAGCGTCGGGATGGTTTCTACCGACGCTTAAAAGCGTCGCTAATAGCCAAAAAAAGCGTCATTAATGTCCAAGTTTCTTGTAGTGTCATCAGAGATTGTAGTTAAGCACTCGCCAGAGTTTTAAATTCTAAGTGAAATTTTTGAAATTAATTAAACACGTAGTTTGGTTTCGTTTGCAAGATAAGTAATGTAAATCTTTTTCTTAGATTTATCGATAAATTATAAAATTATTATATTAATAAATTTGAATCATCCTATTCATGATGCATTAATTTGATTTTGAAATATTATGACGATGTATGGTCAAAAATATTGAACTCATTCGATTTATTTCGATCCTACATGATTTCTTGTATTTTTATCGAACTAAGATATGAAACTATATGATTATTTTGAACTATTAGCCCAACTATGTTAAGAATTCTGCCAATTGAGGCTAATACATTAGCACTTAATTTGTCCTGAAGAATTTATGCTACAAGAAGATACATGGTATATTACAATCAGTTATGCAGTCTTGAAGAACTTTGCTACAAGATGATGCACGACATATTGCAAGAAGATATGCGGTAACATGACCCTGCCATAGGAAAAATATTGTCAAAGCTTATGGTTGATAAGATGAACTTGATGTTTGGAAAGAATTTGAATGTACGAATGTAATTTGAATTTTGAGAAAGATTAAATTTGACATGCATAATATTTTGATAATGCTATATATCTAGCTTTGGTTTTAAATTGATAAATTCCAAATATTTTTTCTTATAAATAATTATTTAATTTATTGCTTGATTAATTTGGTTGAAGTGTTCATTGTTTATTGGTCTGTTAAGCTCCTTATTCCATATCTTGTTATTTTTACAAATTTTGAGAACTAAGATGGCACGGGATTATCATTGAAATAGTGACTAGAGGCTGAATTTGACATTCTCAATTTAAATTAAGATTTGGTTGTGTTGACCCTAAAGAGTTGATTTTGATGATGCAAAGCAGTTAAGTCAAAAGTTGACTAATATTTTACTTTGAGTTTAATTGGTTAATTTCAGAAAGCATGAAAAAAGTCTTCAGCCACTTTCAACTGAAGATCAAGAAGAACTACTTCAAAAAGGTCATTAAATAATTTTTGGAAGCTCACATACCAGCACAAAAAAACTTCATCTTGAGCTATCTTAAGAGTCGACCCTTAGCTTACAATGAGTCAACTCCGGCACACTATCATTGATTGATACGCCTTTACGAGCTGACTCCAATAGATCACGAGTCAACCCTAAAACAATCTCAGAGTACAGACAGAAAGCCAAAAAATTCATCACATTGACGAGTCGACCATCATACTCAAGCCGACTCTAGCTTAGTCAGAGTGGACCCTAGAATGGCCACCGAGAAAAGATAAAGAGCTGAGAAAATCTCGCATTGGAGAGTTGATAAATGGAATTCACGAGCCGACTCTAGCCAAACTAGAGTCGACTCTAAAAATAGTTGAGTCAACCCCAAAACGGCCACAGTAGAAAGACAGAGAGTAGTAAAACTTAGTTTGTTGAAGAGTCGACCCTTGAAAGCAATGAGTCGACCTCTAAACCGAGAGAGCTGACTCCACAAGTACCACAGAAGAAAGACGGAGTGCAGTAGAAACAGAAACAAGCTTGAGATGCCGCCTGAAGATCACAAGTTGACTCTTAGAAATCTCGAGTTGGCCCAAGAAAATAGCGAGTCAATCACTCTGTGCCTGACAACGATAACGACTAGTTTTTCTGTGAATCAGAATGACTGTTTTTATTTGACAATGGCTTTAACTGTCTAACGGCTAAAAAAGTATTCTAACCTTATCTAAAGAGTATAAATGCATGGAAACAATAAAGAAAAAAGAAAGCTCAAGCACTATAAAGAAAAATCCACTAGAGCCAAAGTAAGTAATGCAAATAATCACCGTTAGACCACCACAGGTTCTTTCCTCCTCCTCTGACTTCCAACGATCTTGGCTCACTGTGCTCATTGAAAATTTTAGTTGAGCAATCGCCAGAGTATTAGATTCTAAGAGAGATTTTTAAAATTAATTGGACCTATAGTTTGATTTTGTTCACAAAGTAAGTATGCAACCCTTTTTTCTAGATTTACCAATAAATTATAAAAATATTATATTAATAACTTTGAATCATACTATTCATAATGCATGAATTTGATTAATAGTATTTTATTATTGAATATGCTTTATTTTGGAATATCATGATGATGTATGGCCAGAAATATTGAACTAATTTGATTCGATCCCGCATGATTTTTTATATTTTTGTCGAATTGACATATGAAACTGCATGATTATTTTGAACTCTTAGTCTTACTATGCTAAGCATCTTGCCAATCGGGGCTAATATGTTGGCACTTAATTAGTTCCAAAGGTTTTATGCTATAAGAAGATACACGTTATATCGCAAGCAGATACACGGTCCTGAAGAACTTTGCTGCAAGATAATCAAGATAATGCATAACACACTGTAAGAAGATGCGTAGTATTACGACCCTATCACAAAAAAATTATGATAATTGCTCATGGTTGACGAGGTAAACTTGATATTTAAAATAATTTGGATTTATGAATGAAATTTGAATTTGACATATGCAATATTTAGATAATGCTACATATCTGAATTTAGTTTCGAATTGATGAGTTCCATATGCTTATTTTCTGTAAATAATTATTTAAATTATTATCTGATTAATTTGATTAAAATATTTATTTTTTACTGGGCCATCTAACTCAATATTCCAATAGTGAGTTCTCTTTGTTTTTTTTTTTATTATTTAGATAGAGGAGGGCAGTGCTACCCAGTGGTCCTACCCTCATGATGAATGTGGCATCTGTTTCCATTTCTGATACAACGACTAGGAGGGTCTATTTGTTGATTCCTTGGCACCTTCAGTTTAGTATCACCCTGGATGCTTCTTGACCTGATTGCTAAAGAGTTATTTGTTGCCTTTGCCTTGATGGGCTAATATGTGGAGAAGGCCTCTGTCCATGTGTACAACTAACACATGGCTTCGACATTCCATTGTTGGAAGAATCCATATAATCCCTTTTTTTTTGTGTCTACTGCAAGGACATTTTGGAAAGAATGTGCAATCTGATCATCCAATCAGGCTAGTTGTCCTCTCTGTTTGATAGTGTTGGAATGGATAAATGTATATATTGTTTATTTATGGGTTTAGCATGGGTCAAGCATCAAGGATATGCAAATTGAGTAGGTCAAGTAACCGGGTTTGATGAGATTATACAAATGTATAACTAGGTTTTCATCGAACCATATCCGCCGATACTGATGTTGCATATTAATGTCGGCCTCGGTTTACCTTCCATCAAGATTGTCATTATTAGGCGCATTATCTAGCTATTCTTTAGTTTCATACTTTCATTAGAGGGAGGAAATATTGAAATGCCTTGATAATATGCATGTCTAACGAGTTAATGATATAGTTTTGTGACTTCAGAATAAAGCTAACATGGTCCCGACTCCATGTTTACGTAGGCCAGGCCCTAGTTTTGGGTATAGAAAATGTGAAATTTACATAGGCCTGGCCCGAAGCCCGACTAAAAGTGAATAGTGTTTAGACCCGAGGCCCAGCCCATGATCAACTCTACTTCAAAATGGGCTGAAATTGCCTTGAAGCTCCTCGGCAAGAAATTATAAGGAGTGCCCAAGCAGTTTAGTGTGCTAAATTCCAGTTACATGCATCAGTCGCAAAGGTATCTGTGATTAAGAACTCTTGTATGGCCATCCCTAAGAGTTGAACATTCTAAGGAGAGCACCCTACTTTGATTGTCCCATCTACATACAGGTATCCGCCAAATCACATGGAAGCCAAGAGGTTAGAGTATTTGATTATGCAAGTTAGCTGACCTTGTTGCAAATTGACATTTCAGATTTTAAGTTTGAGAAACTAAATTGACATGTTATTGAGTACAATTTTATAGGAGTTAGAAGCATCCATGTGACTATGTAATTAAGGCTAACAAATAAATGAATTAGAAGGACCCATGCTATTGGCCTTTCTAAGAAAGTTGAGTTTATTTGGTTAATTGGGTTGTTTTGGGTGTTTATATCTAAGGTTGTTTGATTTGGATCAAATTGTTTCCTTTCACTACAGAAATAAACTAAAAGCGATGACAAACTTTTCTTTATTCTACTTTCTTTCTATCTAATTTGTATTAACTTCCAGGACATGCTTCAATTGTGAGTGAGTGTGTAGAGAAAGAGAGAGAGGGAAGTGGTCCACCACCTTAAGAATTTCCATGGAAGGACCAGCAGACAAACAAAAGCTATTCCCCAACCACTCTAAGGGACGAATCGTGAGCTTTAATTCAAATAATAGAAGAGCATGCAAGAAGATCATTTCTTTTGAAAGGAAGTGGAAAGAGAATGGAAGTTAGGGAACACAATAATGATGCAATTTTCTAATTTGAAAACTTGAACACCAAACCGCCAATAGCATCTATCCATCATGAAGATTCGGTGTTACCATCAGGTGGCCATCATTAACTTGATCCATTATAGTGGAACAAAGCAGAACAAAGGGTGGAGATTTGTTGTTGCACTTGAACTTTTTTTTCTCATGTTCAGGTTAGGACACACATTGGCCCCTGTACTTGCACAAAGCGTAAGTGTTCAGCCACTATATACAAATTTTCATCAAAACATAAACTGCATGCTTATTGTTAGAATAATATTTTTTTTATTAGCATGATTCTATGTCAACCTATATTAGTTTCCTTTATTAGCATAATCTTGTTAGAGTATTTTGGGGATCATATGACAACCTGTATCACCTATATTATTGTCTATGTATGAAGTCTGTACACGAGAAATAAATTCATCTCTCTCTCTCTCTCTCTCTTTCTCTCTCTCTTCTCTTATTTTTCTTTTCTTCCTCAAATATTTCTAACACCTATCATGATCAAGTTATTAAAATCAGTAAAAAGGTATGCAAGGGGTGCCCCAATGGAGTGTCAGCTCTGATTTGTTGCTAGCTTTAGCTTGTCCCACTCCCAAAAAGTTTGCTCCATGGGTCCCAAACTGTAACAACCACCACTTCCATCACCTTTCAGTAAAAGTAGATGAATATATATGCATAAGATGTTGGTGACTTTTTAAAAAACTTCAGACACCCTTCAAGTATCATGGCAACCTTAACTTTAATGAAAATGAAATAGACAACATGAACAAGTTTAATCAAATTCTTGCTCTCGAGAAGGGTTTTCACTTGATAACTTGTGATTCAAATAGCATCGGGCAAATCGTTTGATGAGCTAAAATGTCGCAGGAAGGCCGAGCAATCTCAAAGCTTATGTGTGGGGCTGCCATTCATGTGAACATTGCCCATGGCCAAACTGAGGGTCCCTATCCTTGAATTTGATTCAAAACTTGTGTCCATAACCTTCCAATCATGATCACACCCTATCAGATTCTCCAAAGGGCATGTTAGTTGCTTTAGACAAAAGAAGGAACGATATAATGAACAAATTACTAAATCACTATCTGGTTATTAGTATATCTTCTCTACTCTGCGATGTACATTCTTCATTTTTGGTGGAAATTTTGCATGTCATTTTATCAGTCACTACTTCAATTTTACTTCAATCTCTTTTCTTCTCTTCTATTTGAGAAATTACTTCAGTCTTTATTCCTTATTCTTTTTAAATTTGTAGTGTTCACACGCATGTATCTTATTTCAGAATAAAAATAAGTATATGATGCAATATGGACTAATGATACCTCTAGTGGAAGCACATAAGGGAGTAGCGGTCTCTCACTAGGAGAAAAGTTTGGTTGTTGCTCGACTAGTGCAGCTAGGCGCAATTAAGTACTCGCGGATTTATGTGCCATTAGGTATGTGTCCGCCATGGACCTAGGGTTCATTTCATCCTAGGATGAAATGATTAGATGGATTCATTTTATCCCAAATAGGATTGAAATCGGATCGAATACAGATCGGATACTAGTATCCATATCCATATCCATATCTATATCCATATCCATATCTATATTTATTTTATCTGACGAATACAAATATGGATATAGATATTAATCAGATTTAAAAATTTATATCCATATTAATTTATATCCATATTTATTTTAAACGCATACAGATACCAATCAGATACCAAAAGTATGGACATACATAGGGATATAAGTTGGATAATTAAATTTTATGACCACAGAATCAAAGATCTTACTAAATAAAAGGTACATCAAATAGATAGCATGTTAATATAGTTATATATTTTTCTTAAAAATTAATGCAAAAAAAAGGAGAAATAACCCTAGGGTAAATCATCTGAAAATGATGTAAGAGTTCTAGCTAATAATAGATTTTTTTTGTTGTGAAACGTATAAAATAAAAAACACAAGAATAAAAGTTTGATCAAGTTGCATATAATCATAGAACTAGGTAATACGAATATTGATTAATATGCTTAATAAGTGCTCACATAACCATACTTTTTGTGTAGCAGCAAAAACAGAAAATTCATTTTAATATGTGGGAGCTTATTTTTAGTTAGAAAAACATGATGATTTCTAGCTTAGATACATGTGTTTTTTCAGCAACCGCACATCACCGTCTTAATAATGCAAAATCGATTAGATGCTTGTTTGTGAGTCCCATCGCAAACAATTCTCATCTTTAAAAAGTTTAACTTTCTTATTTTCCAGTTCGAATTCTTTACGGTATGACTTTTGCATCATAGACTTATATACCATCGTGGATAGTTGTCATATCATTCATCTCGAAGATGGGCGGTTCTCATTTATCTCTTTCAGTATGATACATGGTGCATTGCGGAGATAAAAAGAGTCATCCATCTCTAAAATAGATGATGTGATGGTTATCCACGATGAGACCATATCCTAGGATGTAAAAGTTGCATCCTTTGTTTCCTTTATATATAATGTATTTATTATCATTACTCCCTCCTCTTGTACCATGTGCTTGTAGTTAGTATTACAAACAGGTCAAAAGACTAGTTAGATGCTACAAAATTCATGGACCCCAAGATCCAAAGTACACCCAAGTAAACTAATGAAGGGAATTTGTCTCTTAGCGGCATTTTTTATCACCTTGTTCTGGTATCTTTTATAAACTTGAGGTGAAGTAGCTTCTCATCTCCTTCCGGGAGGCCAACACCTCTGTCACAAAAACATTAATTTGGAAGCCAGCACTTGCTTGCCCTATCCTTATAGGTCTAGATCCTGTGTCATGTCTCCCACGAATAAAGTTTGCACGTGTGGACTATTACTATTGGATTCCTGGGAAACCGTGATTGACCATGACCTACGCTTATTCTAGAATTACTAGATCTGTTTTCTTTTACTCTAGAATTTAGGGATCGGGACCTCCATAAAAATAGGGGAAGTCGGCTGAACATCTCGGCCATTGGCAGAAATTTTGTCCGCATCCGATCTCCAATTCTTATTTACCCTGAATGACGATGTTGGGTGAATTGTGCCCTCCTTATATTCAAAAGAGGTCCCTTTTCTACACTTCACATGATTCCAGTTTTCTATTTGTTTGATGTAGCATGTAATTTTATAAGCAATATTGCTTCAACCTTAGATACTGATAGCTCGAAATAAGCTATTAAGAGTGCAGGCAACTTTGCATTAATATCTTTTTTCTAGTGTAATCATGACCACTATGGTTACTGATGCGTTGCTACTTCTAATCATTTCTTGTATCGATTATCTTCTTCTTGAAGGTCTTGGAATACTACGAGCAATGACAATTAATCAGTGGGCTCTTACTAAAAGGAAAAGGTGGTGGTCTTGGGTGCCCGGATTTATAATGGGGTCCCATTGGCTGTGCATCTAGTAGTACTCCTACTCTAAGCATACAATGATGGAGGGATCTTCCCAAATTAATTTGGATGTGATATTTTGGTGCAAAAAGAAAGCTTTGCCCTCGTTTGAATTTTACTCAAAGCTTACTACTTAGCCCGAATAGGAGAAATGATGGAACCGCGTGTTGGGTTCAACTTTCAGTACATTCAAGTCAAAAGTGCCCATTTGCTGAAAAAGGCCTATAAAAATGTTGTCCCTTAAAGCTACAACCTTGCCAATCCTCTGCACGTGCAGCTATTTGTGTATGAGAATGGTTCGGTTGGCAAGATTAGCAATAGTTACTACTAGATCATTTTGAAATATGTTACAATAAAGTTGTAGGCCGCCGGCTAGCATGTGTAGATATACATATGTGTGTTAATTTGCAGCGAATTATAAGTGCCTCGATTTCATCGCATTTTCATACTTTTAGGACTTGAGACTGAATAATAGGGTAAGAGTCCATAGTGTAACACTTAATTAGACAACATGATAACAGCTTAACTTGACATGTCCTAATTAATCTCTCATTGACTGTTACTACATCCAAGGCTAGTTTAACTTCTTTCCTCCTTCCAAGAAAGCCACCACCTTGATTCCAAATATTAATAAAATCCATCAAGCTAAGCTGCTACCTCTTATCTCCTTATAGGTACAGATTCTCTCACGTACCGGATCAATTATAGTACCATTGTGGCACGTGTGGACCACGGCTGCTGTTTGGATCCGGCCTTCAAGGAAAGTGGGAAGCTTAGGGCTCAAATCTCAAACCCACAGCCGTTGGGTTTGAATTGACAGCGTTGCATGACGACCGTCACCTCACGTCCCCCCTGCCCCCTGCGCACAGCTCATGCAACGCTGGGGATGCAAGCCACCACACCGTCCCCTGGACCACTCACCGCCACACACTCTCACTAGTTCGTGGGCCCCACTATACCTGGACCCACGTTGTTATGAGCGGGTGCGGTTTGGGTGCAGCGCAAAAGGGAAGGGATGGTTACGTTACGGAGACGTGATGGGACGCATCTCCGGCAATCGCGTCGGAAAGGAAGGGCGGCAGCGAGAGGAACGGGGTGGTGGGGCCCACGCGTCCGAGTATCTAGAAGTTGGAAATTTTGCTGATCCGAGGCTCAGAGAGAGAGAGAGAGAGAGAGAGAGATGGTGGTTGTACGGATCCCGGCAGGACTTTGACACCAGCTTTTTTTTTATATATATATAGTTTACAGTGCGGATGACCGTGCCAGCCCTACAGCTATGAAACGGTTTTAGAAAAAAAAGTTATGATCGCTGCTAGATTCCTTGTGATATCACCTACGCGTTAGTCTGATGTCTGTCGTCTATTATATAATATTATATCGTAGTCTTGATCTCCTGGTTTGGTAGGGGATGGTAGGATGACAATCGGATTGGATTGGACATAAATGGATCGGATTGGATGCAGGTTCGATCAAAAAATTATAAATCTGAATCCGACCTGTTTATTAAACAGGTCAGAAAATTACAATTTGAATCTGACTTGTTTATTAAACGGATAATGCGATCCGACCCGTTTAACCTGTTTAATAGAAAAAAAATTCTCTCATCTCGTTCCCCAGTCGGCCAGTCCCCACTGAACCCATTCTCCACCTGTTTAATCTGCTGGCCCTACTCTCTTCCTCCCATTCTACTGCAAATCCATACTCTCCATGGAAGAAGACGACGATCTCTGGCTCGACAATGACGATTTTTGGCTCAACAACGACGACTCCAGCAGAGGATGGATCCGATGATCTAAACTAAAGGAGGAGAATAGAAACCTCACGGAGGTGGAGAAAGCGTATTTTGAGGAGTTGTAGAACTTGTACATTCTCATCACCGCCGCCGTCGACGCCAGAACCCTAACCTTAAGCTGCTAGGGCGAGCTCGGAGTCTTGAGGGCCGAAGAAGGAGAACGGAGAGAGGGGAGGGCTCGAAACCCTAACCCTAGCCCCCGCCACCACCCTCGTGCTCTCGGATTTCTCCCCGGAGGTCATCAAACTCCCGGTACTCTTCGTCTTCGGCGTCCTCCCCGCCGCTCGATTTCAGGTCGGCGGCATCCAAGGGCGTCGCGGGGGTCGTCGAGGCCAAGGATGGTGAGGGGACGGGTCTTGGAGGGGGCTTCCAGGGGTCCTTGATCGCTGACTGGGGAGGAGGAGGAGGGTGCCATCTGCCATGAGCTTCGGGTAGAGAGTAGAGACTAGAGAGAAAGGGGGAAATGGGGAAACAAAAGAGGATGGGAGTTGCGGACTATGTGGTGATCGCGAGGAAAAAAAATACTGTTCACATCAAATTATAAACGGGTTAAACGGGTTAATCGGGTCAAGCAACTAAAACCTGTATCCAACCCAACTAATAAACAGATTGAACGGGTCAACCTGTTTACGACCCAAATCTATTTAGGTCAAACTCAAACCTGTTTATGGTGGGTCGAATACGGTTTGGGTTGGCGGGTCGGGTCATATTTTGCCACCCCTAGTTCTAAGCAATTGGAGGCACTGTGTAATATAAAAAAAAACTTACAAGTGAGATTATAAACATTGTAATTGCATGTAGTTGAGATTTACTTGTTTGGATTAACATGATTATAATTGTTGCAATTCATTTTTGGTTTTTGGGGATTGGAAGGTTACAAAATAGAAATTGCAAGTGGATAATACCTATTTAATGGAACTAATAAGAAGGAAATAATAGCTCATGTTTCAAAATTGCGAATACGTATTGTTGCCGTTGGAAATTGAATCACCCAAAGTGTCGCATTGGCTGAGCCGCTGGAGGGTTCAACAGAAGCGGCGATATGCTCGAGTGGCGATAGCTAGGGAGTTGTTGTAGAGTTCGACGATTGACTAGTCTGACTACAGAAATCAATAAAAAGTTGTGATGTGCTTTTGAGATGGCAAGGTGGTGGTCTATATGCTCGAGTAGCGATGGCTAAGGAGTCGTTGGAAGGTTTGACGATTAAATATTTAGACTATAGAAGTCCGCAAAAAGTTGTGATGTGCCCTTGAAATGGCAAAGTAGTGGTCGATATGCTCGAGCGGCGATGAATCCAAATGTGATGTGCGGGTGTTTTACTCACGTATCACGCTCCATGCATCTCGTCCATATGGTTAAGGAGACCACTGGCAATCATGACCGAGGTATCACCAGTTGAGGAAAGATTCTAAAATTTGAACAACTCTACGTATGCCTATGGGATAGCCGCATGGTGGATTTTGATTGGTTGGTCGAGAGTTTCGTGATAAGCTTTGATTGATCAATATGCCATATTGGCTGTGGTTAATTCTAAAATGTATTACATACTAATGGGTGCGCCCACAAATATATTGGAATTGGCACGCGGTGGATATTGACCCGTACTGACCATGAAGAGGGTAGCATAGGCTTTGAGAGCAGTAGGTGAAGTGAAGGCCCGCTTTGGGCAAAAGGTGGGCTCTGGAAGTCCCACGAGCGCAAAGGATTGCCGTTTTGGATGAAGGTGTTTGGTTGGGAGATTTTGTCGAACAACTTGCCGGTGGGTTCTAGATAGGTGGTGACATAAGCAATGTTAACCAAGTTGCATTCAGTGTGAACAGCACTTCTTGATGAGCATTCAAACCTGCTGCTGGCGACTGGAAGACGGAGGGAATGGGCAAGGGGGTGAAGGTCGAGGAATGGGAGGGGCTAAAAATAGACCTGCAGACAACCCAAAATAAGCAGGCTTTTTTCAGCTCTCTCTCCATGTTTTTCGATTGATAAAAACAACATTTATAACCACTGAGGTGGTAGCCCAGTGGAAGCATGGCCTTACTTCCAACCAAGTGGTTCCGAGTTCGAAACGCATGGGCGTCGATTAAATTGTGAAGACCGGATGCTCCCTGCTCGGATACGGGGTCTGGAAGAGCGTATCGCTCTGCTGGTAGCCTCAGTAGTGCCAGATGTGACGTACTCATACGTGGTATTCGTGTCGGAGCCCAGAGGGGTAATCGAATCGGGCCCACGGATGGGGAAGGTATGAGTAAAACTGGCTGTTGTGCCCAACACGTGGTCATTTCTACCCACATCGAATATTCTCCTGACGGGGTGGGGGCCCAGTGGGGGCTGCTACGCGGGGGTGGGCTTGTCCCTTCCTCCCCCCTTCCCCTTTTGTTTAGCAAAAAAAAAAAAAAATATTTATAAAAATATTAAAAAGTTTGAATATACATATTCCCGTTCACAAGAATATGACTTAATATATAAGGGGTTGATAGCGGTTCTACTAGACAGGTGAAACTAGAGGATCAAATTACTATACCTTTCTTTTATGTCAATTATATTTAGGACTAATTTAGTTCGGAAGAAAAATTTCTCCTCACTAAAATATTTTTTTTGAAAAACTGATGACTAAGTATATAATGCTTGGAAAAATATTGTTTGCACCACGTGGCACGTTTAAGAGTAGCTTATATATTGAGTATCTACTTTTCTGAAAAAATTGTATAAAATATCTGAAAAAAAACCTTATCTATTGTATCTAAAAGCTTATGGATACTTTTGAGAAAAAAACCCAATCTCCCTTTCCCATATAGATTTTTTTTTCATAAAATGTAAAAATCTTATTTCCATGAGAATGCTACTTTTCTGCTTCCTTCTCTTCTCATAAACCAAATAAGTTCTTAGAATGATCTAGAACTCTACAGTTATTAGTTAATATAGGGAATTGCAAAGATTACATGTTTCTTTCATAAAAAATAATAATACTCTAAAGGAATGGTGCACTCATTATTTATTATAACGATTTTCCATCTAAACAGAAACTTTGCTTTATCTTGTTTACTCCTATTTCTCTTGTACGATAATTAAAATAAGATATAGTATTTTGAAAGGGCTTGGAGGACCTAAAATCCATTATTACTAATTGTTAGAGGGAACAATAATGCTATAATATCATCAATTAATTAATAATACTTCTCTTCATTATAAGATTGTGACTGCTTATGATTACTTTTCATGTGGGTGATCGAGAGTTTTTTAGATAGCTACGTGGACAGCCCTGAAAAGGGCATTCAATGACCCACTAAAAAGGAGATGTTAGTGATTAATAATTATGAGTTGGCCATCTTACACATAATTACGTTTATGTGCTCCCAACATGCCCTACTCATATTACAAGCAAACTGTTGAGGCACATCTAATTTGATGAATATATTAGTGGAATTAGGAAGAAATTATGAAAAAAATAATCTCAAAAGTAAAGATTGCTATTACGACTTGTGTAACTTCTCCCCATCATAAGTTAAATGAAATTTAAGCACACTTGAACTGGTTCCCATACAAAATCTTGAGGGAAGCCAGAAAAAAGAGGAAATAATACATATTCAACAATCCATCATCATTCCAGTGAACTAAATGTACACAATCTATCATATCCCAATTCACACTGCAATTAAATCTCAGTTCTCATCCTTCTACCATTTGACTATTTCCTTTTCATTTTAGAGCATAGTCATAGGCCTCAATCATTCCAAAATCAAAATTAGTGGGATGGGGATGTCGATGTTCTCGCAGATGTCGTGGTGGTAGTAGTAATTGTGGATGTTGTTGCCGATGATGTTCTCGGTGTCATCACTTGCTTTAATATAACTATAGAAAGTGGGCTCTTCTTCCTCCTCTCGTGCTCCTTGATTAATTCACTTGCAAATGATTCTAGCTTCTCACCATTAGCTTGCTCCGACATCTTCTTCCCTCGAAACAAAACCGACTCCATATTCTTCTGCGCCAACATTTCCTCTGCTGCTCCTAACAATTTCCTCACATCCATGGTGCTGGTAGTCTTGGAAGTGTGATGTTTTCCGGAATTGAAACCATGAGCCTGGAGAATCATATAAATTTATCACCAATGATGAATTTTTTTAAATATTTTCTCAGGAAACATCCATGCCGCATTGTGATAATTGGAATGAAGGAAATTTTGTCCGCACAGTACCTGGATGCGGACATAGTTGCATGCCCTGTTATGACCGAACGCCATTGCCACAGCTTGATCCACCTGATACCGTACCAGATAAATTTTTTTCAGTAAACCACTTTTTTTTTAAAAAAAAAGTAAAGGGGCATTATCGTTATTTAGCTGATTGGTTAAAGTTATGTCTAATCACATCCGTCCACGGATGGAATCATTGAGACGTCACAAGTGGACGGTTGGGATCATTTTGTCCGTACCGACAAATCGACAATTTTGTCAGATTTCAGTCTTCGAGATATTACTACGTGTAAAAATGTTAAAAGTGAAAGAAAAATGAAAAACAGCTGGCGGGAATTAAAGCGGTCGTCGGTCCGTACCATGTCGGCCACCGCCTCCCCGGCGATCCTCACCAGCTCCGGCGCCCCGCCAATACCGCCGGCGGCCAGGACCTCCCCGCTCCCCAGCGACACCACCAGCAGGTCCTCCACCCCGGCGGCGAAGGGGAACTCCTGCTTGTTGTTCAGCACGTGCGTGATCGCCGCCGCCGTGGGGTTCCCCATTGCCACCCCGCCGCCGACGGCCACGATCCTCGTCCGCCCGTCCACAGACTTCATCTCCACCGGCGCCGTCCCTGCCGCCGTGGGGTCGGCGCACGTGGCCGCGCACACATCTCGCATCCGGAAGTCGTAGCCGTCGGTCTCCGCCGCGTCCGCCCTCGAGAACAGGAAGGGCGCCCCCGTCGCCAGATCGTAGCACGGGATCAGCACCGGCTTCACCGTGTCCCGCAGTGTCGCGTCGGCGAAGACCCGCCGGAATATCGCCCCGGGTTTCCGGAATATTCCGCGGAGGAGCCCCTTCTTGGGGGCGAATGCGGCGCGGTTCTTGGCGAGGAACTGGAGTGCCTCGGCGGCGGAGAAGAGTGGGCGGCCGTCAGGGCCGCGGGTGAAGAGCATGGCGGCGAGGACGCCGCCGGCTCCGGATCCCGCGGCAACGTCGAAGAAATCCGCGATCCGGGCGGAGGTGTCGCCGGAGCGCTTGCGGAGGGAGGCCTCGAGGCGGGCGAGGGCGGTACCGGCGACAAGGCCGTCGGAGGCACGGCCAACGCCGTCAATAGAGAGGATCCGGACCCGGCCCCTCGGGGTCTTCACCGGCGTCTTCGGCGGCGAGGTAGAGAGGAAGAGCTTGGCGTCGTCGTAGCCAAACAGGAACTTGCTCTCCAAAATGGAGAAGATCTCGTAGCTCAGCTTGTCCACGTCGAAGCTCGGCTCCATCAAAGCCGGCGTTGTTGCCATTTCTAATGCTACAAAACCTAGTCTTCGAGCCGGATTTCTCAAGAGAAGCAATAGAGAGATGAGAGCAAGATGGGAATGGGGGAAAGCTCGTCTAGGGGCTTAAATAGGGAGGAGAAGCCGCGCAAGTTAGCTACGAGACGTAGTGCACGATAGCAGCAGCTCGTGACCCGTTGGCGATTAATCGGCGGATGGGCTCGCCGCCCCGCCCAATGGGAAGAAGCCAACGGCGGCCACCTTTTATCTCCTGGCTTATTGACGAAAATGCCCTAACGAGTACGGACGCATTTATTGATCAAACATGGACCGTCTGATGTATAGTAGACGGTGGTTATTGGGTCGGCCAGCGCGAGATGGGGGAAAAGAATGATCGGGGGAAGGTGGTACGAAGAGTCCTTTTGTCGGGATGTGGTTCGGGCGAGGATTTGGCGAGGGCGGAGGGCAGGCGAAAACCCACGTGTGACAACGAGGGGTGGGGTCACCGACGGAGGGGGATGGAGATAAGGAGAGGACCAGACGGCAGAGATTCGAAATCAGCGATATGTCGGGGAACGCGTGACACGGCCAGGAGGAGGGTTGGAACTACCCGATCGCTACGAGTGGCTCTGCCAAATCGACTCATGCCCTCATGTCGGAAAATTCACCCAAATATATTTAAAATAAAAGATAAAAAGATAAAAATAATTCTACATGCTGATTGACTTCAACCTGAATTATAGCTCATTTTTGGAGCAATAATAGGCACATTGTGTTGTGACAAGCATATATTGGTGAAACTCATTTGGGGGGGGGGGGGGATGATGAAAGTTGGCTAGGTAGCTGACCCTGTTAGTCCGTTCTTTCAAGAATAGGAGTATAACCTTTTTGCTTCTTATAATACCATTTCCAACGAGCAAGCAGAGGCGAAAAACGGAATATCGCAGGTGCCTCATCAAAGTAGTAGCCTCCTTCCCTGTAAGAAGCCCAGTCAGTGTAGCCATAGCGCGCGCCCTGTAGTTTTGAAGCAGGGCGAGACAACTTTAGCTAGGAGCCTCTTTTCCTTCTGCCCAGCTCCCCGAAATAAACAGGAGAGAAAAGAAAGAAAGCCCCAACCTCTTCCTTCCTATACTCAGAGTCATCTTCAAAGGTATCCCAACACCGGCCCCATCTCTTAGTCAATCCGCTACGCACCTTAAGCGCTAGAAGGGATCGCCGACGGAACGAAATCGAATGCCATTAAGCAATTTAAGGATTCCAGTTTCACAAGCGCTGCTCGAAGAACAACAAGAGCAGTAATCACTAGTGTTTCAAAGAAGTATGTGTCCTCTACGACTTCAAATTGACTCTTCGGTGTTTCAAGAACGGGAAGCGGTTTGAAGCAGGAACCAGCTGTCTACGACTGTCTAGAATTTGCCTTCCTTGAAGAAAGGCGCCTTGTTCCTCAGATATAAATTTAGGCAGAAGCAGGGGGGGGGGCGAATGCGGGATCCGGGACTTTAGTCCCACATCGAAAGAATAGTGGAAAGAATTGTGCCTAATAAGGAGGGGCCACCCCTTTCCTTCCAGAGGGCCCTTTTAAGAAGGATAAAGCTGTGAGGGAGAAATTGTCGTGTACGAACCACGTATAGTGTTAAGCACGCACCCCTAAAGCGGACAATACCTCTGGTCGAGACGCAGTCACTTTTCTGCTATAACACTCATGATTTTTTAGTGTGGAAGTCACTTTGGCTTGAAACTGCCATATCAACCTCATGTCATTGTTTACTTTGATCAGCGAGTATTGATAAAAGTACTCTTCTTTCTACTTTAATTGTTCTTCCTAATATTCCTTCTTGTATTTGCAGGCTTGAAGCAATCTTTGCCGGTTCATTCGCTGCTTAATTTTCTACTCTTGAAATGAATTCTAATAGCACTTTCTGCAAAACCTTGCATCAACTCAATGGCCCTCATGTTGTACTCACCACTCAATTGCTTCAAGACTACGGATCTTCGATTGTTTTAACTATTGCTACTCCCTTTTTCAGCAATATTTTGAGGCTGATTATCAAAGTTTCATATTAGACTTGATTATTTGAACAAGGAAATCCTAATTGAAATGAGAACTATGTTTTAATTCCTATTGGGGATACTAAAAGTATTTCCACACCTGCCGTTTCATCTGTCTTTGAACCGTCAAAACCAACATCCATGGCTTCAGACTAATATAATTTGAGTGGAAGACAGTGATGATCGGCCATGAAATCAGTCAACACTTATCTTTTGACCAACTTTTGTGGTACATATTGCAATGTGTACTCTAATAAAGCTGACATCCACTTGTCCATTCTTCCATGCATGATCGGCCTAGTTAACATGTGTTAACTATGTCTGTTGAACAAATTATATACACTGAAACACGTAGCATATTATATCTTAATTTAGCACAAGTATAATACAAAGCCGGGCATAATTTTTCAACCGACAAATATCACCGTTCAGTTTTTGTTAAAAAACGGCTCAAGTATAACACTGCTTGCTCAAATCCCATTTTATTATCTTGCATCAACATATTGATTGCCAATTGAATCTTCTACAACAAACAAATATAACTTCAATGGTACACCATGGCTTGGTGGAACTAACACCGGAGGTTTTGCCAAATATTGCTTTATCTCTTCGACCCAAAAACGTTTGATTTTAATGATACAAAATATTAGAGGAACAATATTGCTGATTATATTTTTAGAGTACGTAATAATGCATACAGGAAGCAAAGATAATCTCAAAGTGATCAGAATACATGAAGAAGGATTAAACCTAAAATGTTCAAGATGTACAAGATGTAACAAGTTTTTGTGAAATTTTGTATAAGAGGTGTCGACCCCAAGTCATAAGGAGCCGATCTCTAAATTTTGTATAAGACTTTATTTTTGAAAGGATTCAGGAGTCAACCCTAGAGGTACACGAGTTGACCTCAGCATAATGGAGTAGGTTGGCATGCTTTCATGAGTCGACCTTTGGACTAATAGAGTCGATCCCAGAACAGTCTTAGGCTAAAAACAAAATGGCTCTATTCTTTTTCAACGGCTATTTTAGCCTCTCCAACAGCTATAAACAATCTTTCAATTACTTTTCAAGATATAAATACATTAGAAAATTCAAGAAATTTAACAAGAGTGAAGAAGAGTTAAAGAAGAAAGAGAAAAGCCAAGAGAATAAGAGGCATTTGTGAGAGCACTGAAGATCACATCCTCAACACTACAAGAGAATTAAGTGCAAAGCTTCCAAGAATTCATCAAGGGTAACTACAGCCTCTACATGTGCTTCAATGAGTTACAATCAGTTCATTAAGGATCTTTGGTTTCCTTTATTATATTCTTTAAATTTTTACTGTAATTGAAACTTAGAGAAAAGTTCATACAAATTTTGAATTGGTTTGTGTATTGTTACAACGCCTTGGGAATATTTTGATAGGGGTGGTTTGTTGTTGGTTTTCAGAGAAAATCAACTAGGCTGATTGTGAGCTTGAACAAAATAGTTAGGCTATAGTCTTTAGAAAGCTTATAGTGAAACTCTCAAGAAGGATATTTTGAAGAGTGGATGTAGGTACTAAGTTTGCCAACGAACCATTATAAAATATTAGTTTGTGAGTTGTGTTTTATCTTTATTTTGCATTCATTCTGTATCTGCTCATACACATCTTCATGCACTTCACAAGTACCTTTTAAATTGCACATATTTTCAATTTTTTTAAAAACAAAATTCACCTCCTCTTGGGTTGCATAACTATTTAACAAGTGGTATTAAAGCTTGGTACTCGGCCCACTATTGACTTAACTATCAAGAGGAAAAGATCTATGACAATCTAAATTGGATCTTTTCTTGCTGAGAGACAATCTACTAACTACCTTTCGCTTTTCAATGGCACAACTTACACTTACTGGAAAGCACACATGCACGTCTTCATACAAGTACATGATTATGATATGTGGAGTATTATAATTAATGAACCTCACACACCCACCAAAATTGTGGATGGCGTGTCCTTTTCCAAGGCCGAAAGAGAATAGGATGATTTTAATAAGAAAATGCGGTTATAAGTAATGGTCATTTATTCCCTACTTACCCACTTTACCGTTTCTAATCAATTATATCTTCAAACTTGCAGTAAATGGTTCTCTCCCATCCAAATCTATCATTGAACCTTGACGCTATCTAATCTATTTGTTAGGTGCACTACTGATATGATTAGTTTAATCTAGTCGGCCCATTTGCTCGCATATACATGCAAATATATAGTGCAAATGGTGTAAGGGACAATAGTGAGTGTCTTCATTGCGGCATTAGTCCGATCTAAATAGAACCACTTGATATGTTCAATTGTGCTTGGTTTGAGGTTGAACCAATTTCTTGAAAAAAAAAATCCCGATCCTCACCAAATCCTCATTCATTCGATCCTCTCTCTCTCTCAATCTCTCTCACAATCCACCTATGGAGACTCTTTACCCTCTGTTGCTGGAGCTCCTCTAGTTGGCTATCCCCTAGATTGAGCTTGATACCTCACTATTCTTGTATACTTGGATTGGTAGTAGGACGATGACCTCCCTCCATCTGCCCTCTCTCTCAAAATATAGGGCAAACCCTAGATTGCATAAATCGAAACCTGACAATCATCACCTTGCATACTGTGCATAGATATGGTATAGTATTATATCTTACCAAACCATACCTGACTAGTATAGGTTAGGATATCAATTTATTGAACTTTGATTGAATCCACATAAATATGTTTACAATAAGGGTTTCGTTGAATGCCACTTGATGAGATCTTTTGGCTTGAGCCTTTACTTCAAAATGTGTTGGATGGAGTCCCGATAAGAAAAAGAAGAGGCGAGAGAATGATTAGTACTCTTTCCCTAACTCTTTTGTTAATGAAAACAGTTTGAAACGTGATTTATCTAATTCTGAAAAAATAGGGGATAAGTTGAGATTTCAGGCACCTCTCCAACTTCTTTCAATGTAGTTTTAAGTGAGATACCAATGCTAGAAAGATCTTATTGATCTATAAGATCTCTTAACATCCAAAGAGACTCAAAATCATAGTGCATAACTATGAGTATATGATAGATTTGTAATCTATTGGTTTTATAAGAAAAAAGTCCAGCTAACAATCATATGTTAATAGGTAATAAGTTTTTGAAATTTTGGCTTAACAATTTTGGACGTTGTAGTTCATTCCCAGTGATATAAGTTTGATGTTTCATTTATTCTGACTGTAATATGTAGTTAAGCTTCTTATGCTATCTAAACTTTGAAGTTGTTTTTATACGGTTGGAATATCTAAAATGAGGCCCTATAAAAGTGTATAAGGTAAGCGATTTTAAGTTTTATGGATATTAAATATTATTTTTCTGAGTTATTGCAATAAACTTATATATGAAAATGGGACTCCAACTTCAACCTAGATGCTACATTATTACCTCCATTAGCACATCCTTCCAACTATTTTTTCAATTCCTATATGAGATATTCCATGTATGATGTTTAATAATCAATCATCTTTATACTTTCGTAAAACACCATATACTTGAATGAGAATTTAACATGACATTTTTCAATTGGTTATTATGAGACGGAGAAACAAAAGTAAAAGAGAACAAAAAGATGTTGGTTCCACCTTATAGATGAATAATTTTATCTTAAGAAATGGACAGATTAATTACTATATTCCAAATAGATTACAGTGCCACACTCATATATACTGTTGGAGACTGGCTTCAATTGGAATGACACATCCACTACCCCTCCAACATGCTATTCCAATTGTCAAACTCGATCATATACATGAGATTTCTGCTTTATGACAACCATATTTCAAAATGCCCCCTATATCAAAGACTTGCATGGTACTCTCTTGTATACGTTCATATCTTATTTATTTAGTGCTATCTAATACCATCACTGTCTTTTAATCCTCATTGTCTTTGCATTAATTATGTGATGATTTGGTGCTAGGTTTATGTCGATTAAGTAGGGTTTTAAAAGATACCTAGTGCTTAGACATGTCTACATTTGTTGCAGGGTTGACGGAAAGCACTCGGCAACCACTTTATTCCTCTTATTTTTCATATTCTTCCTTCGGAAGTACACGAGAGGATGAATTTGTTTTTCTATTCCTCAAGATAACCATGGTATACCTGAAAGGTGGCATCTCTTGGAACAGGAAGTTTCCTCATCTCCCTTTTTTGTATCCTTCTTCGTTCATCGTGTGTTTAAATAATCATGGAATCATATTTTGGTCGTGAAGTAGGTTTCATCCCATCTCATGATGTTCCCTCTAAGAGAAAGGAATGCTAATTTCTTAAGGTTCTCCAGCAATCAATTAAAGAAAAACTATTCTTTTACGCTAAGGTTTTAGAAGGGGAGCTCTCATGAAACGCATGGGGAGCCTTTGATGACTTGGTAGTCTTGCTTTATATAATATGTACTATTGTGTTAGTGACCAAGTATACTGAGGTGAAAAGTTAAAAGAGAATCATAGATGTTGCAAAAAGATTTCTTAAAAGGAACATAGAGATTACAAGAGTAGATCCTGAGACATTAATTGATAAATAAAGACTTTGTTAGGATACTTTATTACAAACTATGATGTTTCAAAGTAATAGCAAGTTATTATATTCAATTATGGTACTACAATTCATAACAAGTTATTCCAGTAATTGTATCACCGGCTAGTTTGAAATGAGAGGCCTTCCTTTTGTCACATCATT
The DNA here is from genome assembly GCF_051530095.1 of Phoenix dactylifera. Taxonomy (NCBI): domain Eukaryota; kingdom Viridiplantae; phylum Streptophyta; class Magnoliopsida; order Arecales; family Arecaceae; genus Phoenix; species Phoenix dactylifera. The sequence goes on from NC_143190.1 coordinate 4,488,207, forward strand.
CTTTATGAATGGAGGGAACGACACTTTGAGCCACTAAAATTCATAATTCAAATTTAAAAACCCTCTTGAAAAGTGTTAATTTTTACAGGCTTAACAGCCAATTTAAATCATGGATTGTTACTGGGCTATGGGTAATTATATATATGGAAGCCATATGACCCAACATTTTAAACTGATGGAATTGATTGCCTATCAAAGTGGAGACTGGAGAGTGGTCCACCAATTCATAAGTTACTCTAAAACATATATTTGGTTGCGCCAAGTGAACCAAAGGAGACTTTCGCATGCTTTTCGAAAGTAATCTTTCTGAAAGTGAGCGCGGTTTGATGAGAAAGTAATGATTGCTGAAAGTTAGTGGAATAGAATAACAATATCTAAGGATTTATTACTTTGTTACTATTGAAGTAATATTAATGAATAATTACTATTAAAATATGGAACTAATCATTTAGTTCCTAAAAGATAATATTTTATTATTAATTTAATTCTTAAAAATATTCTTATTAAACTAATTATTAATTAGATGAGGGGTAAGTGTTGAAAGAAATATTGGGCATCTTGACCTCGGACGTAAACCGAAGAGAACAAATCTGACCCCAGCTAAGCAGCCGACCAACTGATGTGAGCGTCCTCGGCCTCGGTCTAGGAACCGACCAGCCGAGAATAATAATCAACACGTTGTGACAAGAGCTGACAGCCCTAACAAACTACAACTCTGAAAACTTGCAGTCATGACAGCACCATGACCTGCGCCCCATTAGCACTACGCGCCTCCCACGTAGACTGGCTCATATGAGGCGGTCGTACTATCGGACGTTACCTGACCATCATGGCATGCTATATTGGGTCAAGTAATGACAAAATAGGCTCTCCTATATAAAGGAGTAGCTCGGGGAGTTCAGGTATGTAAGGCATAACACAGGCGATGTTACTTACAGAGTCATCCTCTGCTGAAATACTCTCCCTTTCCATACTGTTGCCTCGTTATTCTGACTTAGACATCAAAGGGTCCTCCGCTGAAAACTCTTCGGCAAGCGGACTTTCTCGCAGGCTGTTTCTAGAGGAGCCCAACCACCGACACCCCTACCGGCCTACTCATCTCGCTTCTAGCCAACCTTAGGATCGTGTGAGTTATGCTTCGGCCTCGGTCCAAATTCCATGACAACAGGCTACACTGCAAAACGTAATCTTCTCCCAACTCTAGTTTAACCAAACAAAACATAGTCCAAAATAGAGTGACTTGTACCCTGAAATTCTTGTGAATATTTCTAGTTGATTTGGCACCATATTTTGGGACTTGAGATATGATACAGAATAAAAGATTCTCCACCTGAGCAGTAGATGCTAATGGTATTTTGAAGGTTTTCTTGTCCATCACTTCCATTGTTGGCATGGCTAGGTCCTCCTCACAAAGAAGTCTAGTTCTATTGATGGGTAAATTGGACCATACAAGTTAGCTATTTATGGGACTCATAGGCTTCAAAAGAACATGAATACACTAACTGATCTCTTACCTAACCTTTGGATTGTTGCCATCAGAATTTGAAATGATCTGTTAGGCCCTAGCTATAGCCTGCCTCCAGAAGAAACCGCATCAAGAGCCAATTCAAACCAAATTGGGTTCTGGACCACCTTCTCTCACTCTCTCTCTGTCTCTGATTGTATTTTGAAAAGAAATAACTCTCTGTGACTCTTAGTTCGCTGAACTGATTTTCAATTTCCAACATTTCTTTACTCAAAAAATAGATTTCCAGCATTTTTAATGTTTCCTAGATCCATTTATCACATTTTTTCGATGCTAACACTGATCATTTATATATCATCTATATTCGTACTTTTGAACTTTGGAACTAGTGGTCATGATTAACTAATAATCCTCTAATTAATTCCACAACGACCTCATGCTCTAAACAATTTATTCATACAATAATAATGAGTGATTTCACAAAGCCAATTCCAAATGGTTGTAATAATGCTTGTCGGCCATGGCCATAACTAGTTAGCATGAGTCTAAACTTTTAGGTAGTATTTGGCTGTGGAATAAGGGGGGGAATTAATATCCCCTAATGTGATGGGATAAAATATCCAACAAATTCTTGCCAAACATTCAAAAAATTGGATCTTATATCATAGTGGGGATATCTCCTAACACTATGTTTGTCTATTCCACCAAAATGATGGAATAGACTAACGCCATGGAGCGTCGCTATTTTTTTCAATTATCATTTTTCCCTTGTCCCCTTTAAGGAATTGAGAGAGTAATTTGGTCTTCAAGATAAAATCTAAATTATCATGTAATCCAATATGCATTAAATGCAACTTATTTTTTTTTTGACATATTTTCTACACTTATTCCTCAACCAAACATCTAAATATACCTTTTCTGCAAAATAATTTATTTCTTTGACAATGCATGAGATATCCCTTCCCTAGCTCATTCTGCATCCAAACATCACTTAAGGTCATCTTGGGATAGGGAATAAGTAGGGAAGAGTCCCCTATTCCATCCTTCATCTTACAAAATAGTTTTTTCCGCATCGAACATTCTCTTGACGGGATGGAGGCCCAGTGGAAACGGCTACACAGGTGTAGGCTTGTCCCTTCCTCCCCTTTTACTTGAGTAAGCAAAAAAAAAAAAAAAAACAGTCTTTTTTTGGCCACCTAAAATATCTCAAATTCTCTCCTTGCACCGCATATAAGGATATCCTTCCTACTTGAAAAGATCATTTTATTTTTATAATAAAAAATAAATCATCATGAAATCCAAAGAGTATTACATACATTTTATTTTATTTTTCCTTTCCATCATTCGTCCAACCAAATATGAAACCACGCTCATCCCATGAATCTTGCTAATAGTTCCTGAATTCATTCCGTTCATAAGAGTAAAATAATATTCTCACTAGAATATTTTTTTATTAAAAAATAAATATTTTTTATATTTGATTGATCATAAAAATATTTATATTCGGTTGAGTATTTATTTTTTTAAAAAAATATATAAAATATCCGTTATATTTTATCAAAATATTAAAAAATATTTTTGAAAAAAAAATGACCATATCTTTTTTTTTTTTTTTGCTGAAAAAAAAAGGGGTAGGGGGGAGGAAGGGACAAGCCCACCCCCGCGTAGCAGCCCCCAACTGGGCCCCCGCTCCACCAGGAGAATGTTCGATGCGGGTAGAAATGACCATATCTTTCTCTCCCATCCTTCTGCCCATGAAACGAGCAACCATAGTTGGCCATGGACCCAGGGACGTAAATCATGCTTCAAGGGCCACGGTCATACGGCTAAGTACGGACATTTTCTACGTTATCCAAGGCCAGCTCTAATATCTACGGTCACACAGAGACAGAGAAAGAGACACATCAAGAGTTTGTCATCGTTGTTTACCAAGCGACCAGAGAGATTTGTAGCCATCTGAGCAATCTGAGCAGTGATATAAATGCTACGTACCAACACTGTTGGAATCCAATGCAGTTGGGTTTTACGCATGGAATATTTCTATACTCACTTCAAAGCACAACTTTGTGTGATGGAAATGGGACTTCCAATAGGTTGCCATGTCAATTCCTCTTTTCAAATGCATCCTCCGAGACACAAGGATCTTTACTAATAATCAGGGTTGGCTCAACTCTTAGACAATGAGATAGCTGCCTAAATCTCCGACATGAAGACTCTTAGCTATAAATACATTGAGGCCCCAAGTCTAAAACCGCTTAACTATGAATGCAGCATTGAGGCCCTCAAATAATTTCTAAATGCATTTATTATTATTATTATTAAGTTTATCCTAGGCCTCCAAACTCATTGAGCCACTCCTGCTAATGGTGCAACGTTGATTTAGAGTATCCCCAAATTTTAGTTTTTACTCCACCAAAAAGCTCACTCATCTTGTATCCATCCGATTCAATAAAGAAAAAAATTTAGGTATGTGACTTTTATGAAAAATAAAATAAAAAGCCACTGCCCAAACTGCTATCAATTTTTCAAGGATATTAGGGAGATATTTTTGAAACCGAATAGTTGGAGACATTAAAATATTCCTTCTGAAGAAAAATATTGATATGCTATAAATTTATAATGGCCTCTCTTGACCATTTTTTGCCCTCTCCAATCTCCCATGCCTTAGAATAGCTACTACTATTGTTACCAAATGTAACCCATTGTGTTTATGAAGTATTCTTGTAGTTCCTCGCATCTTATTTCTGTATTTCCAATTATTTGTAAATATGATGCATTAGAAAGCTTATGGTGTAATCCTTTTGTAATTTAACAAATCGATGACCTACTTTGCAGTATGAAGAGCTTATGCTTATGTTTGATATCATTATTGGGGTTCCTCCGTGAAAGCATGTAATTTCTGATTTAATATCCTTTACAATGATATCTAAGTATTGCTACTTATTGCGGCTCAATTAGGGATTAGTATACTGTACAAAGATAGATAAGCATATTATGAAGTTGTGTCATTCATAGAGCACCACGGCAGTGGTTGCTAAGTGCGACTTGAAAAGTAGGGCAAGCAGCACCATGCTAATGATTTTCTCTACTCATTTCATTTTTTTTATATTTTATATACATCTATGATGCATGTTCATAGTATGCTATCGATCATTTTGATAATGAAGCATAATTTTTTTTCATGAAATAACAATGAAGGAATCTTCTAATTATATTTGTTAGCTAATTCTAAAGTATGCCTCTTCAGCTCAGCTCAGGGCATATGACATGCACCGAAAGTACTAATTTGGATCAAATATACTTCTAGAAGGCTTTTTTTTTTTATAAATTTCCCTTATCTCAAAACAATTAATTAGGTTGAGGTTCCAATGCTTTAGATTGAGCACCTTTGGCTTCACCATTTGGCATGTTGTTCACACCACAATAATACGTACTTGCTCTTACCAAAGCCTTATTTTTTTTTCCTCCCTTTGATGATGCACTCACCTTGATTCGAGGATCATATATCCGCGCGACGCTAGCAATCCTAGAATAAAAATGATAATTGCATAAAGAGCTCCATAATGTTGCCCCAAAACAAAACTATGTGGTAGTACAAGATTTCATGAGCCACAAGCAATTTCTACTTCAAGGAAGGAATGTTGTAGATACATGAAGCATCATGTATTTTGCTAGTTTCGAACTCCAATCGCAGCTAATTTCTTCTTGTTCATAGGATAATGGACATCCTAAAATCTAAATCAATTAGATATCATATATTCCAACACCTTTCCTAATATCTATCCGTAGCTGCTATACGATCTTCTTGTCTCCTCCCAAATCTATATACACTTGTCCTATTATATAACTATATATATATATATATAGCCAATTGCCATGTCCCACCCCCAAAACTCCAAGCACCCACCCATTGGGTCCATTCCCTTAATGAGGTTGATCCAATTCAAAGAACCAGGGGAAACTTCCCATCAAATAATGCATCTAGAAATCGCATGGGAGATGGGTAGACTTAATTGGAGGAGGAGCCAGCTTAGTTCTAGCTGGAACAAAGATCTTATAGATATAGTGTGTTTAACTACACTATCTTCCTTTTCAGAGCAAAGCTTCTTGTTGGAAGCTACCTAGAAACCAAGATCGCCGCACAATTTGCCATGTTTTTTTTTTTTTTTTTTTTTGAATTTGCACCAATGAATAATGCTCTGTAAACAAAGATGTGAAATGCTGATGTTTTTGAAGGGGAATAAATTCCATCTGATCAAGTTTTTTTTTTTTTTTTTCGATACCTCGTCTCTGAGGTTTGGTTGGTCAACAAAGTTGTTCCTAGCCTGCAATGTATACCTGGTCTCTGGAGAGTTCCAACTAGTACAAATGTGCCATTTTCTACTACATTTCATGTCACCTGGACTCCCTCACAATCAGCTGCTTTGAAAATTAACTTTGATGGCTGCTACCATGCTGAAGGCATTGGTGGTGCAAGATAATTTGTTATTTGTGATCATTTTGAGAAAGTTATAGTATTTGTTTGAAGAAACAGTTCCTCTCGTTGAGCTTTGAGCTGCTTGTGAGGGCCTCTCCATGGCTGCATTGGATCTGCAAGTTTCTGTTGTATGGATTGAAGGCAATTCAAATAGTTATCGATTGGTTTAATGAGTGCGGTGACTATAATCATCCATTGGAGCTCCCTCACCAAGTTTTCTCGCCAAGTCGCTCCTTAATTACCAGCCCATCCCCTTTGGTGTGTGCCAAAGTTGATAATGAGCTATATGAGCTTGTTGAAGCTCAAGATCAACGCACTTTTTATTCATGCATGATATTTCATGAATGCTTAAGAAAATAAGCATACCTCTCTATAAGCCAAATCATATATGTAACAATATCCATACTCAAGACTATATATATTTCGCAATCACAGTAGGGAAGGCTAGAATTAGGCTAGCTCGAGTTGGGCCTCCTTGTTTGAACCTAGCTGAAAATTTTTTATGGTTTCAAGGCTGGGAGGTATAAAACTTTTTGGAGATCTGGCCCTGAACCGAAGTAATAATGGGCCTCAACAAAGGAATACTCTACATGTCCCAATGGCCCACTAAAATTCACGTGCCATCTATTAGACATTTTACATCAACATCCAAGAAGTCTAACATGGTTCCCCTCCACTGCACTCTATTTTTTTCTTAATATGGGTGTGATGACACGTGTGGGTGTGTATTCAATCCCACATCGGTTATTCACTGAGTAAATCTTGGGTACTTGTATAGGATCAAGGAACTCAAATAATACCAAAACTTCAAGGAGAGATAAGCGAAACAAAAAAAAAAAAGAGTCATTATCTAATTACATGCTTTGAAAAAGAGGAATTCATAATGTTTAGGGGTTCATGACCTATAGATGGTCACCCTTGCTTGATAGCAAAGAAAGGTGAAGAAGAAAGGACTAGGGATTGTAGGATATGACTGGAAAGTTGGGAAAGGAAATTGGCATAATACTTACTTGAGAATAATGGTGCCAATATTTATTTTATTTTTTTTGTTAGGACAGGTAACTCATACCCGACGAGTACTATGAATGCATCCAATAAAATTAAAAAATACTATATCTTTTAGGGTTGAATTTTTGAACTTCGAGAAATACATGTATTGAGGAAAAGGATGCCAACCAACTAGACCAAGCTTGTTGGTGTAGCAGATATGATGAAGTATTCTTTCTTTAAAAGATAAACCTTTAGCAACCTTAAACTTCACCCATAAGAACATTGAACTTTAAACAAAAAGGATGTGGGTGTGAAAATAAATAGATAATATGATACACAAAATTTTGTCGAGAAAGTGTGTCAGGTCCGTATTGAGTTTATATATTTCACATATCCAACAAAATCTTACAATTGGTAAAATGCATGAGTATATGTAGAATAAATCATGTATCTTGCATTTTTAAAGATGACATTTTACTATCAACTATGCATTTTCTCCAATCAAATTGCCACATGGAAACATTTCTTTCAGCATGTAATTTGAAAATTAGCATGTGATATGATTTCCAATGCATGATTCATATATACGTATAACCCTAAGCATCAAGCCTTGTCCCAACATTAGTTGTCCGAATTGAGTGAGGGTGCCAGAGAAGATGCGAGGAAGTCGATATTTTAGAAAAACTTTTAGTAGGTAAGAATTTAGGAGGCAGATGTAGGTTCGAGATTCCTGAAAAATTTCAAAGCATGTGTATTACCCCAAGTAGAAAATTGCAACTATCTCAACTATATGGGGTCAGGTTCATGAATCCTCATTTGCCAAGTATTGTCTACTTCACTTCTATTTTATAGTTTACTTTTGATAAATGGCTGTCCACATAAGTCAACCCCATATCTTCTCAAGCCGAGCTTGAGATTGGCATTGGCAGTGTTTACAACATGAACTAGTAAGACAGAATTTAGCTATTTAAACAAGTGAATGACATAGAGATAATGAGATCATTAGGGTTCGCTTATCCCATCTTTTAGAGAATGGTAAAAACAGGTCAATTAACACAATGAACGGCTAGAGGAGTGTGAATAAGGTTATGATAACACTACCAAAATTCGCATATCAAAATAAATTGTTCAATGGAAAAAAAAAAAAAAGCTTGTAGGTTGATCTACATAAAGTCATGCACCTCAACAATTTTTTATTAACTTCCATAAGGTCCTGCTGTGATGGCAACCATCTGATTGGTAAGTACCCTTCAATTCATATGAATCAAAAAAAGAAAAGAAAAACATCGATTTTCTATTGACGGAGACAAGATGCTAGAAGTAAAAAAAATGGTTTTATTGTGCCTTCATAATGTTGCCATCTGTATAAACACAAGTATTGCCCATGATTGTACATTATATGTAAAAGATAACAAAACTTTTAGCCATAAAAGAGAGAAGAATATCATAGCCAAAAAAGAAAAAGAAAAAAAAAAAGAAAATGAGTGAGTTAATGTGCTGTCTTTTACCCTCAAGAACAGGCAGAAAGGCTATTAAATAAAGTTTAAATCATGTATTAGAATCATGGTATATCATACCGGCTTGAATCGGACGGTACAGAACGTACCGTACCATATCGGTTCAGTACCGATATCCGATATGAATAGCGTACTGACGCTCGGTATATCAAAACAAATCTATACCATATCGTATTGATATTATGCTAGTGTGGTACTGGTACGGAGTTCTTTCTTTATGCAGTAGCTAAATTGCAACAAAAGTATGACCACAGTTTATTTAAAAGGGTATTTATGCAAAAAAAAAAAAAAATTCTGTTATATATTTCAAAATCTGCTAAAATCTACTGGATTGCAAAATACGATTAGTCATAACTTTGGCGCATTCACATGAACTTCATATTATGACCTTTTTCCATAAAAGACTATCGAACTTAAGAAGCCTTATGCACACTAATATAATACTGCACTTCACAGTTACATAAATTATATAAAGAAAATGGACCATTCCTTTCGCACCAAAAGGCAATGAAACATAAGGATTCTATTTGTCCAAAGCAAAGTATTCTATTTGTCCAAAATGTTAGTCTACCTAAGCGGGTTTCATCTATAATTGGAGTTGGTTAGACGCAAAACTAAAACCATTCAGACCGGATTATCTTTAATCAGACCAAACCACCTGAAACCAGCTCAACTGACAGAATGTCGTCACTGGAGTTTCAATAAAGACATTTAGAAATCTTAATAACCAGTTCACATCATTAGATTCTACACTATATCCGATATTGATTTAAAAGCAAGTACAAAAGATGCATTACCGCAGACAGAGGAATGCAATTACGTAATGTTCATATACAGATCCAAAGGTACAAGTTTTTTCTAACGGTAATCTCATTCAACTTCCGGAAACAGCACAAGGTCCCTTAGTTCCATAACAGCTCCATAGTTTGAGAGGAAATCAGAACGAATCTACAGGATGATGAAAACGAAATTCTCATATTGACATATAACTCTTGGAATACTAATTCTCCTATATCTTTCTAATTAACCATTCTATTATTTCTCTAAGGAAAAAAAAGGGAGTCTTCTACGCTGACACAAAAGATATGAAGGAATTCTCCAAGAAGGAAAATAATCAAAAGGAAAAAATAATTAAAAGCCGGATGTTGGATTCCGGGGAAACAAGTGGCATTCCTATGCACCATTTGATGGGCATATGCAATTGGCAAGTATTTCTGCATGAAGGAAATGGCTGAAAATGGGCCGGGTTGGGCCAGGCCGCATCTTTATTTGAGCCTGGGCTCAAAATTTGTTTTCTGGCTTCAGACCGCGCCTACTAGGCCTGAAAATTTTAACAAAATTTGGCCCAAGCCCAATTGGGCCAGCCCAATGGGACAAAATGTTATACACCATCCATTCAGGCCCGAACCCTAGCCCGAGCTCCAATAGCAATAAATCTTTGGCATCCGCCACTGCTAATCCCACCAAGGCAAAGCAACGGTACCATGGGTAGCAACAAAAACAAGGTGATGCCCAATGAAGCCGTGGCAGCGATGGGGCTGGTGGTGGAGGTGGGCTCCAGTCCCATCAAAGATGAAAACGAAGATCGGCTTCAGGCTGGCCTAAGCCCACTTCCAACCCTAAGGAAGAGGAGAGGGGTGGGGCATGGAACTGCATATTTGGAAATAAACCACTTTATATAATAGAATTTAAAAATAAATATTAGTCTATTCATTCATCTATCTATCTATACACATATATATACAGTCATTTTAGATTGAAAAACAATAGTTGTGGATCCAATCCGAAAATCTACATAGTGAATTATATTATGTCGCATGAAAATACTTATAAATCAAAAATCATATATTTTCATAGTATCTAATCTATGCAATAAGTGAGTACAAAAATATATGATTAAAATACTATGATTCTATATTTTGCTATGATTTAAATATTAAAATCTACTAATTTTGAATCTATATGAACTTTAATATGTAATAGATCATGGTCGATAAGGTAGATCTTAATTTACTTAAATATTTTTCATGCATTTTAGCATACTAACAAAATGAAAATCATCCATTCTTATATTAATTTGATGCATAGCTTAGAGATCATCAATGATTTTTAGACACTTTTAGTAGTATAGATTATAATCAATAGAGTTATCTTCAATATGGATGCTTGATTACTGATTTTGGACCATGGAGGAGTAGATTCTGTCTCATCTCAGGAGGAGCAAGTAGATTTCCATGTTATAGCTTTTCTGAGGAACAACTCTAGGAGTTTCTTTCTATGTAAATACCTTAGACACTTCCAAAGTCCACTGCATAACTAGCCAGGTGATGAGGTGTAACCGGATCTTCTTTTGGTCGTGCCATAAGGTCAAGATGGTTATCAAGAGCCTTATGATCTTGAAGACTCTTATAGAAATAAATAGAGTTAGGAGTAATATTGAACTCTTATAGCCTTTCGACAAGAGGAGAGAGAAATAAATAGTTTCAATTTTTTGAAAAGACAAAAAAAGAGATAGCACAATCCTCAGACTCTCATAACTTTTTTTCTTTTTTTTGGTAATCAGATAAATTAAACTAAACGAGTATAAGTACATCCATGGAAATCAACAAACAAAATACCAAACAATAAAACAGGAAGATGTGTCATAGTATCCCATAGTGTTGATCCTATATGATTAGTCACATAAAACGCCATCCAATTAGTTGCACTATTGGCTTTCCTATATACATGAAAAACCTTAAATGTGACCAACAAATGCAGCAATCATCAGCAATCTAAGAGAAGAGGATGAAGTTTGATTTCAGCAGATAATGGGTTAGAAGCTATCTAATAACTATCTAAGAATCTCTATCCAAATAAATATCAGTCGCCCACAATATTTGAGTAGCATAAGACAGCTCTTCCCACACAGCATGAAATTCTACCATTAGAATAGTTGTGTTATAGATCCTAATACCACATGCAACCACAAAAGCATCATTAGTACTTCTAATGATAAAACTTCATGTGTCATAAACACTTCTCTCCAGAGCACTACCATTAAAGTTAACTTTAAGGAAATAGGAGGTGGTGGCTCTCAAGTAAAATAAGAGACTTATGAGAATGCAGAAACTGTCTAGAAAGAGCCACAGATTGCTCCTACTATCAAAGTACTCTTTGACAAAGTATTATGGAGGAATTCATGAGCTTGTGTAAAAAAAGTATGGAGGTAGGTATAACATATGAACTAAAATATTGCTTCACTGCAAGGCACACATTTTTGTGGATAATTGGCTAGAAATGCTTGAAAAAGAATGGAAGGAAACCATTAGGGCCTAGAGCTCGATCACTTGACACATATTTATAATTGATCTAAGCAACATCTCATTATCAAACTCGGATAAAGTGTAATTAGGTGGTGGAACCTCAACTGGATCTAAATCCTCCTCTTCCATCCTCCAATTTAAACTAAAGAAACTGAATAGTTTATTTCTGATAGTAGCATCATATTCTATATTATTCTCGACTATCTTTTAAAAAATGAATGTCACTCTTCTTTCTTCTAAGAATAGTAGCTTGATGAAAAAAATTTGTATTTCTATCGCCTTCCTTCAGCCATTTAATACTCAACTTTTGGCACCACAAAGTTTCTTATTGCCTAAATAAAGCATGATGTTGAATGAGTCAAAATCAAAGAGTAGGTAAATCTGCAATGATTGTCTCAGTCTCCTCCAACCTCCTAAAAATATTTTCAACAACCATTCCGTTCCAATATTTAAACCTCCATTTAGTGAGCTCTGATCGTCTAGCCACTCTATACATAGCATCACCCCTAATAAGAATATTCCAAGCACAATGAACAATAACCCAATATATTGGGTATAATGCAGCCAAAATTTCTCAAAACGAAAAAAAGTTTTACACAAAATTTCTATGGCTATATCAATAAGAATGGGGCAATGATCTGGTGCAATACAAGAAAGATGATGCATTTGATAATCCAGAAGGCTCCGAATCTAACTACCAGTAGAAAAAACTTGATCAATTCTCACCCATATCCTTTTCTGGCTATCACGATTATTACGTCAAGTAAAATGGACATCCAAATAGCCTAGATCAAAAGGCCCCATTACAAGATATAAAATATTGAAATTCTCGAACATCGAATAGCAAAAATACCACCTTTTAATCCTTGCGATTCGACAGCATGAAAACACCAATTAGGCGGAAGATGGAATCGAGCCTGAGATAAATTTCTCTGTGACAATCTCATCTCAAAAAAGACAAACATACGGATTACGTAATTGACTCAATCTTCTCACAACAGGAATAAAAGATTAGTAATCAAACTATCCTTGTTAGGTTCTATACCGACACCTTCATCCACCATGGAAATTTCTCCAATGCACCTTTAACCAAAGTTAGTGCATGCTCATAATCCTCTAAATTAGGAGAACTATCAGATATATTTGAAATCGCCTTCCCCTGAAATTCAGAACAATCCAGAAGAACATCCATCTTCTCTTTGCTACAAGCTAAAGACTCACCTTCCTCTCGGGAAACTCGTCCCGAAGTTGGAGCAGAAAACATAAATAGGCCCTCAAATGAAGTCTTCTTCCATGCTGGAATACCATTCATCTTCTCAAACGGGTTAGAATCAGGCTTAGCCAGCAGCCTGTAGATGCTCAATTGCAAGAACTTGAGCAAAGATAATCCATGGCCTCTTCAGATTTAAACTGAAACAAATAAAACCCCTCGTCCATAGAAAAGGCCTCGACTTCAGAAGCTAATTTGCATCGTTCTTTAAATTTTTTAGCAATCACAGATGTAGGGCCCCAAACTTTTGGCTATAACTAAAACCTTTTCCCACTTCACGGGCTTCAGCCATCTCATCTCTTCTTCCAAGAAAATACAAACCTTAGAGAAGTGGTCCTAAAGAACTGTAACCTCCCCCAGATGAAGCGCCAATCTATGCCATGGTTTGAAGAAAATGGTGAGAATTTGTGCGAACGTGTATTTAGTTCCACATCAGTTATTTACTAGATAGATTTTGGGTGCTTATATGGAATCAAAGAATCCGAATAACTTTCAATAGTAGGTACAAGTTGGTAATATCATAGAGAAAAATTTTTAAAAAAAATCTAGCATTCGAAGAGGTTTTTTCTTCTTGATGAAATAGGAGGGAGGCCACTCAGGCACTCAGCAATCATATTGTTGAGTGAATGATAATTGTAAGAAGATTACAAAAGAGAGGGAAAACTGAGCCCTCTAGGGATGAAAAGGACTTCTATCAGAAGCACTACCAAAAGCAAAGTTTATATGTCACGAACTAATGGAATTCGATTAGGCAACAGCATATGGACCCAAGCCAAGACCCCAGTAGAAAAAGTTGAGGAAAGCTCTGTTTTAAAAGCACGAACTAAAACTCTTTGTTATCCACTAGCACTTCCCCATCACTAAACCATATCATTGCCATTTGTACCACCTACTCATCATGGCCTTTTGGAAGAAAGGCTGCCATAGTCCATTGCACCTGCACTAGCTTGGGCTATGGGGTGCAAGCGTGCAACTAGAGGTCTCCCCCAGTTATGCTACAGAGGCAGTAATGATTGGTGGGAGCCTGAGGTGATGCTGAGTTCCAGGTAAAATACGTTTATATAAAAATTAATAGAGTTGCAGATTGAGTGGCCTCGTATATTGCTCATCATTCTAGAATAACTCTATGGGTCTAAGTAAGGAAGCTGTCTAGCACACTACGTGATGTGTTGTTTTTGACTTTTTTAAACGTATTTATACTGAAAATTGGGAGCCTTGTGATATTGCGATATTGAAGGCTCTTCGACTATACAAATAGCATGAGAAGCAATAGAAATAAAGGGCCCCCTTTCTTTCGAAAAAGTGGAAAAAGAAAAGCAAAAAGTGTTGGGACTTCTCCAGAATCTCACAAACTTTCAACGAGAGGTAAGATATAAGAAGTTCCAAATTTTGGAAAGCCACCAAAATGAGAAAAGAAGAGTTGGCATAATCCAAGACTCTCATAGATGGCCATGTCACAAAAAAATTTCAAATCTAAAAAAGATAATCTAGCATCCAAGAATCTTCTTATTCAAATTGGAACTGGACCTAAACCTTCGTATCCGGATTTCAACCCACTCTCATTGTCACATCTCAGGAAGGTCACCTTCCACTTACAATGTGAAATTATTCAAGAATTCTTGCTCTTGGCTTATATTTTGTGGAAATTCTCATATGACATGACCTGGTCCTGCACCGCTTAAACCCGGCTCGATCCTCGCACGTGAATGAATCCTGGTAGATTGCGCCACCTATAGCTACCGTACAATCCATCCTTTTCACTGCCCATCCCTGATTTATTTTTTATAATATAAATTAAAAAAACCAAAATGACTAAAATGCCCTTAACACTCACCTTAATTCCCATCTCCGCTTTGCTGATAAAATAATGAATTTTTTTGCGTGGATATCCTCCTAAATATTGGATTTTGCATGAATATCCTTACAAAATTGATATTTGCATGTATACCCTCGTAAAATACTTATTTTGCCATTCTATCCTTTTTTTTATTTTTGTTTTTGCATATGTACCCATGCTATCTAACGACGTTAAAAAATTAATGGTTTCAAATTAAAATGACTAAAATATCTTTAATGAGTAGACATGCAAATAAATTGTGATCATGATAGAGGAAGAAGACAGGGACAATAGCGTGATTTTAAAATTTTATTTTATTTTTAATTAATATAGATATAATTTTTCTTAACACCATTAGAACAATTGTTATATTATGGGCATTTGTACAATAACAAAATTTGATGAGGGTATATATGTAAATTTCAATTTTGGAAGGATATTCATGCAAAATTCGATATTTAGAAAGGTATCCATGCAAAAAATTCTTAAATAATAAACAGCAAGCTAAAGCTACGTGTCCGGCCCACAAAAAAGCCAATGAAATCCGCTGCATCAACTTAGAATACGAAACAGCGACACCCACCAATCTCACTTTCAGGAATTCTTGCCCTTGGCTTATATTTTATGAAATCGATGGGAGACCCATCCAACAATCTCGTATAACATATGACTCTGGCCTATTCCTAAAGTGGTTAAACCTGGCTCGATCCATATCTCAAGATATCTGTATCCTCGCATGAGAATGAGTCCGGATAGATTACGCCCCAATGGCTACTTTATAATTTTTTTTATTATAATAAATTGTTTATTTATTATAGATACATCCAAAAAAATTAAAAAAAAAATTCATCAAGACGAGTGCACCGTTAACCTATAGGCTGCCGTAAAAACAACGGAATCCATCCTTTTCACTGCTCCCTGATCTATTTTTATAATCTAAATCAAAAACCTAAATGACCAAAATGCCCTTAACACTCGCCTTAATTTCCGTCTCCACTTCGCAAGCTAAAGCTCCGCGTCCCGCCCGCTAAAAAGCCAACGAAATCCGCTGCATCAACTCGGAATACGAAACAGCGACTTCCACCAATAGTCACCATGAAGCCCATCATCGATCCACTGCTACGGTTAATGCTTTCCACGTGGAAGCAAATTGCCATGGGATTCCACTTCGTGGAAGTTTGCTGCTTGGATTCGATCGTACCCATTTCGTCAAAAGGAGCCGTAGTGGCGACCAGAGCGAGTCCCAGGAGTTATCATGGTGAAATGATGCTTTTTACCGAAAATCCTTTTCCTCTAATCCGGACCGTTAAATCAATGGTATCACTAACGAACGATCCAGATCCAAGAAACTGAAATTGGACAGCATGGCATTTTATCATAGTTTGGGGGTATTCTCGTACTTTCGCAAGCTCCTCCGGCCGGCTAAAACTCCATGGACCTCCGTTTTTCACTAAGTTTTTGACCGCATATGCTTTTCTTCATCGTTTAAAATGCTGATTTATTAATATTTTAGAAAAGGCGGTTAATTAAGGATTTAAAAGAGCCTCGTGGTCGTCTCCCTCGGCCGTCTTCAGCGGCGAGAGCAAGAGAGGAGAGAGAAGATAGAGAGAGAGAGAGAACGGAGAGGAGGAATCTGGTGTTCGATTTTGACCTCTTGAGGTGAGTTCTTGTTTCATTTTGATCTATTTTTTGTGATTAATATCATTATATATATGTTTTTTTTTTCTATTGTCCTTTTTTTTGGGGGGGAAAAAGATGGAATCTAATGGGATTCTATGCCGAGGTTCTGCTTCAATGGAGTTCAGGGATTTCTTTTCCTCTTTCCATTCGATTCGTCTCTGGGTCGAGACTCGACAGGGCTTGTTTGGGTTCCGTCCCTGAGAACGGAGCCTCGGGAAAACCGTTTAGAGTCGAACGGCGTGATCGGGTGTTGGGTTACGGAGTCAAGGGTGTTTCGGTCATCTTCGTGGTTGAATCTCGTTTTCTTTCTTTGGAGTGGAAGAAGAAGGGCGTATGTCGAATCCTGTTGTTTGTTTCCCTTTTTGGTGATATGGAATCCTGTTGCATTTATTCCTTGGCATGTTTATGGAGTGAATCTAGCATGATTCGCTATAGAGTCTAAACTTATTTCTTTCTTAAATAATTACTTCCATCAGCTTATATTTTTCTAATTTTGGAAGACTAAAAGGAACAAATTGGTCATATTCGTGTATATGAACATTGGTGTACATGAAGGGTGGATAGAATGGGACACCAGTTATTGCAAGAACAAGTTGATTTAATGAGATGGAAACATAGATAAATTAGACAAAACCGAAAGATAGACACAGTAGAAGTAGGAGATTTAATGGTAGAAACATGTAGGTAGATAATAGAGACTGAAGGTGAGATTGAAGCAAGTTATAGCTAGCAGTGTATCCTCTCACACACCATTCTTATTTTAAAAAAATATCGAGTTTCTCCCTTTCCAAATTGGACCACCATGTAGCATAGACTAGCTAATTCATTCTTCCTCCATGTAGTCCAGAGTAACGCATCCTACCTCTGATGTAAAGGGCATTTAGGATACTTATCCAGATACATTGTCTGTATCTGCAAGTCAGAAGTAGATGTTGCATTGATTTTTCATGAAGACAGCAAGTAGGTATTGCAACTAAGACTATTTTGATCAGGTTCTTTCTTCCAGTTTAATATTTTTAATTTTATATCAATCTCTATGCTCCATTGTAAGAATAAGTTCGATAGATTATGGGAAGTTCAAATTTTATTAGATTTTTTTACTTTGAAGAATAAAGTTAGGATATTGGTGCATTCATCAATTGAGTTCTTGAAAGCCTAAACGTTGCTCCCCATGTTTTTATTGCCAGATGACTAGAAACAAGCAGGTGCGTTGCTCGACCTCAAAGCCATTCCTCCATGTGTAACATTCTTAATGGCCAGAAGGCTCCTCAAAGCTGTGGTGCCCAAGAGAAAACTCCCCTCTGTAGCTGTACTCATCCTCCTCCTCCTCCTCTTCCCTGCATGCGTCGTCGCACTCTTCTTCCATGGCCATAAGATCTCCTACTTCCTCCGGCCCATTTGGGACACTCCGCCACGCCCCTTCATCCGCATTCCCCACTATTATGCCGAGAATGTGTCCATGGAACAACTCTGCCAGCTCCATGGCTGGACTCCTCGCCTCCATCCACGCCGTGTGTTCGACGCCATTATCTTCAGCAATGAGGTTGACCTGCTTGAAATCCGGTACCATGAACTATTTCCTTATGTGCATAAGTTTGTGATCCTTGAATCGAACACCACCTTCACTGGCATTCGCAAGCCACTCTACTTCCTTGAGAACCTCCAGCGGTTCGAATTCGCAAGCTCAAAGATCGTCCATGATGCATTGCTAGGCGACAGCAGTCGCAGGTGGCACAAAGATCCCTTCCGGTTTGAGTCTAGGCAGCGAAAAGCACTCGACGCTCTTCTCCGCAGGTCAGGGATCAGCCCAGGGGATGTCGTGATCATGGCGGACACAGATGAGATACCGAGCCCCCAGACAGTGCAGCTGCTGCAGTGGTGTGATGGTATACCACCATTGATGCACCTGGAGCTCAGAGAGTACGTGTACTCCTTCGAGTTCCCGGTGGGCTGCGGTAGCTGGCGAGCCACAGCCCATGTTTACAGGCAGGGGACAGGATACCGGCACTCCCGGCAGACAGACCTGATCTTGGCTGATGCTGGGTGGCATTGTAGCTTTTGCTTCAGAAGGATCGAAGACTTTGTGTTCAAGATGACGGCATACAGCCATGCAGATCGAGTGAGGTGGGCGAGCTTTCTGGATCATTCAAGGATTCAGAGGATCATTTGTGGTGGAGAAGATCTGTTCGACATGTTGCCTGAGGAGTATACCTTCAGGGAGCTGTTTCAGAGGTTGGGCCCTATCCCAAAATCAGCTTCAGCTGTTAATCTTCCTTCTTACTTGATAGAGAATGCCGAAAGGTTCAGGTTCTTGCTGCCTGGAGGATGCTTAAGGTCAGAATAATGGGGTTTCTTCCTTTGTGCTTAACCCCTTGGCTGGGGTACAAGGATCTTCATAGATGTCAGGATGAGTGTAGGCAGATCTCCAAAGCAAGTTAGCTGAAGAAAAAGTTTTGGTTAGTCAGGTTGGTGCAAATTGGACTGCTGATATAGCTAAACCCAGTCACCTTAGAATGTGGATTTCATAAGCAAAGATCAGCACCAACAGTATTTTGACAGTAAGGTTATGAAGGAAAGATCCCCTTGGTGACACTTTTTTTTTTTCTAAATTATATTTCCTTGCTTGTAGATAATCGCTTAATGAAGAGAATCAGAAAGAGGAGCTTTCTTTAATTGATCATTCTTTTTTCAATGTCCTTCTAATGTTTATTAGGGTGTAATGAGTTATAAGGGTTTAACCACAAAATGAACAGATCTTTACTTATGTTTTGATGGAAGGAAGGTCACCATGCCCTGTTTTTCTGCTTCTTTCTTTGCCCCCTTATTCAGTTGTCTCTGAGCACTTTTAAGTACATTCAGAACTGCTTCTCAACAGTTGCTGGGTCTAATGCAGATCACATAGCATTAACTACAGAACCATTTGCAACATCCAAAGCTTGTAACAACCAATCCTCTCAATTTGTAGTTTGCCATGTCATGATTCTTTTTTAAATAATTAGATATCATGCAATAGATTGCAACTTACAACCATGTCATCTATCAGAAAGAGCAGAAAAAGTGAAGTGCAATACAATCTCTAAAGTTTCTAGAGTTGATTGAAATTAGCTAATTGCAGGCAGAGCAACCTCAATGCCATGGAGCCTGAGGTAACATCTCTCATGTGGGCCTCCAGGCCTTCAAATTGTGCCATCTTCGCCACCAAGCCATCCTGCTAGCATCCTCTGTTAGAGACTGCATGGTATTGTATTTAAGGAAGGAGATTAATGACACCAAACTATACATCCTAGCAAACCAGTAAGTTTGGAGGACATGAATTGTCCCACTCGCATAATCGCCCACATTTTCTGGCGTCCATTGCCCTGGAAACACTGAACCTGCAACTGATAATTGACAATTGTCATTGCTCAATTAGGGAATTACATATTTCGATACTTACTAAATCATTATTTGAAGCTTCCTAATAGATAACATATGGTAAATTTGAGCCCTAATATCCCAGCATACATCATTGCAACCGCAGTCAAGATGGTAATGCTATTTTTCTTTATAAACATTGAGAAGGCAAATTAGCAAAGATTAATGATCAAATACTCGGGAGCACACAAATTTGAGAAAGAGATTGACCCTAAAATAAAATTAAATTACAAAAATCTATTTGTGATTTACGTGTATTACACTTACGTCCAATAGTTTGTAAAATCTATATTTATTAGTTAAATTAATGGCATTAGTGAAACTATTTGTCTCATGTGAAAAGTTGAAATTGCTCTTGGATGGAGAGAAAGATGCACACATTTTTTTGTATTCTTAAGCGGCAGTTATGTTGATTAAGATTATTTTAGTCATTTTTGAAATTTTTTCTGATGTGGCATTTGTCCCATTTAAGGTTAATGGTTAGACTAATGTTTTGTTAAGTTATGGGTTAAATTATTGGATAAAAATAGACGTCAGGAGAGTAAGTGTAGATTTTTCAAACTATTAACTAATGTGAAGTTTACTCATAAAAAAATGAAGAGTAGCAAAAATACTCATATATAGTTCAATCACTTAATTGATGTGAAGGAAGAGGATAAGCATACCACAGATAGCATCAGGGCAATTGAAGGTTAGACTGCAGTCCCTCCTGGAATATAAAACCCCACATAGCCAATGCACCTTGCTATTCTTTTGCACCTAGCACACTGTCCATATGCTTCACATGCAAACAGATGCAAGAAAAGCAAGGTAGTGATGAGATTAATAGAAATCATTTGTTTCCTCTCATATTCTCAATAGCTTCCCTTGGAATTCTTTGAGCAACATGAAATGCATAGATATTGTCATATGCCACGTCAAATGCTTTCCTTACATCTGGATCAAGCTGCAACAGACATACATATAATAATCAGGCATGCATGCCATTTAAATGATTAAGAAAATTATGCCAACAATAAACATGTACGTATATTTTATCAGATCACTTTAATAGAGCTGATGCATGAAGATTCCTCTCTCTCCTTTTGCTACAAGTTGAGTTGAGCTTGTACGGATGTTGCTTTCTATATAGATTTGGTGTTTTGCGATCATTCCTCTCTATCGGTCCGCATTAGATCCAGGCAGGGGTTGGAACCCGCCCGAATCTAATGCCCAAAAAAATAAAAATATATAGTAAAAAAATGGAGATTGTTGTCCACTCTCCATTTTCTTCTCTTGAAAATGGGGCATAGAGGAAGCTTTACGCTAGTTAACTAACAATTAAACCCATCAAGCGAACGAATCGTTAAGGCTTCCATATAGCAAGGCTTATAAAAATAGGAAAGTTAGATGGGGAATCTTTCTGGCTCATGATGGTAGAACCCGCTCGATTCCAAAAGTACTCACTCCAAAGGATAACATAGCAAATATCTAAAAAAACTATTCTATAAGTTATCTCATCAATGTACCTCTCAGTTATGGCAAATTTGAAGGTACACTACTTGGTGATCTTCAACTCGATGTCATTCTGAATCTAACTAGGAGGGTAAGGATGTAGATGAGGCCTAGTCTGCAACCTCAGATTATAAACTAAATTTTCAGATATGAGGTTCTTTTGGTTTTCAGAATCTATAATAGCCTTGATGATACTCAACTTCACCTGGATCTTTAAGCGGAAAATTTTTTCTCATGCCTATAGATATGTCTCATTTGTTGTCTCAAATATTTTCACCATCAAACTCAATTTAGAGTCTTCTTGCTCAAGCTTGGATAGCTCCTCAACCTTTACAGCATTGAGAAATGCATTTTCTATCTTCTTGGAATCATCACCCTTCAGATTCTTCCTCTTTGGATGCAACTGGAGGAAAAGTTTTCAACACTTTTCTTTGGTGTGTCCATGGAGGTTGCAATGATCGTAGTAATTCTTCTAAGTCGTGTTAGCTTGCTTCTTGCCCTCCTCCCCTTTTAACTTGATTTTCTACTGCCTTTTTTAGACTTGTCACCCTTCTTGCCTTCTCTAGCCCGATTCTTCTTCCTAATTTCTATGGCCTTCATGCTGGCTTCGTTGATGTGTTCAACTTTGAAGAGTTTCAGTTTCTTCTAGATGCTTTCATAGCAACCTCCGATGTACTTCTTGAAAACTACATGATTGTCGATGGACCTCGATGTAGTCATGGACAGACCGATCATACTTCGGTCATAGGTACTGCCACTCGATTGTTTGTATTGCTTATGGATCTGGACCATGAAACAAGGCCCATGTTGAAGTAGAGGACCGACGCTCTAATACCAACTTGATCCAAGTGAGAAGAAGAAAGATTTTTCTCAATCCGCTCAACTCGCATCTCTCAAAAGAAAACTAGAAAAAGATGAAAGAATTATGAAAGTAGGGCTTAAGTCTTTTTTTTTCATTGATACTCCACACCTTCAAAACTGAGCTATGCTCATAACTCCTATTTATAATATTAGTGAGGTCTTCTCTTTCCTAATTTGAATTGAATTTTCCTCCTAGTTCGAATAGGACTAGATCCCCAAAAATAAATATGATTAATAGAAATAATTTAAAAAAATAAAATTCTACAAAAGGTCATTCTTGACATATGTTTCACTTTGCTTTGTGTCTCTCTACCTAATTCTTTATAAATTTAAAGATAACATTCAATCAGAGTCTTTTGACCACCCCATTTTAGAGCCTAAATGATGGAATTTCAGCCTCATTCAACCCCCTAAGGGATTGGCCAAAAGTTTTAGATCTCAAAAAGCTATTTGATTTAAAAAAAACGATTATCTCAATCAGACATTGTATGACCAAATTATGGCCTCCTAAAGTTTGGCATGCAATTCGGCTTTTCAATCTAGCAGATCTCACTCTTGGACCTTGTCCAACTCTACTCGTAGTGGCCAAAATGGTCTACATCAAGTTTGAGGATCCTCCTAGATCAGTATATGACCGTGTAAAATAGAGATAGCCATAATTTCTCAACTATTCATTACATTAAATATATAAATAGCTTTTAGAGCATACCTTCGTTTCCAACAACCATAGTATTATAACACCAAAATATACCTAGAAATTTTCAATTATTCTAAGGAGCCGCAGTGACAAATAGAAAGATTATCTAGTAGCTAGAAATATAGCATATGATTTATGCAAGAATTCTTTACACAAGGTCTCATGATGGGATATTGCTAAGGTGCTTGGATAAAGATAAAGTAAAAAGTAGTGGTTCAAATTTATGAAAATATTGGGAGTCACCTATAAATAGGCTTTCATTAGCCAATAAGATTCTCAAGCAAAGATACTTTTGGAAGACTGTGGAAATGAATGTTGTGAGTTTGTAAGGAAGTGCTGCCAATATCAAATACATGGAAACCTTATATATGCTTCGATGATCAAACATTACAATTTGAGTGCAGCATGCCTTTTATCTACTTGGGGACTAGATGTGATTGGAAAGATCAAAATTTCAAATGGTCCTGAGTTTATCCTAGTGGTATTTGATTATTTTATCAAATAGGATGAGGTGGCTTCATATGCCAACATCACTACCACTACATTGCTAAATTTTTGAGAGGATTTGCATGTAGATTTAATGTACCACATGATATCTAAGATAATGGGCCAAATTTTACAAAAAAGAAGATCACATAGTTTTGCAAGGAATAAAGGATTTTGTATAGCTTTTCTTCACCATATTGCCCACAAATAAATGGAGCCATGGTAGTCTCCAACAAGAACTTGATTAAGATTATTGAGAAAATAGTGGCTACACATAAGGATTGGGATTAGAAACTTTCCAATACCATACTATAGTAAGAGCTTCTATAGGAGCAATACTATATTCAATTGTGTACAAATAGAAGTAGTGTTAGCCATAAAAGTGCAAATTACTTCAATCCAAACTCTAGTCGAACTACAAATGAACAACATTGATTAGCTACAGGAGTAGTACACATAGTTGGATCCATGACAAAAGATTAAAAGCACTTCTCCATGCACAATGTTACGAGAGGAGAATCCTGAGAGCTTACAATAAGAGGGTCCAACCACAAGAATTCATTCTAATTGATCTAGTCCTTAAAGAGGTCTATGCATGTAACATTAAAGGGAAATTTGCACCTAATAGAGAAAGATCATTCATAGTCAAAGAAGCCAATCCTTAAAATGCACTCATATTGATTACCATGGATAAAGAAGAAACTTCTAGTCCTATCAATGTTGGCTATATCAAGTGTAGGACAACTCTCCTTTTGCTAAGAAACTGCTATTATGGAACAAGGCCGCTTTCATTAATCCTTAAACAATTATTACTGATGTGTTCTTTCTTCTGCTTCTCTTTTGAGCCTTTCATGACCTTTTTTTAAAAAACCCTCATCATTAAACTTCGGGAAGCTAACCATGAAATTGGAAATTCCAAGGTATTACAAAAAGAACAAAATAAGGAAGAAGAAAAAATACTAGTTTGAGTCGAAGTACTCAAAAATATATATAGAAAAAGTGCATAGAAGGAAAGTAAAAAGACTTCATTATTGCTCAAGGGGCATTTTTTTCTTTAATTTTCTTACATGTAAGCTTTCTTCTACAAATACTTAACACCTCCTTTCTTGACCACCTCATTTCACTCTAAAATAAAATCCTCAATTGTTCCAAAATAAATTATCCATATAGAAGAGTTCTATTTGACTAGATGCCCTAAGTTCAATGTACAATATTTGATTAATCTATAGTCAAGATGCTATTCATACTAAAAGACAGCTCTAGAAGACAAGATAATGATCCACAAGTATGCTGAAAGCCACCAAGGAAGATGATTATTTTCAAGAGTTATCTCCTCAAGCTACGACTGCTTGTCTTTTTACTTATATAAAAAAAAATAAGTAGCCTAAAACGAAGGGGCATGGCAAAAACTTACAAGGATACTACGAGGAAAAACACTTGAAAATACTCAAGTGGATTTAGTGAAAATCCAAAATAGCACTAGGGTTAATAGGGCTCAAAATATTGAGCATGGATAAAAATCTGCAACAGCTTGGTGAGTAAAAAAAGTTGGTTCAAACATGGTGAATGTTTGAAAGGGGGTCAATATCCCTTCAAAAAAAGGAAAAAGAGCTGCTACTCTTGGTCTTCCTCAAGCATAAGGATATGTCTAAATTGAGATTGATCATTAGCACAAAAAGATAAAGAGACAAATGCTAAAGATAAGGATTTAGCTTTGAAAACTACTTCATTGAATATGGATAGGATGGGAATGTTTTTGAGACTTAGAACTCTTGTCATTTAAGAAGTGGTATGTTTCATCATTCTGAATTTTCACATACTAGATTCATTTATAACTACATCTTTATTCTTCCAACACAGTTTTTAGAAAAACCTATGTGTTTTAAAAAAATATTTCATCAATCCATTTGCATATTTATTCTTACACCATGTCATTAAATAAGTGATGGATAATGTTACCCCATAAGTCATCTCAACTCGTCTTGGACTTAGAACCAAGGGTTTATGATCCCACAACTTGCAATATTGTGTGTGATCCCCTAGTTTTCAACAATTATAAAAATACAATAAAAAGCTCACTCATGGATCCCCAAAAAGAGTCAAGAAAGAAGACCAAAAAATTATAAAATTATTTAAAAAAATACTCTAATAAAGAGTATTGACAAATTCATGAAAATGTCTCTTCTTGAGGTAATTTCTGCCACATATTTTTATGAATTTAGAAGCATAAAAAATATCTCATTTATTTTGCAAGTTATCTATTTTGTTTCAATATCATGTTGATGCTTCATTTTTAGATCATACTTTCCACTGGTTGAAGCTATAGCTAAAGTTATGCTTTACACCATGTTGATTTAAGAAGTCATACCCGAGATTACACTAGATGCCGATGGAGAATGCCAAGTTTGAAGATCATACAGTTTGATGTTTTATATGGACTATAGGTTGAGGATAGCTAGGATAAACTCATATTAGGAGTGTCTCTAATGCCCGGCTATAATGTCCTCACACTAGCTTCATAGTCATTGATGTTTTTACGAAGTTTGACTCCAAAGCTACATAGTTATTGATCCTCTAGTCAAGTTTTAGCAACCAAGCACCATGGGCCTTGATGATATGTTGGAGGAGACAACTAGTGCAATGATGTTAGTGATCCTGCAAGTGAAGTATGCTTCTTTGTATTCATTGTATTTTTGCATGCTAAAAGATAAAAGTTACTAAAAGATTTGTCATCCTCCAACAAATACCCTAGTTGAACATGGATGCCCGGTATTGTCTCTTGTTTTTCCTCTCGATTGTCCAAACCTTAGACAAAAAGGGGCACGCTGTAGACACCTGAGCATTCCATTCCAAACTTCATGACCTAAAATTAATAAATGATCATAGTTTAATTCGAAAGCTCCTTAGTTTGGTGGATCTTTATCCTACTGTTCTATCTTGATGGCTATTTAGATTATGACATGATTCTTTACCTAGTTCCAAATGACTCACATCTATCATAAGATACGCGACCTAGTTGATTGGCTAGCTGGAGCAATTATGATGAAGATGCAGGCTAACTTTAGTTAGGTCAGTAACTTCTCCATTGTGTTTTATGATTCCAATAAAATAGATATAAGAGGTGTTATCTTCCTTAGAATCACTTATAGATTTTATCCTTTCTTATGGCAATGGTAGGTAGAGAGACACATAATCTCATCTACTGTCCACTTTTTATTTTGACATTAAACAATTCCTATTTATGAAAGCACATCATTTGTGCAAGTCATTCTTATGGAAGTAATGTTGAAAATCATTAAGTAATGCAGAGAATTCCAAGAATTATAGGCAATAACTTGTAATGTGTGCATAAAAATTGACATGTAATACCTACTTCAAAAATAGCATCCAGAGTACATGAAACTCAGTTAATATAGCTTAATTTTTGAGATTATTTGGTACACACCAACAATATTAAGATAGATGGCGTCTAAAATTTCAAATCGAAGCTCATTGTTAAAATGCTTTGGTTGATTCATTGTTATCAAATAAGTGAAAGCCTTCACAATAAGTTAATCAATGATATCAAGTTATGCTTCTCATAATTAAATCGAAACTTTCCCTAGAATCTCTCATAGAGTGAATGGTTTACTTTTTCTTGCATGGGGGTTTAAATTTGCTCATTCTAATCCATACCAATAATGACCTACCATTTACTTCTTGTTTTCTTTTTTAAAGTTCTCCATATGCCTTTGCCTTTACCTGCATATGCACATGCACAACCTTAATGAATAAAATAAAATTAGTAGTCATGACCAATTAACCCTGTGCTCATTTGAATTTGGTTTCTTAAGGTATGTGCAAGAACTCACTCCAATCCCTATGGAGGTGGGCTTGAATTGGCATCCTTCTGGTCTTCATCTTCGATGAAAGGTCATAAGGCCCTAGTGGGCCGGACTCCCTTCCAACGGATGATTTGGGAGCTGTTTGCGATCGCTTTATGGGATCGCACGGTTCTCAAGGGGTTGAACCCCAAAGATCCAGATAGGGCGGTAAAACGGGCTAGGCCGCTGTAGTTTGAGACTGAGACTGAGGGGATATCCATAGGAACCTTTCATATCCAGACTAGACTTTCATTGAAAAAAAAAGAGTCAGCCACTTTTTTGGTAGTAGCGAAAGTAGCGGTATAGATAGCTGCAGTAGATGCGGGCTACTTGCTCCAAGGTCTACTATTTTCATTCCGTCCTTTCTCCCCCATTTGTTCCTACCCAGTTGTTGATCCAGATGTTCAGCATAATACTGCTTAAATACAGCACATATTTTCTTTGTACACATAGCTTTGACAAAATCAAATTTCATGGCTACAAGTGCTGCATCTGCTCCACATTATATGTTGAAAGGGACCGATACCAAAGGCGATGTGTGTTCTATGCCATGGACAAGAACCACTAGCTGCCTGTGCAGGAACTTCTTACTCTAAGGAGTAAGGATGCCATTGTCACCAATATCCAACCTACCTTTGTGCCGTGTAACCCACTAGGATGGTGGACTCAGAAACGTGATAAGCTTTTGTTCCCAAAACTGGACTCCTAAAGCTTCCAAAGAATTTTCCAATCTATATTGCACATGATATGAGAATCAATAGAATAGGAAGTGAACTTCTATGATACTCTGTGATTGATCAACTTGGCTTTTCTTAGCCTTCAGCATCACAGGAGATTATGTTGGCTTTTTTCCTAAGGTGTCTAGTTGGCAAGCATCCCCAAGAAAGGTTGTAGGTGAAAGACCATAGAAGTAACTAACTATATGTGGGATTATGGTGATAGGGAATGCCTGAGATTCTCTAGACAAATATGCGATAAGATGGGAAGAAGGAAAGGGATACAATTAGAGTTGATCAGTTATCCAAACGCATCTCAAGTAGTTGTAGTAATATCTGACAAATCTTATTTGTCGATAGTCTCAGACCAATCAATCGAATATTGATTAATACGTAAATGATTGAACATGACTTGGGCCAAGCTTAGGCACAAAAAATATCACATTTTAAATGAGCCCAATGCAAAACATGACTGAAAATAAATATAGTTTAGGCATCAAGTCATCTATAATCAACCCTAGATGCAATGGAGCTCTTCTTGTGATAGCAAATCTCTATATATCTAGCATGTATCACGAGGGATAAAAGCAAGTGATTTTGAAAGAAAATTCATGTCATATAGAAGCTGGAGCTAGAAATTACGTATATTTGCTCATTTGTTGCATTGCATATTGTCGTATACAATCATTCCTCTCAATGCAATGACGATAATGTCTATCAAGAAAAATTTCAAAGTGTACTTCGAATATAGATTCACGTTGTTCTCTTTCTCTTTTGTTTATATCCAATGTTCTCTTTTGTATCTTTGCCCTTTTCGAAGGCATATGTTTCTAGAAAATATAGGAAATAGGGTGTGCTTGGTGTGCTTTTGTAGGATAAGTTTTAATTCGCAAATTTTGAAGGCTACAGGTCAAATCAAACAAATCATTAAAAAAAATAATCAAACAAATCAAGTTATGAAGGTCATTTTCTTGGTACCATGGTACTGGATTTGAGCCCAATTTTATTCTAATCAAAAACTTTAAAATCCAGGACGACAATGAAGGAAAACCAACCCCTTTGAAAAGAAGTTGGGGAATTCATGGGGCCTCGTATCAGACAGTACTTTACACTGAATTAAACTTAAACGGCCTATTTAAAGCCCGGGAGCGCTCCATCTATCGGAAGTCCCAACCGTCTCAGAGCTCAAGCGAGGGGGCTTCATCTCTTGCGTTCCAATTGGCCATCTCTTCGAATTTAACGTTTGATGGAGAGTTCAGGAGCTCCATCGCGAACGGCTGAGGAAGCTTTTCCGAATCTTTCCGATCAACAGGTGTTTTTATGTTAATTCTATGGGCATTTGTTCTGTCTTTTTTTTTTTTTTTTTGAGATCTTTGCCGAAAAAATAATAATTAAAGTTTCTTCTCTTTTCTGTATGAATTGGCATGAGACATTAGCAATTAATTGCGTGGGATCGATTTCTAGTCATATACTGAGATTAAAAGAGGTGGCTTTTAATGTCTCAAGGAAGAAGGGGAAAAATAGAGGAATATTTAGATTGGAAATTGGGTTTGCAAGTTCGGATAATGGTAAATTTGAGAAGGGAATATTTTCTTACGAGATTGGGTTACGGTGGAAACATATATTCAAGTAAAATATAAAAAAATCAGGTTTCGAATACTTCTGATACTGTAAATGGTGGCCTGTATTTTTTTTATGTGAATCAAGAACTTCTTGCTTTGTATACACCTCTACTGGTACTTGGTATATGCTGGAAAAAAGTGCAAACCATTGAATATGTTTCGTAGATTATACTTGTCAATGGATGGTGGTCGCACTACCTGAAATCTGTGAGTTTTAGATATGTTAGCTTTCTGATAGATTTGGATGTCGGTCATGTCCTACATCACCATGAATGTAGAAGCAAGCCTTGTTTTGATTTTCTCTTAGAGAAACTGTTGAAGGGTCTCAAATGATTTTTGGCTAATGTATGACGTTCGGAGAGGAAATGAGACATGACATCTTCTTGGGTGTTGCTTGCACTGATGAGAAGCCCTTCTTGTGTCGTGTCTATACAGCATCAAGATGCAAACTTTTAAAGTTAATTTGGAAAACTAGTCTTGCTTTAAGCATATGATGATTATCATGATTCAATCAGATGAGCTATAAATGATTTTGTTAATCTTTCGCATCATTTTGATGACTTTCCTTTCTCAATTTTATATGTCATCAATCGTTAGTCGAATGTCCAAAGCTTGCTAGTTTCTTTAGATGCATAATTCACATTGTCTAATGTTACAAGATATTTATATGGTGAGACATGTCATTGATCGGTCTTTAAATGGCCATTCAGGTATCTGATGCAGGTGAAAGAGTTCAAGGAGAAACTGTATCAAGATCCTTGGGAACCCCACTGCCTACTTCTTTGGAAAGAACTATTTCTCTGGAATCTAGTGCTAGTTCAACTAGAAAAACAGGGTTACCTCCGAGACAGACTTCAGCAAGGATAAAATCATCCATCAGAAATCAGCTTCCGCGGTTCGGGTTTCAGACCACAGATTTGACCCCACAATGTGATCAGGCAGTTCTCACTCAGGCGCTGTTTTCAGAACAACAGCAGGAGAAAACTTCTGCATTGAGGCCATCCTCTCTGACCAAAGATGTGTCCTCTGTATCAGCACATAGGACACGCTCTTTACCTGTGACACAAGCGGCCGGTTCAGGTCTTCCATCTGTACAGGAGAATCTCAAAATTGACCTCTCTGATTTGGATGTAAGTTCTTTTTTTTTCTTTTTTTTTTCTTTTTTTTGTTATTGGCTTCATACATGATCATGTCTTCAGTTGCTGGTCTGTGATGTAAGATAAATTGGAGAAATGGCACTACATCTACTGACAAGAGATAGAGCATACATAGTTTGAATTTAAATATCAAAAAGTAGGTGCATTTCTACTCCTCTAAAACTAATATAATCCAATAGATGCATATGCTATCGCTGGAAATATTCTCTTATGCTTGCAGATGAGACCTTCTATTCCATTGTTTTGTGTTTTTGTTAATTCACTGCCATTTTTATCATAAGTTGTTGCAGAAAAGAAAATTAATATATAAAATAAAAAATACACTTTGTTATTTTAGGTTACTTTGTTCATGGGTTAAAGATGGTTTCTAGAACTTTCACCGACTTACACTACCCAGAAAAAAACAAAATCGTCTAAAAATCTGAACATATGCATTAAAAGATAAAGGATATTGCTTGATACATATTTTCTGCAATGGGACCTTAAAGGGGTTGCTCTGAAGTTAGAAACAAAATGACATATATATGATAGAGATACCATAAATTTGCCTTTAGAATCAGTGTATTGTTCACTGCTATCATCGTCTCTTCCTCTCATGCAATCATCAGTGTGGACCATGCCTTGAAGTTCATGATGATTCCTTGATGAACTTAACAGATGTGCCTATATATAAAAGCAAATATTGAATGTTCGAAGTATTATGTTTAAAGTGGACAAACTAAATTATGTCCACTCTTTAAAGGCGAATCTTGCTATGCATTTGAGATCAGTAAGACATGCATGAAAAGTAAATTTATGTCTTGTTTGCATTTGCATATTTCTATGAGGTTGCCAACTGGCCAAGTTGGTAAAGTCTCTTCTGTTGATCCAAGAGACCTCAGTTTGATCCTGCCGCTCTAGGATCAGGTTGGGCTTTACCTGTCCTAGTTCTCTAAAAAACGTCTACACATTTCCACATTCATAAACAATGTCTGGTTCCAGTCTGTTTTGTTTTAAACAGATATTGCTTTTAGGTTCATGTAAAAATCTTTCAGAACATGTTTTTATATCTTAGATAATTTAATCTACAGTGTACATTAGAGTTGTTCTCGGAAAAAAAAAATGTATTTGGCAATTGAATAGAAATTCCTTTTGAAGTTTTATGTTAAACCTGTAATTACATCTCTGAGCTTCTTACGAGTGGATTATTGTCTATTCAGCAGAAAGAAGATATTCGGAAGCAGATTCCACGCTCATTTTCACTACCTGGCAATGTCAAAAGCAGTTTGCAGCAGATCAATTCATTTGGGGTTCTAGTCTGTGTAATGTCAGCAAACTCGCACTCTACTGTTGATGGTGGTTCGCCAAATCATGCTGTAGAAGCAAATGAAGGTGCTTACTGTTCTGCAAGTTTCTCTCATCAGTACATGCCAAAGTTATTAAATTCTTGATTATTGTTTCATTATTCTTGTTTCATAATATTGTCTGTAAGCCTGAAGTACTTTATCTGTTACCGATGATAAGAATTCCTTGCCAATTTTTAATGGTTGAAGCTGAATTTTAAATTCTATTCACCAAATCAAGTTTTCCATATCAATTCCTGCAATATGGACATTTATTTATATTCATTATGGAAACATTAAAGATGTTCTGTTAAATTTATACTTGCAGCAACTCAAGAAGAAGGGGAAGATATTCTTGAGGAAGAGGCAATCTGCCGAATATGCTTTCTTGATTTCAAGGATGGTAGGCAGGTTCTGAAGATGGAGTGCAGTTGCAAAGGTGAACTTGCACTTGCACATGAGGAGTGTGCGGTCAAATGGTTTAGCATTAAAGGTAATAAGACATGCGACATCTGCAAGCAGGATGTTAAAAACCTACCTGTGACTTTAATGAGATTACAGAATCCTCAGACTGCTATTGTCCAGCCGCCAAATGCACTTCGGCAGAGGCAAGCTACCCACGATAGGTAAAAACAGATTATGAAGATTCTCATTTATTGCTGTACAGGATCTTGATCTTTTTACTTTTTACCCTGAAGAAAATATCTTGAGGAGACACTAAATCACATGGTTAAAACTCCATCCCTTTGGTTGAATAAATTAAATCCATATGTATCTTTATATCATTTTCCTTACTATCATTATATTTATCGATATGGACATTAGGAATCAAATTCGCAGACCCTGGCATGCATTAAGTCTATGTGATTGTTATTCATCTATTACATGCTTTTAAGTTCCCATCAATTAAATATATGTTCCAAACTGAAATTTCTTTGTTGGTTATCTGCACTAAAAAGTATATGATTCCTCTGTTCAACTTCTTCAACATATTAATATTAGTAGAAATAATGATTGTATTGATCATGGGGATCTCTTGAGTGAAAACTCAAGGAAGAGTATGACCTCCTCATGTTGTTAGGTTTTTCCTGGTTACCAATTTCATAGAATTACAGCTACCACAGCGACTTGCTCAGTGCCATAATTTAAGTTAAATATTCCAACTCACTTCTACCATTAGTTCAAAGAAGTAAAGCACAAGGTGCACTGTTCTACAGTTTTTCAAACAGATATAACCATGAGAGCAGATGCTGGAAGGATATAGATGGGCATCATGAATGCAAGTTTGCAGTTTAACTATCAGAATCATTAATCATCAAACTGTCTTTCAATGTCTGCATATATGGCTCTAAGGCTGTAAATATTTTCCATTCTTGCTTCTAACAGGGTTTGCAACAATATGCAATTTCTGATTGCATTCAGCATGCTTTCCTATATATGTTTCCTGGAGCTTGTTATGGTATGTAACTCTTTGCCTGCAGAGCTAACTAATAAATCATTTTCCTGATTATGTAACTGACATATCAGTTGGCATATGTCGATGCTGTCTAATTTTTTGTTCTCTGTAAACCCTACTAGACGACAACTTTGAAGAAACAGGCATCTGATACAGGCACACATATTCTGGCTATATCTTTGCCTCTCGGTAGTATTCTTGGTTTTCTATCATCCATGATAACTTCTCTAGTGGGTAAGAGGTTTTGATCATTTCTTCACTTTATTCATTGTCATGATTCTTGTTCTTCCTTTGATTGTTTACGTGTGTTTGTGTCTCTATATATATACACCCTCTCAACATATAATTCATTCTCTAGACAACTATTGGTTGTTTCATAAACCTTGTAAAGTTAATAACTAATTAATTTGAGAACTGAGGAAATCTAATTGCCTCATTGATCCTATGTTATATGATATAGATTTTGTACAAAATGGTGTACTAGTTAAAGTAGAAAGTACTAAAATGAGTGTGCTAACTCTGGACGAACATCTAAAACTCTAGACAAACTTATTAAATAGGACACATATCAAGGGAATATATGATAAAACCAGTGTACAGACTTTGCAACCATATTTGGGATGATATACTCGACAATATTGTGCTATAATGCAATATACAATTCAATACGCTACTAAACTTTATACCTCCTCCACCGAAAAAAAGAGAGAAAAAGGATGTTTCCTTTTATTCATCAAGGTTTCTTCTTTGTAGATTGTGAATGTCTTAAACTTGCCCTCAACTTTATATCTTCCAGTTGAGGTACAGGTCCTTTGCAATCTAAGAGAAGGGCCTACCATTAGGGCCAATTGGCACGTAGCAAGACGAATCATATTACTTATGCAGTTTAAGCTTGTGACACTAGGGAGCAACCCATTAAAGATTCTCTCAGTCTTGTAACAGATTTAGATGAAGAGGGAAGTAAGGCATGATTTGGTAGAGGGGGTTGGATCATACTGAGGCATACTTAAGAGTCAATGGACCAGATTGAAACACAAACTCGAGCAAATGGATAAATATACAGATAATAGTAAAAATATAAAATCAAGATGCACTGAAAATTGATATTTTGCCATCAGAATGATCACCCATAAGGAAGCCAGAGGATAAAAGACACTATAGCAATAGAAATACGAAAATGTTTGAACAAGAAGTTGCCAAGATTTTAATCCTAGTAGTTTGTTCATGTTAGGAGTTGCAAAGGGCCAAAAGGGGGTGTTCAGTTCGCTTCTTTGTCACTCAACCGTCCAATGAAAAGCATGTTATCTATATAATAGATAGATGTTTTTTTTTATGACTACATGTGCATTGACACTCCATTATTTTTTTATTACATACCTTTAACAATTGTTATCAGATGAAAACTCCCTTTTTCTTATGAAAAGTGGCTGTTTCGCTCCTACAATAATCTTTGAGATGCAGCCACATGACCAATCTTTTATTCATTTCTTCATTCATTTGTCTGTTTTTTCTTCATCTATTCTTCGGCAATAAGGATATTCTAATCCTTACTTCCTTTTAGGAGTTGCAAATGTCATAATGGGTCAAAAGGTGGTGTATAGATGGCTTCTTCATTACTCGACCTTCAAGTAAGAAGCCTATTATTTATTTAATGAATAATGCTAAAATCTTCTTTATCTCCTTCATGGCACTTCATGCATCAAACATTTGATGCAATTCCAAAGAGCAACACTTGGTAATTTGATGGTGCAACAACACCAATTCACCATTCGTCTCACTTTTTTCTTGATGTTATCTTAAGCCTTTTCATTTCACTTTTCGTCTTAACCCGCTGCAACACCTCCAAACAACTCAAGTCCCTATTCTTGACCTACACCTTCCCATGGATGCTTTTGTTGCACAAACAATCTTCACCATCGAGTATCTAACATGTCTATATATGTCGTTTTATGGTAAACTTCCAGCAAATAGAGTTTCTCTTAACCTTTTTCATTGATCACTTTTCGTGTCAAATCAAACTGTTAACGGTTCTTCTCAAGGTCAACCCATCCCTGCAGCAGTTTTCTCAAAAGTTATGAGTTTTATAGGTCAAATAAATTATAATCTTATGAGGATCCGTGCGGGCGTGTGTTTAGTCCCACATCGGTTATTCGCTGGGTAGAGCTTGGATACTTATTCAGGATCAAGGAACTTAAATAATATCTTTCGGCTAGCGATTTTGGGTGAGGTCCTGGGTTGTTAAATATGGTATCAGAGCAATAGATTTGATCATAGGTAAAACTTAAAATTTAGCAAAAGGAGCCGGTCGGGGTGTTGCGGCCATTGGAGGCGGTTGCAATTGCCCAACGGCCGGTCGGTATAGCCGGTGCAACCTAGTTCATTGGGGGTTATAGAAACCCCCCAACTCCATCGAGCTCCCACAGCCACCTCCTCCTTCTTCCTTCCTCCTTCCTTCTTCCTCCTCCATTCCCCTTTCGTTCTCCTCTCCCTCCCTTTCTTTCTTCCATCGGAGCTGTCGGACGCCACCGATGCTGAGGTAATGCTCTGGACTCCCTTCCTGTGCCATCTTCTTCTTCCCACGACCGATATCTATGGCCGCCGGCTGAAAAATCGGCCGAAAATCGATCGGCAAATGACCCTATTTTTACCTCTGTTTTGGCTGAACTTCTCTCTTTTTTTGGCAACCGGCACTGCCACCTCTGGGCGCCGGACCTCCGGTAGAGGCCACGGCCTCTCTGCTCTCCTCCACGGCAGAGCTGTGGCCGTCCGTGAGCGGCCAATGGCCGGAAGTCAAGGAGAGTCTGATTCCCCTGTTTCGGACCTTTTCTTGGCTGGCCAACCGGCCACCACTGCCTACCGCCACCTCGCCGGACCACCCGACCATAGCCACTAGCCGTCCTCTCTCCCTCTTCTATTATGCTGAGGAAGAAGAAAGAAAGAAGAGAGAGAAGAAAGAAAGAAGAAGAGGAGGAGAGAGAATCATCTCTCTTTCTCTCTCTTGTTCCTCTCTTCTCCATTTTCTTTCTCTACTTTCTCTCTCCACTTTCTCTCTACTTTCTCTCTCTAGAATGTCCAAGGAACCCAGTATCGGGTCCTGTGCTGTGAAAAGTAACCTTATGGAATGACTTAGACCAGCACCTAAGCACTGGATTCAACAATACAAACTAGAGGTTGATAAGATAGTGAAGCAGCTCCACAACTAGGTGTGCAGGATGATGAAGTCAGTTAGCAGTTGAAGTAGACTGCCAAAGAAGTCAACTAATAGGAAGGAAGCTGAAAGTATTGTTGGGTCAGCATTGTAAAGCTACAAAAAGATGCTGCTAGGAATCTGAGTAGATAATTCTGATGGCATACAAGCTACGAACAAATGTCACACTTGATGATTCTCATATCAAGGCTTGTTTGATGGTAAGGGAATTTGGAGAAAATAATTGAGAGTGAGTGCTTGTGCATTTAAAACTAAAACGATGAGTATAGAGGCCATAAGAATTGAAGCTGTCAAAGCAATTTCTATTGCATAGAAAGTCAAACATCTGGTGCGTGTATGATGAGTGACTGAACAAAATTCTTGACACCTAGGGTATGTAAAAGCATTTAAGCAATGTGAAGAAAGGTATCAACATTACGATCTGATGATTAGACCAGAAAGGACCAAGTTAGGGAAAGGCATGTAGGACCCTTCAGGGTACACAATGGGAACTGAAATTTATTGTAGAAATGATCAATAAATGACATTCAAGACATGAGTTGGGTCTCAAGTAACAATAAAGAAAGAAAAAGAGGGGGGGGAGAAAGAAAAACAAGAGTTCGACGGAAACCGTTGGATTGAGCATCGATGAAAAATCACTTAACTGAAAACTAGAAGTAGAGCATGCAAGATTTGTAGAATTTGTTGCCAAAAGCTCAGCAAATTTTATACGCATGCTGGGTCTCTCTCTCTCACTCACTCAATCTCTCTCGTGCACGCATGCGCATGCATAGCTTCGTGGCTTTGCAGTATATATTTTGTAGATATTTGAAATGCATGAATTTATATAGTCTCCTTTCTTCCTCTTGCTTTTCTGATGGTGATGTTTTTCTTTGCTTATGCTGATATTCTACTCTGGTACCCCACTCTCAGCAAGCGGAAGTGGCATATGGGTGTATGCTTTTTTTCAGTTTGCAGTTGTAACAATGTGTGCTTACATCTTCTATCATGTGGTAAGTAGACTGTTCACATTATAGATTTTTTAGTATAGCAAAATTTTAGTATCCTGATGCTAGAATTTCAGTTCTTGTCTACAAATTTACAGCTGAAAGCGGCAACTGTAGTAATGGTCCTACTATCCTCATTCATCGGATTTGGAATCGCCGTCAGTGCATATTCTCTATTTCGGGATTACTTGTCACAGAGAGCTAGGTGGAATCTGCATTTTTTTCTCCAGCAAAATGTAGGAGGTGGGAATCGCCCAAATTCTATCAACAATATTGAAATCGAAAACATGGATGCTCCCCAGCAGCAAGAAATCGGGAATAATGCTGCTGTTTAACACCATGGATGGCATTATTTAATAATTCCATTGCAGGTAATAAATTAAAATTGTCTCTGAGTACAGGCATTATTTATTGGAATTTTTTGACTTTATCTAATACAGAAGGATCTCATTTATGACTTTAAACTTTGAGAGTTTCAATACATAGTTAATAATTACTGCCGACTTTCCTGTGGTTCTAGTGTATGAACTTGCCACCACTTTATTATCTAATTACAATTTGAAATCCCATTTGCTAAAATAAACAGGTAAGGTTACTTTATTTGTCACAGATAGTTTAAAACTTTTACAGAACTTGTCTTGTTGGTTCATCCCCCTCCAGGCTCCCCTTCCTCACTCCCTCCCTCCCTCCTTAATTATGAACTGCAGCTTCTATCAAACCCTTCAATTCCTTCACTAACACAAACCAACTGATAGATCATCGCCCTGTGCTTTCTAGCATTCCACCTATTAGCCTAAGGTTTAAAACAATTGATTAACATTTTCTTGGATTCTTTAATCAGGAGGTCAATCAGATACTGAAGAAGCATATGGCTTTCTTTATCCAAATATTCTCATACGCATATGTCTTCCCAAATTATTCATTTATGAATACATATGCATATCATAGAGATGTCCTGCTTATAGCAATGTGATACCATTGGCCATGGGCCTCCACTTTTTCCATTTTTTTCGATTTTCATCTTCTTCATTGACCTTCAAAAGCCAAAAGCCTTTTCAAGTTTATATCTGAAGCCAGGATATGCTTCAAATGTACATATGCTTGTGTAATTTCCATGGTGCTGGGTTATCTTTGGTACACATGGGGGGAAAAAGGGCTTTCACCCAGTTTGACTACAATACATTTATGCTTCATGATTTGTTCCAAAAGAATGGCACAAATTTAAATGAACCTTTGAATAATTCCACTAACATAAGACTTCGGTACTAGCATACTTCAATGAGCCTTGGCAGAAGCCTTTCTTCTTGTCACATAATGGATATATTTAAAGTGAAACATACTTTTAATATTTCATAGTTGATATCTTCTAAAGTATTCACTCTCATCACGCACTCCTAATGCATGTCATTTTCTGAATCAGCAAGGATGTTTATATCAAGACCGTCCTTACCTCGGTTAAAATATATAAGGAAATCAGTTAAAATTATATTAATTTTTCACTTTTTTAAGATCTACATCCTTATTTTCCTAGATTATTCACCTAGTTGCTTCTGATACTCCAGAATTTGAATCTACTCTTGCAGCTTGTTTGCTTCTTGGTTTTTAAGTGTCAATTTTTCTTTTTTATGTTATTTTGACTCAATAACCTCATAACTGGACCAGATTATTTGAAGAATTTTGTTCGCATAAACATTGCTGCTGTACAATGTGGGGCAGGCTCGGTTCCACAATCACCATTTTCTGCAAGGTTGCATCAAAAATTCTCAAATATAAGAATTTTGTCCCAAAATCTTATTGCAATTTCTTTGTCCTATTACTTGATATCATTTTCTTTCCGACATCAAAGCTTATAAATTTTAGTACGTGGAAAGCAATGATATCAAGACAATGGAGTACCACCACTAGTGGAAATTTTCTTCAGCAACCACTATGATTCTATTTTTTCTTTTAGTTTTAATTGAAGGAGCAAGCATTGTGATGTATCAATTGAAACTCACTCTCGATCATTTTATACTTCAGACCTTCAATGAGAAAAAAAGTTGGAACTGCTAGGACCTTCAATCAAGTTGTGCGGCCAAAATTTTTCATATTATTTGGCCAACTCATTTCGATTCTAATGTGTCTTCTCACTTATGTTTTCAGATATTAGTAGTTGATATAAGAGAAGCGTGCATTATTATTAAGCAGCCCAGAGGATGAGAAGGAATGAAGAGTACTGGATCATGTTATTGACAAAATTTGTACATATGGGTAAAGGGATGCCTTTTACTGCTCTGAGATCTTCTTAACACTGTTGTCATAAAGCATCTGTGCTTCTTTTGAGAATGGAAGTGCAGTATATACATACATACGTACGTACACATATAAATACATTAACATATACATATACATATACATATATATATATATATATATATATATATATATATATATATATATATGTATGTATGTATGTATGTGTGTGTGTGTGTGTGTGTAAAAGAAGAAATGCAATGCTGTATAATAAGATGTGAAAATTATATTCCCTTCATGATAGGATAAAATTTATCATTTTTCAAGTATTTAGCTACTCTAGCTCAAGATCTAAAGCTGCATTAGAAAGCTGAGATCTATATTGATTCTTCAAACTGGCCAGGGTTAAAGACTTTTTAATGATGTTGCAGTTAATGCTTTAGGATGAAATTGGAAAAAGCTGAGATCTAGAATCTGCATTTCATAGGTTTGGCATCGAATACAACTTGAATAACCTGAGGCTACTTAATAATTCTTTGGGCTGAATCACCCCTAAATATTACATATGGTTTATTGCTTGCATGCTAAACACCTCTCTTACAAAATAGACTGCATGATTCAAGTGGGACATACTGTTCCAATATATTTTAAGTGGACTGACATGTATCAATTGTATATTTGCCTAAGGTTCCCAATGTTCGGGAAGAAACTCTAATTATATCAAATCTACTAATATAAGGCTTGCTTTGCTGAGAAGCCGGCTTTGTTATTATATTGTTATCTTATTTGTGAAATACCTGATCCCCACCTTTACTAACAATTTATTTCATGTGCATCACTGGATGAAATCTTACATAGCACAAACAAGAATAATCAAATTCTTCTCGCTATGCAAGTGTGCTTAAATGCATTAAGAGGTATGATCCATCAAATTAATTTTAATTTATATGACTATGATCACTGATATTACCAGATCTTGGCCTAAGAGGCTGTTTGGAGCCTTGTAGTTGAAGTTACATTGCAACTCAAAGTCATATTGCAATTTGAGTTACAGTAATTGACTTATAAGGAGGCTTACTTTTTAGGTTAGAGGATAGTTTGGGGAAAAGTGGAGCATATCTGGCAAATATTCCGTCGAACACCTTGTGAGTGGATGCAAGCACTCAACATACATGGACATGAGAATGTTTTGGATGAAAAAGTTGGTGTCAAAGCTCCCGCTGGCAAAGGCTTGGTCATAGACCTAGGTTTCCACAGGGAGAGAGTGGGTAGTGGTGCAAGCCCCGAAGAAGGTGGAGAAGGTACAGGAGAGGGACGGGACAAGGGCCCAAAGGCAATGCTTGGTGGTATAGAAGCGAATGGGTTAGGCCATGGCTATAGAGGAGGCAGAGTGGAGGAGGAGGCTAGTGTTGCACATAAGGAAAGTTCAGAGAAAGGTGTTGAGGCAAGGGACTTGGGCAAAGACGGTGGTGAAGGAGGCGGGCAGGGAGGATGTTATTATGAAGTCTTAAGGAAAAGTTCCGTGATAGAAGGTACGCACGGGACCTCCCGAACCCTACTAATGCACAGGAAAAAATAATTAATCCAGCAAAAACCAATATATATAACAATAAAAAAAAAATATAATATTAACGTATTTGTGCATATTGTTTCATGATTGGATTGATCTACCAGCTCAACGGTGGATCTGATCCAGCTAAAATTTCACAATATTACTAGATGCGATGGATTGTGGATTTTGCGATCTTTTAATGGCATGTGTTTCCTTTACTTCCATTGCATGGTGGAGGTAAAAGAAGACTACAATAGCATCAACGTGAGGCATAACATTTTGATCCGTTGGAGAAAGATTGCTTGTTTAACGATGGTGGATGCCTCTCGATGTGTTACAAATACAGCTATCCTTCCCTACTAGGCTCTCTGA
Source organism: Phoenix dactylifera (assembly GCF_051530095.1). Taxonomy (NCBI): domain Eukaryota; kingdom Viridiplantae; phylum Streptophyta; class Magnoliopsida; order Arecales; family Arecaceae; genus Phoenix; species Phoenix dactylifera. Next base: position 4,530,186 of record NC_143190.1, read on the forward strand.
TCCCATGGGGTGGTATGGTATTGGCGCAGTGCATATGTGGATGGATGTGGGTGTCAATTGAGGTCCTAGGTATCATTCGGTCAATCCTTCTACATGGGACAAATGAGATGAGCACGGGGAGGGCTAGCTGGGCAGAAAAGTACAATAATTTTTTCATGTAAAGCATTCATAATATTTGTGAATTTAATGAGAGAGTATAGTGAAGTAGCCATATTTCAAAGTGTTAAATGAATTGAGCAAGCCATGCCAAGATAGGAATCTCAGCTCATTACCTACAAGTTTACTGGAGCTCAGGAACTGGGATTTCAAAGATCAGATACCGGCACTAACGTGTGTTCTCGATGGGGCTGACTCAGAAGTCCTTGGTAACAGGCAAAATGTAGGGAAATTATGAACTTGTTTGGATTCAGCTAATCCCTCACTTTCAAAGATGGTGTTGGCTGGAGAGAATTCTTACAGAGGTGGTTTTGAATTATAACTGTGTTTAAGACACACCAGTGAAGTAGGTTGGGTGCCTTTTTTTTTCTGGGGTTATGAAGATTGCTGACGTGTTTGGTGTATACATTACCATTTCTAAAGTTACATCAGATGACCAGAGAAAAAGGTTGAAAGGTACAAAGAAGCAACTTATGTCCTTAAAATTTAGTGGACATGCAAGCCAATAAAAACGAGCTTCGTTTCCATAGGCGCTCATCTCGGTGCACAATCGTTCTTAAAAAAAAAAAAGAAAAAAAGAACGATTGTGATTGTCAGCATACACAGCCATTTAGTGCATGCGATGTAGGACATAATTTTCTCCGCTAATAACAGCATACACAGTCCTCACCTATATGAAGAAAAAAATGCTGCTAATGCTAAATAAGAATATAGAGAACACGAATGAATAATGTGTGAACTATGAAAAAAACCTCAAATCAAACTTGCTAGGCATCAAGGCGAGGCCAGCACTTGCATTTGCCAAAAATAGTTGTCCTACACACAGGGATCAAACAAAGCACTTTATATGGATGAAAGATCCTCATAGACAGACTTGATACCTGGTCTCTCTGAAACCGGGCGAATACATCTTAAAGCTATCCCTAGCATTTCCTTCATGCCCTTAGCAGCTTCTGGATTCGCTATGTCAGGGGCCATGGCTGGATCGAAGCAATCCGACCCTCGACCTCCGGCCACCCTCAGCCTCACCCAGTCGGTAAGATCAACACCTCCCTCCTCCCCTGAGACGACGTCCCCGGCGCACCTGCCGGTCAGGAGTTCCAGCAGCACCACCCCAAAGGCATACACGTCCGACTTGAAGGATGGGGATGGCTTCTTGGATGCTGCCAGCTCCGGGGCACGGTAGCCCAACACGCCGGCGTCGAGGATCTGCTCGATGGTCCCCGATTGGGTCATCAGGCGGTGCAGGCAGTAGTCCGCGACACGAGCATTGAGGTCGAGGCCATCCAGTAGTATGTTGGTGGCTTTGAGGTTGCCATGGGGAATAGCTCGGTCGAAATGGAGATAGTTTAGGCCACGTGCAACATCAACAGCTATTTTAAGCCGCTGGGCCCAGGTTAATGGCGGGCCTCTCCTTCCAGGTCGATCTGAAAGCAATAGATCAATAAACAAAGTTTGTATCATGATCTTCTAATGGTAATCAAATAGTGTGGTCCAGTCTTTAATTATTTTTTTTTTGAGTAGAATTTTCTTTTTGTAAAAGAAGTACTCATATTGCTGAGGCTAAAAGAAAGCTTCTATTGAAGTACCGTAAAACAAAATGCAATAGTACTTTCAGATCTGTACAGGTGTTCAGTGATGAACAGAATATTCAGAATCAAATAAAGCATTCTCTCCCAAAATCAGAACTCACTAAAACAGTCAGTTAACTATCTACAAGATCAACCAAGTCAAAAATCCTAATGCTTATGGTGCATGCAAGCGCGAAGTTACTGTCTTACATTAAGGAAGCAAAAGAATGTCTTTCTTCCTAGATATGTTCAAAAACTTTTAGCTTTATAGAACTTTCTTAATGCTTGTTTCTCATAAATAGATGACTGATGGCTGCTGGATATATTTCAAGGCTCTCATCAGTAAGACCAACCAAACAGATCCGCATTAGAAAACTGATCAAATTCTCTATACAAACCAAAGGAAAAGAAATAGAGAAAAGGGTTGAAAACCAATCTTATAAAAGAACATTACCACGGAAAGCCCTTTGCTAGAGACCACTATTTCATATTATTTTATCCTACTGAGAAATAACCCTCAATAAATAAAATTTTCAGACAAGGGAAGGTATCAGCATTAACAACTCCTATTGGATGTATAAATCATCCCATGTACGCAAACAGGGCAAGAAATGTGTTACTTTAATGATAGTGGGACACGACCACCAAAAGTTTTTGGAAGGGAAAAGAAACACATAAAATCTCTATCCTTTCGGGAAAGCTGAATTTTATGCATATCCTTTGTCATTTCCTCAAGAAAATACTCCCCAGGGTGCAACTTTAACTACCAAAATTAAATGTTAAAGTATTGCAGAAGTTGGTAAACTGGGGAAGAGAAAGCATACCATAAAGAAAACTAGCAAGACTTCCAGGTGAGATGTAATCTGATAAGATAAGCTTCTCATGCTGTGTGGGGCCCCAATAGTAACCTCGCAACCCCACAACATTAGGGTGCCTGATATTTGCAAATTTCTTTGCCTCTTTAGTAAATTCTTTCTTTGGCTTTGCCACACCTTCTCTGAGCCACTTCACTGTCAAGAACACCCCATTATCGAGTGTCGCCCTGTAAGAAGTCCCATGGCTGCTCCTTCCCAATACTTCTGCTGGTGCCCTTGATAATTCTTCTGGTGTCAGTGTGATTGTCTCATCCAAGAAATGTAAATCTCCTGCCAACCGATCCGGTGACCTGACATCCAACCTTCCCAGATTTTCCTGTGGATATGTATCCCCCGAATCTGGTGACCATGAGAAGTGGCTATTCTTGGATGGTGGCGAATAGCCAGAGACAGCAGCCATTTTCTCTTCTGGGCTAATTATCTCAGATGAAGTACCTTTCCGGGGAGCTATAAGATCTTCAGCTGACACCACCAATGCACCACCAGCTTCCCTGCCTTTGGTCCCTGTAGTATCTGGCAAGGTCCTCCTCTGAGCATTTTTATCTGAAACCCTTTCTGACTGAGATTTCCTTGAAATCCTCTTGTAATGCAAAAGAATTGCTAAAAGGATTAAAATCACCAAAGCCAGAACACAAGCTGCTATAACTGCAGCCTTGACAAAAGGTCTGATTGCCTTGTGCCCAGGACTTCCAGATGGAGCACTGCCAGCTCCAGGTGGGCCTCCTGGAAATTGCAACCTAGAATTTCCTGGATGAAAAGAAGAATCTGGGAACTTTCTCAGGTTTGCTGGGACAATTCCAGATAGATCATTGTAAGAGGCATTGAATTTTACAAGGGTGCCAGGTAATGTTGCAGGCAGTGGGCCCGTGAAGTCATTGAGGGATATGTCGAGGGCAGTAAGGGAAATTAGTTTAGTAACAGCTGGTGGCAGAGAACCGGAGAACTTATTTGCAGAAACATCAAGCACTTGCAGACCAGTCAAGGAGCCAAAATCATCCGGAAAACTGCCATTGAAATGGTTGCCAGAAATATCAAGCACACGAAGGTTGGACTTCTTCGATGAAGATGGAGAGAAAATTATGCTACTTGCAAGTAAGTTATTTTGAAGATAAAGCTCTTGCACTGTGGCGGACTTCAACAAGTCGGTTAAAATAGGACCGCTGAACTGGTTAAAACTGAGATCAAGAACAGAGAGCTTGGGGTACTGAGCAAGAACTTCTGGGATGGTGTTCATGAGAGCATTATGGGAGAGATTGAGGTAATTAAGCTGTAAAAACTGTGAGGCTGCCTCCGGAATGGGTCCCATCAACTGATTCTCACTTAGATCAATATATTCAAGATCATCTGTCCATTTTGCAATCACAGACAAATTTCCAGTGAACTGATTCTTTGATAGGTCTAGAACTGTGCAGGTTCCTGTCAGCAACGGAAGTTCCCCAGAAATAGCATTAGAGGAAAGATTAAGGACACGCAAAGTTGTTGATGTGATCATATTAATATGTCCTGCAATATTAAAAGAAGAAAATGTTAGTTTGCAAAGGCAAACAAATATAGAATTATATTAATTGCAACTTCCTAGATGGAATGGTGTCACTAGAGATGTCAAATTATTTCCAAAAGAAAAGGTTAAAAAATCAAAAACACGACACAGATTACTCAAGCAAAGCACTTTCTTTTGAATCATTTGTCCAGAACTAATCCACTTAAGGGACTACAGAACTTATGCTTTGCAAGAAAAAAAAAATTCAAGTTAAATAATTTAACATAAAAAATTAATGTGGATGATAAATCTTCCCTACTAGACAGTGAACTTTGCATTGCACTTTTCATTAAAGCACTTTATCCAAAACTGCCAATATTTGTCTCTGATGTAGACATATAAGTAAAACCATCAGTATGCCTAAGCAATCAGAAACCTTTGCCCCATGAACACCATAAGGTACATCTCTATGCCCATGAAATCCTAAAGAGAATTTTCTAAATAATGGTTGGACCTGAAATTTTTATGAAGGCCTGTCTTACAATCTTTGGTTAAGGATAAGAGAGTATTAAGAAGGGAATTGCTGTGGAGGCCTATATTTTCATACAGTAGAATCACAAAGAATACATGGAGCAATTTTTTCAAAACTGATGTTTGATGTTTTCCATTCTTATTAACATTGGAGGAAACCTAGACATAAAATTTTAATGCACAAGCTGAGCACATGAACAGAAAATAATTCTCGATTCTATTTGATTATACGGTCTCTAGAGGCAATCCCACATGTATATCCTACAACTTGCATGTATTTATATGTGCGCAGATTCTTCCAGTTAGCCTCACAGACAACTAATTTCTTTCAATTCTTACCTGCAATTGATACAATATATCATACTTTAAATTTCAGCATCGGTTTGAGTATGTGGATATCTTCTTTCTTCCATTAACCACTTTCTCCAAACTACTACACCTTGAGTTTGCATACTCCAAATCATTCAGACTTACCAGGTGATTTCCCTCCCTGCCTAACAGATTATTTGGCTTTCTCCAAAGAAGCATCCTAATCACTCTCATATTTAAAAAAGAAAACAATTACAAGGTGAGAGTTTGCCAAGAGAAGAAAGCAGTAAATCAAATATGGTCTTAAACCAAGTGATTTGTTTCATGATAGCAACATTGCATTGATATGACCATAAACATGCCATTTTGTTTCATGCAGACAATCTATTCATCAGCTTACATATTCAGACACATATGAACTACAGAATAGTGATAGTAATACCAAAAGGTGAAACTAAAATGCGAAACAGACTGAATGTGTTGCTCCACATGTTGTAAATTAACCACATTTACAATGGTCTTCTAAAATGCATATCACAATCAGCAAAATGGAACCGAACAAACAAAAATTATTCATAAAGTATACCTTCAGACTTAAACTTCTAACCCAAACTAATTTATACCCACTCTAAAATTATGTCTATGTTTGAATCCATGAGAAAATAAAATTTTAAGAAATTAATACAAAGATATAAAGTAGCTCCAAAAGTTAGGGGCAGGCCCCATAAGAGACCTACACATATCCTGTTACATAATATATTATACTCAAGTATGATAAGTCATTCAATCTCATTTAGAAACTGACATTTTATGTTTCAATTGTTGAACCTGCATACCTGACAGATTGTTTGCACTCAAATCTAGTTCACTTAAAACAAGAGAATCCCCCTTCAGAAGACCACTTGGTAAGAATCCAAAAAAGCCATTGTTTCCTAGCCTTAGAACCTCAAGATCATAAACATAATTAAAGCCTGGCAGCTCCCCTGATAACTGATTATAACTTAAGTCCAACACCTTCAAACGCCCAAAAGTAGACAACTCAACACCTTCAATCAGCGACCCAGTTAGTCGGTTGTTGCTCAGATTCAAATAATTAACTGTATCCGAGATATCAGACAAGAACTTTAGCTCCTTTGGGTTTGAACTGGTGAGCAAATTCCCACTAAAATCGACATGAACAATGCTTGAGTCCATGAGAAAATTCCAATCAATGCCACCATCCAATTGGTTCCAGCTCAGGTCTAATGACTCCAGATTACTCATCCTTTCCAACCCAGTCAGTATCTTCTCTGTGAAAGCATTGTACGAGAGATTCAATGAGACCAAGTTCCTAAGACTCTTCAATGACAAGGGCAAGGGACCAGACAGATAGTTGTGGCTCAAATCCAGGGACTGCATCGAGGCAAGCCCCCCAATAGAGTCAGGCAATGGCCCAGAGAAGTTGTTCCAGGCCAATGACAGGTTCAGCAAGCTCCGAACCTTCCCAAGATCTTGAGGCAGCTCCCCGGAGAATGCATTGTTGGAGATATCCAGATATTTCAAGCTCTTGAACTCAGCCACATTGTCCGGCAATCTCCCAGAGAGGTTATTATTGACCATCGAGAGCTTAACAAGCATTGTTAGGTTGGCAAGCACAGCAAGATCAGCAGTGCCAGAGAGGCTGTGGTTGTCGAGGACAACAGCTGCCACATTTCCACCATTGCACACAATGCCATTCCAAGATGAAGGGCAGCCATTAAAGTCAATAGACACCTCACTCCACGAGTCTGAGATGTAGCCAGTAGGGTCATGGGTGATCCCCTTCTTGAACTCAAGGAGGGATATGATATCTTGCGAGGGGAGCTGAGCTAAGGAAGGGATTACAACAAGAAATACCACCAATAATCTTCTAAACAACCCCATCAAGACCAGTTGCCTGTTGCGTGAGTAGCATGCATGTGATATTGGGGCAGAAAGACTTTACTGGGGAACCCACTGAAATGGAGATATATTTCATGAGAAAAATCAGAACTCATCATGGAGCCATGGATCTCAAAGATAACACATTACCTGATGAAGACACTCAGTTTTAGACGCATCATATATTGCTAGATGTGTTTCATGGGCTACCAATGGTCTGACTTTGGCCAGAATTGAACCGGACAAGCATATCACCAGCAGGTGCCTTTCCAGAAGGAAGTTGGATGGTTACAGATTTCTTTTTTCTCCCATGTCTCAGCATTCCACACACAAAGCTGCATAGGTAAGTTGCATTTGCAATGCCGAAACCAAAACATCCAAATGCAAAGTCAGCTTCATTGACTGTCACAATCAGCTACTTTAACTCAAACAAAAACCAAAAGAAACAAAAAAAAGGAAAACTGCTCCAACAGTAATAAAAATGAAGGAATTGAACATTGTACTCAAAAATAAAATTGATTCCAACAAAGTCAAAGTGATAGAAAGTATCAAAAAGCCAGAACAAGCATATTGCTGCTACCAGTCTAGGTCATAATGTAGTCTGCTGGGAATGATGGAAGGGCAGTGGTAGAAGCTAATTGGGCGCACGGTCGATGGTTCAAGCCATCATTAAAGCATACACGAGATGCACATAATAAGTGCTTGAAACCCCTAAGCAAGCACAAAGTCCTGAGTCTAGCACCAGAGATATGGGCATAATGATAGCACAGATTTGCAATAAACACAACCGTGGCACAAAGAAAATTGAAATCAAAAGGTTGAAACTCTGCAATCAAGATTACTTAACCCCTAAAGTGAACTGTCTCTACTTCAAAAAAAGATTCCTGGTCTAGCACAAAATAAGAAGAAAATGACAACGTGGAACAATTTATTAAATCATCTTATAAAAGCAATATTAAAACTCCCTCTCTCCCTGTCTAGCCCTCTTCGAACCTTAATAAAATGCTGCTAATCAAAGAACAGTTGAAGCATTTCAAAGAGAGGTTTTGTAAAGCTGAGAGAGAGGGTTGGGAAGACCCAAAAAGAGCTTTATACAACTCTCTCACTCCCTTGGAGAACACCAAACTCTAAAAATGCTACTTGCTTGAGGAAATCTAGCGCTGCCAGTATCCAGCATTCACTACAAAAAAAAGCAATCTAGCGGCATCACTCTACTTACACACGATTACAAATTCTCTGCCAGCCAAAAAAAGAAAAAAAAAATCTCCATTGAACCAGAAATGGGAGTTTTAACAGCTAGAGCCCAAAAACTCTCAGCTTTTCCAAAGATTTGAGCTTGAAGCAGCTAAAAACGGCGACTTTTAGAAGGGACTGGAGATTTACCAAGGAGCAAAGGAGAGATTTTTCTTCTCCGATATAAGAACAGGGGGGCGAATGAAGAGGGCAACAACTCCACCGCTGCGAGGGACCAAACCTAGAGAAGCTTCCAGCTTTTAATGAATGGCGCGGGCCCGCGAAGCTCCCCCGCCATTTAAGTCCCCCCCAAGCCCCCCTGATACAGACCACAGACAGGAGAAAAGAAGAACTCTAAAATGATCCTAGTAGAAGAGAATAATTAGGGAACAAAAACCCTAATCCACAAAGAGAAACCCTAACCCTAAAACTCCCCGGGAGAGAGAGAGAGTGAGAGAGTGGAAGGGAGGAGCAAGCATGGGAAAATGGGCTAATGGTGTTTCCTGTTCGCGGCTTTCGTTTAACGGAGGTTTCCTTACCCGCCAAAAAGCCGTGACTGTCTCGCGGACCCCAAATACTTCTAAAATCCAGCTAATTAATTAATAAAGAGGCCTTTTAACTACACTCCCTTTTTTCCTTAATATATTTCCCAACTTCTATTTTTCGTTTCCCCGATGCTAGAAAGAGTAAAGGAGTAGCTCTTTTTTAAATGGGAGTAATTATATACAAGACTACTAAATTAGAGTTCCTCTAGCGGCAGTGGGGCCCAGCGCAGGTTAGATCCTGAGTCATTTTGACCGCTAACTTCCAGCCCTACTGCTAGAGAACGGTGCCATGTGAATGCTGACACAGAGAGAGAGAGAGAGTTTTTTTTTTTTTTTTTTTTAATTTTAACGGTTTCTAATGGGGTAAGCTTGCACTGTGAAGATAAGTAACTCTGCGAAGATGAGTAACTGTAGCTGGATCCAGTGTGAGAGAGATGAGCGGTTACTATCCTTTGTTCTGGGATATCTAAATTACGGTAAAAAGTGGCTTGATCTCGATAGCCTCTTACGTAGATAACTATTTTAGAGAGATCCTTTAGATAGAAATGAGAAGATTATCAGGTGTGCTCTAAAATTTGTTATTTTTTGATTTTTTTTTGGATGGTATATCCATTTTAGCCAAAAAGAAAAGAAAAAAAAAAAAAAGGAAAGAAAAACAAGTAACTGTGATTTAGCCATCCTTCTCTTGGGACATTTACTGTGGTCTAGCTAGATATAGTATCTAACTCTAAAAATAATGAAGACTTTGTACAGGCTCAAATATATTTAAACTTTTCTGTTTATAATGAGTTTGGTGAACAATTTTTTTATTTTTTGTTATTTGTTGTTATCTATAACATTCCCAGATGATTCTGATTCATGCAAGGCGGGGTAAAATTATGATCATCATAGCCATCAAGATAATGATTAATAATTATGAGGGTTGTTTTTAAGTAATTGAAAGTGTTAGGGAAGTTCAGATCAAAGGAGTTTTCAAAAGGGTCCATTAGGGTCTACTTTGATGTCTAATTTGGTCTATGATCTAGATTCACATTAATCATTTGTGTCAAATAGGTTGAGTCAATGGATTGCAAGTCATCCAATTGCTAAATTAAGTTAGTGAATATAGCACAAATTGATTTTGTTGTACAACTAAAATGTTAGGTGCAACACATAGTTGTTGCAAAAAATCGAAAAAAGATCTAAGTTTTACCAACAACAAAAAAAGGTCTAAATCTTAAACAATGTACCTAGGTTGGAACCAAGGCCAAGTCAATGAATAAACAGACAATAATAAATGAGTAAATAATAGACATGCATGCTAACCCAGAGAGTAGGTAGGGCAGAGATTCACTTCAATCAAGTTAGAGATGTCTATAGTAAAAATGGTCTTATCTAGAAGAAATCTAAATGGCAAAGAAATAAATAGTGATATAAAAAAAATAAAGAAAGAACTCAAAGACAAGAACATAAGGGTAGAACAACAAGTATATATAGGTGACCTAGTGTGTTTTTTTGTCTTTTCCTTGAGTGCCCTAGGCAATTGGTAGTTCAAAGCTTGAGACCCTTTGGCAATTTCCATAAACCCTAACAGACCAAAACTAGTGAAGTTGGGATTCCATTTATATCCATGAAGACATTTCACTAGCAGACTAGCTAATTCGTTCGTAGCACACCCAAAATCAATGAGACAAAACTTGATATGTATAAACATTTAGATACTATTACAGGATTCCATTATTATATTCATATCATTATGTTACTTACATTTATGTTACTTATTGAAGTCCCGGATCCACGAATGTGAGCAGGGTGAGCAGTGGCACAATGTATAGTAGTTGAAAGCAGACAACTCAATAAGCAAATCTGTCCCAAATTTGATAAGTGCATAGCTTAATAAAAATCGGATGAAACAAGAGAATAAGGTCCCTTATGGAAATAACAAAGGTTGTATAAATGAATGAAAGAGTCCTCACAATTAGAATTAAGAAAAAAATAAGCTAGTAAAGAGATCCACAATAGGAAAAGGATTTGTTTTTAGCTTACCTTTCTTCTATCATCGAAGAACCTTGGTAGGAATTAAGGAGGGTTCTAGGAAGATAGGTTTGATGCTAGCTTTGTTGCCTTGGCATTAGCCGATTAAAGACATTCTCACAAGGGCGTCATTAAAGCCCCAAAAGATGAAGCGAAACGAATCGTTTCATATCATTATTATAGGTCGTATCTAAATTTTTATTTTTATTTGTTTGGCGAGGAGCATCTTGGATTCTAGGAGGTATGCCTGTGGGAGGACATGGCGTCCCTCAGGGGCAGCCTTCAGGTTATTATGAAGTATGAAGTAGCAGACCATGATCCATTAGCAAAAGCCAAATTCATGTGATGGTCTCCTCGTTGTTACTTTTGATTACAGATGGGAAAGTGTTTCAATGGGGTGGACCATGGAGTTGGGTGGTCTTCAAAAGATTCACCTTTTGAGCTTTGGGGGCAGTAAAATTTTCAGGAGGGGCCACATTCTTGTACTCATGTTGCAAATGGGGTCACACAGGAGGCTGTCCCTTTGGGCTGGACTAATTCAAGCATGAATTGAACCAAAACTTAAGGCCATGGCTCAGCTTTCACAGTTTTGGTCTTGGCTCTCAACCAACATGGTGAAAAATACCTGCTGACCAAATGTAATTTACAGCATGGTAGATATCTGTTTTGATTTCTTTATTTGAGCCATGGCATATTTTTTATTTAATCAGCTGATTCAGTAGAAACTTGGTTGGGTAAATATATACAGAATGAAGCCTATATCTCAGAGTCCAATCAGAAACATAGACCAACTTTTCAAATGTTTCGATCATGCTCGACAATGGTTTAATCAAACATATAAGGCAGTCGCGTTACCATGCTAGAGTTCTTCCTCTATTTTTGTCTAAATCATAGCAACCACTTCTTCCTCTTATTCTTTTTTTTTTTCGAAACACCGGCAAAAATCGGGATAATAACTAGGTTGAATCCAGGTGCTTGTATTACTTTACCAACGCAACCAGTTGACGACCCATTAATCCTTTTATTTCACGATCTTAATTTTTTCTAACATTTTATAAAATTAATCAAAACGAACAAGTACAAAGCATCTAAATTAATGATATAAAATAAACATTTTCTTAACTATATGAACTTACAAATACATAATATAATGAATATTCTCTTGATAAATTTGACAAATCATCATGATATTATGGCAGTGACATATGAATATACAGTATTTTAAATAGTGTTATTTCCATAATTCAGATTTGGGAGTTTCCCTTATAAAACATGAGAGAAAATTCAATTTATTTAAAATCTCTTGAGATTTATTTGATGATAAAACCTAATGATTAAGATTTGCTACTAATGCTTTATCCCAACCATGATAATTCTTTATCCCCAACTGCTAAAAACTAACATTACCTTTTGCATTAGTTCCTCCAGTACCACTAATTACAACTAAGCTTTGCATGATATGCTTCTTTATGCTCCTCAAATTTGGAATGTAATTGATTTTGCGCCTAATTTCAAGAAATGGTACTGTAGACCATTTTTTCAGCAAAAGCCATCAAAATGCTATTTTGGTTGATGTAATCATACCAAGACAATTTGTTATGGGATAACATAGAACTTTGAGCCAAAAATAAGTTACATAATAGATTGGCTAATACTTATAAGACCCGATATCATGAACTTCTAATGTGGCCCTTGATATTTAACGCATCTATGTGCATCAAGGCTCAAGTCATTAAGTGTTAAGCTTGATAGGTACAAAAGTTATCTGATGGTTAAAATCTCTTAGCTCCGTACATCGCACCTCTCTCTCTCTCTCTCTCCAAAGGAAGGTTTGCAAATCAATCCCAAGTACTAGTATTTTTTCTATATTTTGAAAAAAAAAAGTACCATTTGAGCAGAACAGTATATTGAGACAAATATCTAACATAAATTAATGTACAATTAGCTTTGCTCAATTTATTTGTAATGAAGTTAATGGATGCACCAATCTGATAGGAGAGAGAAGGAATTTTTTTCTTCAATTTTCTCATCACAAACATCTCCCACATGGATAAGATGAGAATATTGAATTTTTGTACTAATGGGGCCAACCTTCCTAAATTTGAATTGGATTTTTTTTTTCACTAGTTAAACCTCAAAATTTTAAGAATTAGTAAGAAATAAAATTATCAAAATCAAACAAGAACCGGATCTCGATTTCTATCTCAATATATCATCATCTAATTTCTTCATGAATTATAAGAACCATAATGGGAATGGAACTCCCTCCAACCAAATAGCTGGAATAGGAGTCAATCATTCTCATTTTCATTCCAAAGTCCAACTCCCTCCAACCAAACATGCCCAAAGCTAATATTGTGGTTCCAAATATCTCCACATTGTATTATTTTCTAATTCAGTTCTTATAAATAACATTTTACAGGTTCCATAAGGCAAACTTAAAATCCCTATTAATTGGTTGGTGCTCTAGGTGTCACTAAATCATTGCTCCTGTCTTTGTTGAATCACAAATTTTGCACCATACAAAACCTCTCTCTCTCTCTCTCTCCAAACCATCCTTCAAATTTAGCCTTGAAATATTCATTATGCTGATAACGTCATAATTAGCCTTCACCTAAACAAACTCAGTGTACGATACCAAAACAAATCCGAAAGAAAAACAGAAGCTAAATAAACAAAAAGGTCAGCAAACCAAGTCCTCAGCAACCCATCTCATTGATAAGAAACACTTTTGAGCTATATCAAATTGTCCTTCTGCAGCTATATATGTACGCATTTGTAATAAATTTGAGAGGTGAGGAAGCATTTAATCAATGCAAAACATTAATCTGGGAAGGTTTGGTTCACTGTGACAGCAAAAGAGTGGCCAGTGGGAACCCCACAGCAAGCAGTAAGCACTGATGGTGTTCTATCCGTTGCTGGGCCACAGTTCAGCTGAGAGCCTCGCCCCCGATCATGACATACTTTGTTGGGAACTCAAACGGTGGCTTTTATGATTCTCTTTTCTCATTTGAGCTGCATGCATGTGTACATGTCTCACTCATGTGTTTTAGGATTGCTGTTATTTTCTAAGAAGTGAAGAGCCCCTTCAGTCAATCAAAACCATCCATATAAGCTCAAATTCTCACCAAGTCATAAAATAATTCAGTAATCCTGCATTTATCTGGTGATCAAACAGCTTCCTTGTCTTCGCCAAAAGTGCAGCAAACTTGCGCCTTATTAAGATGTTTTACAGAATCTTGTTGCTGCTCCGCCACCACCATCACCACCACGACATGGCCGGGAAAAGCATTTGCCGGCATCGATCTCAGGCATCACATTGTTATTTTGCATGGAGGTTGAATACATAGCATTCAGTCACCGGCTAGCTTTTTGCATCATTGCATGCTTGCTGGAGTAGTCTTTAGCTTACAGGTTATTCAGTTGTCATGCTTAAACAACCAGTTGGAACCTGCATGGTGGCATTTCCACTGTATTTGTTGGAAAAGAAAAAAGAAGCATAGTAGAGCATCTGGTGAAAAAGATGGTAACAGATGCAAGTATAGTCTTCCAAAAACATAAATAAAATTTGTGTTATTGCATCCCAGAGAAGCCATAGAGAGGTTCCTAATTCAGTCTCAAGGGCATTAATTGTTGCTTACTCAAATTATACGATACTACAGCAGATCAGAAGGTGCCAACTAGCTCGGATTGATGTTTGTGCCAAAAGAACTTGAACTAAATCTCACCTTCCTCAGGCTACCCCTTCATGCAGTGGCCCAAAGTTGCCTTTGAAGGGGGACCATGTCACCAGTACATCAATTGGAGTTGCAGATACCATGGCCCATCTTAAGGGCATATAGAGGCCAAGCATTACGCATTGGGAAACCATAAAGGTCCCAAGGACTAAACAACATCAGTTTCAGTCCATGTCCTACCCTTTCTAATTGATGGGTTCAGCTGTTCTGTGAGGCATAAAAGAGTAAGCAAACGCACTACTCTTGGTTTGATTATGGAATCCATCCATGCCCATTTACATGAAGCTCGAGAGTTTAGGCTCCAGCTGAATGATGCAGATCCAACTAAGAGATGAAACAGTTTAGTGGGAAGAATCCTTTGGCAAGGGAGCATATTATCTGTCAAATCTCTCTTCTCAGCTCCCCTTGGAGCTTGGCTCCCATCCTTCCAGCAGTTCCCAACTTGCAAACAAGTTGTTCCAAATTGCAATGAAGTACGGCATCAACTGTGAGGCCCGGCCCATTGACCGGCCTGGAGCCAAGTCGGCCCAGCACTATCGCTGGAGCCTAATTGGAGTTGGAGGCATCATGACAAGGACTACTCGGTCTCATCGGAGTTTCCTAGCCAGATCGGAGTAGGCCTCACCCTTACCGCGGCCCCAACCTCGTCGGAGATGAGATAACTGGCACCGCCGCCCCTCCTAATCTCCTTCGGTCACTGGCAGCCTGTAACAGGTTGGAAGCTACTGGATTTCACCGCATTGGACCTTCTGGATTCTGTGATTGCTAGCTTCTTCCTCTGTTTCAAAATAGAGAAGTACCTCTCTCGCTCATCTTAGTCCTATTTGGCGAAGCTTTTGGAGGGCCAAAAAGTACATTCTATCTCTTCAAAAGCACTTTTAGATGAAATAGGAGTGTTGGGTACAAATTTCGAAAAGTTGTTTTAACTTTTTCAGAAAGCTAAAAACAGTTTTTTGAGTTGCTACATTTTTAATTTATGGTAATAATTATAATATTTTATATCTTTATATTATACTATAAATATAATATTATATTACATTTTATCATAATACATATGTTATGTTAAATAATTTAATATTATATTAAATTATTATGCTATAATATACAAAATTATATTACTATATTATAATAATATTATTTTACATTACAATAATATTATACTATATTATATATTTATATATTAATATATATTATATTTTATTATGCTCTGTTATATAATATTATAGAAATATAGTTACCAAAATAGTAAATAGTTTTTTTATAAAAGCTATACTTCCAAAAGCTCTACTGCCAACAACTCTTCCAAATGAAGCCTAATACTAATCCTTGTGGCTAACATCCGATGAGCGAGTTGAGTCTTGGCCAAGCGCCGGGCCCCTCTCAACTCAACTATATTTTGACTGGACCGCCTCTTCTTTCTTTTTTTTTTTTTTTTTTTTTTTTTTTTTTTTTTTTTTTTTTTTTTTTTTTTTTTTTTTTTTTTGCCTTGCCCTTCCCGCCATCCACTGCCATTACTGCATGTAGTTGGTCGTTACCACCAACGCCACCACAACCGAATAAATATTAACTCTCTCGTATTGTATTTTCTGGTACTTCTTTGCAGCTATCTCGGTCCCCCCCCCCCCCCCCCCCCCCCCCCTCTCTCTCTCTTTGGACCCTACGAAGACCACCTTTGTCTCTCTATTCGGGCGAATACCACAGTCTCTTCCTCTCTCTCTCTGTCTGTCCCTCGATTTGCTCTAATAGAGATCCCAAACTAATATTTTTGCAACTGTATGCATGTCGGCCTCCACTTGATCATTCTTTGCTAAGCATCACTGAATCCCACCATTAACAACCCCTGTTGTGCTATCTTGTGCTATCTAGTCCCATAGTTGGGATAAAACTCAACCTTCCTATTGTGTAAATTTTGAAGAATAGCTTAAAGTAGGAGGTAGAATTCTAAGGTGATGGTTGGGCTCAGGATGTATTCCTAGATCTGGGCTCTAAGGTCACCATCCCTGGTCTAGAAGGATCCTAGGTTGTAGATTCTGAGAGGATATTGCCACCCAAGTGGGACCTTCCATATGTTTAATTTCATGTTGTAGATCCTAGGTTGAACCGGAGCTGTTGTACTTTAGGGTTTTAGTGGGGAGCATAATGTTTTAGTGCATTTGTTTAATTTCATGTGTAGCCTTGCTGAGAGGAACTTCTGGATCCATTCATTTAGATTAGTAAGTACCTCTACTCTTAAGAGTTTTTACCGTGCATTTCATATGATCTGATTTGAAATCTATTTTGCAAGGTTTTTTACGTACGTGTTTAGAAAATAGCCATAATATATTGAATTTATGAAAAATATTTATGTATATGTTATATTTAAATTAAACATCACATTTGCTTGCATGAAAAATGATTTGAAATATGGATCAAGCATGAGTATATTGTTAAACTTCCACGCATCAAAGGGGAAGATGGAATTGTATAAATTGATTTGTTAAATATTGTTGAAAGTTCATGGACAATGAAAGTTTTATGATCCATATATGTCGAAATATTGGTTTTATAGTAAAATTAAATGCTTACAATCTAGTCTAACTATGATTCAAACCTAGCCAGCTGGGCTGTTTGTTGGAAATTTATGTTCAAAAACTAGTTTCTTCCAAGCCTAGCTAGTTAAGGCTGATCGGTGAAAACTTTATGTTCGGAGCTTTATGGTCATCAAGGTCCAATAATCATTCTTAAGTCCACCGGTACATGCATGGATCAAATGGATGAACTTGGCGAGTAACGGACAAAGGAAACTTGACCAAGAATAATCCGGATGCCTCTTTTAGATTCTCATCTACTCGATAAGCCATGAAGATCGGGATAATGTGGGCCACACGATATCAGGGTGCAGCCACTTAACGAGCACCACATGTCAGATAAACGATCATTTTCCTCCAGAGTGTTCCCACACCTATATCTGGGAGGACATGGGAAATATAGGGGAGGAGATAGAAGAAGGAAACAGCGAGGGAGAAAAAGAGGAAGAGAGAACAATAGCCAAATGGCTGCCTCTGTCATGTCTTCATTGGCTTTGAAACCAGCTCCAGTTTTAGAGAGGTCACAGGTTAGAGGCCTCCCATCCTTGGCAAGGTCCTCTTCTTCTCTGAGAGTCAGGGCCAGCGCTGGCAAGAAGATCAAGACAGCAACACCCTATGGTTAGTAGTTGTAATGGCAGTTCAAGATTAAGCCATGCTCTTTTATCTAAGTTACCATCATAGATTGGCATGAACACACTCACTTGGATGGATAACTTTCAGGTCACTTGCACTGTTGCATACATATAGGGTCTTTCAAGGAACATTCACTATTTACTGCACCATCAACTTTTGGAGAAGGAAAGCTTTCACAAAAGGCACCTTTAGCAGTCTACTGTTTATCATAAAGAAATATGAGGACAACATGGAGAGAAACGTAAAGTTGACAAACTGCAGCAGAAGTTTAAGAATACCCTTAAGCCGATGCACATGAATCGATATTGTTCATTCTTTTATTAATTAATAGTGCAGCATTTACTAGCAGTAGGATCAGATTGCTTTGTTTATATACAACTTGCTTGGCCGCAAACTCCTGACTACTTTTTTAAGTTATAACATACAAGGAATTATATCAAGGCTGGATATAAAAGGTATATACAGAAACATAAGATAGAAGGCAGGCAGCTAGGAAAAAAATTAAGGAAAACATGAGTAAAATTGTGAAGGACAATTCATAAAATTTTATATAGCACAAATTGGTTCATCTCGTATCAATTCACCCTCTGTCTTTCCACAAACAAGTCGATAATCAGATTTGTAAAAAAAAAAATTCTAACCGTTCATGAGAAGGAAGGCTATAATTACTGTTCTCTTGGTGACTAGGAGTACCATAATTTGTTTGCTCAAAAAGGAATGCCATAATTTTTAGGTCCAGGAGGAGGGATGAACTTACCAGATGGATTAGATGCATCCGGGAGAAGGGCCAAGGTAAAAATTTCCCTCTTATTTACCACCCATCACTCCTTGTTACAGACATGCATATATATAAAGTAATGATGCCTTTGTCTGCTAAGATATAGTTTCTTGTAGAGTAGATACAAATTTTGTTTCATTTTACTTATTTTTATTTACATACACTCAGGGGAAGGGTGTCTATCAGTTTGCGGACAAGTATGGTGCAAATGTTGATGGTTACAGGTAGAAATTTGCCTAGCAAATTGGTCTTTCTTTTGGTTCAACTAAAATCAGTTTGTCAATATTGTGGAAGATAAAAGTAGCAATATCAAGAAGCAAAGGCACAGACAACAAGGGTGTCATTGGAAAATCCTTTCACTGCATCCATTGACTTGAACTAGCTCTGTGGGAGGGGATGGTATCTTTGCTGGAGAATGTTTCAGTTTGTAGAAGTCATTCTCTTAAGCAGACTTTGTAGATCGCTAAAATGGACAGACAAGCATAGTTTTTTCTCTATTATGGAGATATGTTTGTTTCAGGTAGGTATCTATGGTCTTGCAACAATGAGAGGTTAACTGTGCATTTGGTTGGGGTTATAAGAGGGAGGATGGATAGCCCCATCAACCGTTTAATTCAAAAACTCTTAGGAAGGATGGAAAAAAAAAGAGTTTGCACATCCAGCCTAGCCCACCAATTTGCATCTTCTTAAATTGAAAGGATGCGGGAAAGGATTAATGGAGTACATGAAGGGTGGGTTTCTACATTGATAAAAAATATCCCTCATTATTTTTTTGACAATATCCTTATATATATATATATATATATATATATATTGTTTGTACTGTTAACCCTATACTCCATATTTATAAGTAAATAATTAGAATTTTCTTCTTTTTTCTATTTTTATTCCCTATTTTTAAGTTAACTATTTATATAAATTAACTAACTATTCAAATAAAATTATAAATTAATTAGTTATTTAAATAATTAATATATATAAATTAATTCATATATAACTAATGTATATTTATATAAAATATTTATAATTATAAATTATTAAGGTTATAAGTTTTTACATTATCCTACTTATTTAGTATAAATAAATGTTATAAATGGAAAATAATAATATTTTTTATTGAAAGGTAGTTTGGTAAAATGTTGTACAAATAGCACCGTCTCTTCTTCCATTCCTCCTACAACAAACGGAAGAGGGAATCATTCCATCCTTCTATGTTCACCAAACATTTGAGAGAATAATTGGAAGACCCATCCATCCTCTCTCTCATTCATTCTTCCTCTCATATTTTTCCTTCCTCCAATCCATCCTCCGTACTAAACAGAGGGTAAATGTAAATAATAATAATCATATGAACTTAAAAAGCTTGTGTACTGTTATCGGAAAACTTCTATGTGAAGATAACACTCTCTTTGGTTGATGCAGCCCAATTTATTCACCAGAAGAATGGTCTCCAAGTGGTGACGTCTATGTTGGAGGTAAGCAGCAAACTTATGTGAAAGGAGAAAAAACAATCAGAGTTTTAATTAAAAAGTTCGCCACAATTTTGCATTCTATATATTTGAAAATGTATTATAATCTTTTAACTCTTGAAGCTTCTCGTGAATCTAATTTGACTAAAATTATGATGATGCAGGAACCACAGGACTGTTAATATGGGCTGTTACTCTTGCTGGACTACTACTAGGAGGTGCTCTTCTTGTGTACACCACCAGTGCTTTAGCTCAGTAGAGCTGCAGCAGAGTTATCCTCCTGCGTCGCCATTAAGTTTCTTCGGAATGTCTCATAAATGCAGTCCCCTTATAGTTAAAGCATGCCCCAGGGATCACTATTCATGGACAATAACATGGTTGTAACGAAGTTGCTAAGGTGTAGATATAAATAATATATAAATCTAGCACAAATGCTTGCGCTCATCGATTTGACGTCGCCGATGAGATTCTTGCAGTTGGGTGTGACACACACTGGGCCACATTTAAGGATCCTATAGTCAACAATCTCCTTATAGATTGCTGAGAAGTACATTGCATGGTCTGCAAAACTGATCATTGTTTGCAATTAGTGCAGTCATTCTAGTGCGAAAATGAGTCTGCAGGTGAAAATATGGACGTATAGAAACAAAATGAATCCCCCCTAAGAGACTACAGAGAAAAACCATTCCAAAACATATAAAATGGTCATAAAATCACCACAAAACTTGTTATACAGCATAATCCTGACACTGTAAAAGAGTAGCTTACTTTTGCAGTTCTTCAAGTACCATAATGAATCTTTTAAGATTACTTTCTTATATCAAATTAGACCATGCTAAATTTCTAATAGGAAATCATAATATTGCTAGAGTCTGAAGAGTCTAAAGGGGTGCTAACACTCCCTTAAACTTATTTAGATTAAGAACATGATATACCAAATAAATCTCATACAATTTCACAAGAAGGCCACAGTAGCACCTAATCCGTACCATTTTTTTGTCAAAAAAATAATGTTATATCTAAAATATTTAATAGTAGCCATGTGCATTTGCACGTGCATTATAAGAAGTATTGTATAAATAAATCAAACCAAATATATATTGGACAAAACTATGTAAACTTGATTGCTATCTACAATTGTTATAAAATGGCAATCCAAGATGTGAAACGAGGCACATACATGGCATGCCACCATGTAATGCTTGTTCTTTATGCAGTAATGCAATGGTTGTCCTCATTGAAATATCCACATTTGCAAATGGTTAGCAGGTATACCAGATCCACTCCAGTTTATGTTTTTATGATCTGAACAGACTTTCCAACAATAGAACAAGCAATCTGAAAAATGTTGCAGCAACAACAAGGACATATGCATCGGCTTGCGAGCTAAGGAGTCAATCAAGACGATGTCTCAAACTGATATGACCTTATAATACCATAAGAAAGCAGGAGATGCAGGATTTGGTTCCTTCCAGAATATGGTTTAAAAAAAAAATCAGTTTCAGTTGTCTCAGGAAAAAAGACAACATTCTTCACTGCCATTCTGAAGTCAAAAGACTCGATAATCATATATAAGTCAAAAATCATTCTCTAGTATTGTTTGAGAATAATGGTGAGACTACCACCAGCCATTTCGTAGGTTGATGGAAGAATAACTCATGTCAAATCAAGGAACACCTCCAAAGCTCGAACATGGAACCTCCTCCCAATGGAAGATGGGTGCAACAACTGAGTTATAACCCTATTTGCCTCGAGTACTTTCAGTAAGAGAAAATATTTAATGTCAACAATTATCTGAGAACTGAGAATGATTGAAGAAGCCAGAAAGTGCTGGAGCTTCCTGGCAAACATGGGCTGCTTCCACATTTCAAACAATCAGAAGATTAATAGAGAACCAAGTTAAGACAGAAGATCAATAAAGATCAGAAAGATAAGGCGCACCCAAAAGATTGCTTGAAAGATACTGGTTAATTGATCAAGAGCCCTCAATTGAAGCGACTTTTACATAAGGAAAATGATGTCTCATTTCCAGCAAGATGAGTGAAAGCCTTTTCCTGTATAGCTCAACCTTCATTAAAACTTTTGGCATGGTGAGATTAATGTGGAGTCTTCTATATAAGAAAGAGGGTTCATGAACTTTTACCTGATCAAGAAATGTGAAAAACAAAAAGAAAAAAATATTTGACTTTGTAAAACAAAATGGAAACCAAAGTCCTAGAATACGAAAGTAATAGGCACGATGATGGTTTGTGTTCTTACATTTTATCAGAATGGACCATAAAGAATAGGCATTTTAACTCAATGACACATAAGGAAATAATCTAGGCAAAATTCTGGGGAGAATACTCACATCTAAAGAGAGAAGCACTCACTTATTGTTACCAAAGATACACTAAATTTCAATAATATTCGGTCTCCTGCTTGAACTACATGTCTTTCTTCCTGCCTCTAATTCCCTTTAGCCTATGGAAAGAAAGCAAATTAAACTAAACACTTGTGAATTAAATGGAAAGAATGTAGATACACAAATTCACAAACATGCTCTAAGCAATGGAGATGTTTAAAACAAGCACAGCCAGCTAATCTTAAGTGTTCCTTCAGTTCTCAGTTCCTTTAGATGATCAAATTTCATATCCTGGAGCCACATTATCCAGATCAATTAGCGATCATGTAGGCAAGAATATGACACGTTTTAGCAGGTATTCTGACGGAACACTTGGCACAATTTTTTCCTATGCTCCAGAAAAGAAAAATGTGCAAATATACCTTTGCCAACCTTGACTAATGGGCTTTATCTCATCTATACAGTAGATTATACTGATTACAGTATGATCCATCAGAGTATGAGGGCATTCTATAACCAGCTTTCAACTTGACAACAACCCAATAAGTGGGTTCCCACTTTTTGTCCAATGCACTCCAGCTATAAGGCCTGTTAGTGGATAATGAGACTTACATTGTTGATGACTCAGCTTGCATGCATTTGTAAACATTTAAATCAAGAATTTGTTATTAATCAGCACATGTAATGAGAACTACTACTGAAGAGAAACATCAGCAAGCAGCCAGATGCATGAAAGCAACAGAAAACAATCAAGATATTACAAGTTTCTTTTTTTATTTATTTATTGTTAGTAAATTACGGGATAACAATATAATGGTAGTTCTACCATGAGTGGAATGGAAGATACTATTATGAAAGCAAATATCAACGCAGCCTTTTCTTTTATCATGTTTAAACAACATGTTCATTCCATGAATGTTGAAATCCAAAAAATGGAAGCAGGCCAACTCCCTGTTTTGTTGAAGCCTATGTGCTCCATATCATTTCCTGAAAGTGAGGTGCTTAAG
The DNA here is from genome assembly GCF_051530095.1 of Phoenix dactylifera. Lineage (NCBI taxonomy): Eukaryota > Viridiplantae > Streptophyta > Magnoliopsida > Arecales > Arecaceae > Phoenix > Phoenix dactylifera. The sequence goes on from NC_143190.1 coordinate 4,553,333, forward strand.
ATTTACTAGGGGTCAGAATTAAGTAATTAAGGCAACCACAGTCTCATTTTAGCTATCGACTTTCATATTACAGTCACTATAAAAGAGGAGCAGAAAGAGAACAATTGTCACATATCAAAATTATATGCACATATAAATTACAGCATTTTGCAATCATCTGCTAATGAAAACACCATGGCAACGAAAACATTTTTTGGTTAATGGTTGATGAAATCACAGCCATCCATCAAGTACTTCTTGGATAAGAGAAGTAACACAAAGTGAAATATTAAATTAGCAGTTTCTACACAATAGTATCCTCCCACCTGGTTGAGCTCATCTTATTTCTTCAGTTTATTCAGTCTTTCTTTTTCGAGGAAATGTAGGGGCTACAAGCCCAGCTTTTTTATGGAGACAGGAAACTTAGAGGTGGAATTAATTATAACAAGTGCAGAGTGAATAAAGATACAGGAAGATAGAACAGGAAACATATCATCTGATTTCTTCAGTCTTTCTCATAGGAGCAAATAGTTTATTGTTCACTTGTGCATCCAAAAGCACACAACCTGGGGTTCAAAGAATCTCAACCAGTTTCTAAACCAAGTCCATGGCTCAATATTATTGAATTAAATTAACCAAGTATACCAATTGAGAATCCAGTGCAGACCCCAGCATGCATCTCAAGCCCCCTGCAGTAAAAGAGGGATGCCGTACCACCTCACATGGAATGTAAACATAAGTTTTCAGGCATTCCTTGATAGAATGGAGTTCAAAGGGCAATAGTACATGGATATTGTTTGTAATTGCACCAAGACAACAGGTTGCGGAATTCCTGGTCATAATGGAGAACTGTGTGCAAGTAGTGACTCTAAACAAACAACACATCAAACCATCTTACATAAGTACTGACTGCAACAAACTGTAAATCCATTCATCTCAAAGAGTGAGTTTATTTGCAATATTGCAGCAAAGCTGCTTCAGGGCTTGGAAGCTGTCGTCATCAAGTGAAATGGAAGCCATACGCTTCAATATTTCCACCTCAGAGACACTATCGAAATCAGATTTTGTGTGGTAAACAAAGTAGCCCCCACATTCCCAAGCAGAAAGATGGCACCCCATCAGCACTTTATGGACCTGTTTACACACACAAACAGTTATTTACTATTCAACATTAAGAAACAGATATTGGTTATTATCTTACCAGGATCACATAAAACAAGGCCTAATTTCACAAGTGACAGCAGATGGAGGGTTCTGATGACATCAAGGAAGCCAACTAACAAGAATTAGACTTTTAAATTTCACAAACTCCTGTAATCTAACTTCTTTGAATGAAACAGCCAGCTACTTTGGAATATAGGATCAGGGCTGAACAATCTCTATTTAGGAGGGGGCCCTGACAAAAAGGTGGCCAATTTTGCATAGACATGGATATGAGAACTGGATTCCAGCACGTGTTCAAGTATCTAACTCAACAAGAGGGGAAAAAAAGAGATACAGAGATACATAGAACCAAGGTCCGCCGTACCGGTACCGGTCGGCGTACCGGTACCGGTTGGCGTACCGGTAGCGGCCCGGACCGGTCCCGTACCGGTCCAAACCGGTTTCATACCGATCCGAACCGGTTCCGTACCGGTTCTCCAACAATAAACTACCGGTACCAGATTCCACGCTGATCCGGTACCGGTCCCAGGCCGGACCGGTACGGCAGGCCATGCATAGAACAATAATTTCAATTAAACCATATATTTATTTGTCAATATTGTATAAAAGAAAATATTAGAATATATATTGTTAAGGTCCTTCACCATAAATAGGCCTGTCAACGAGCCGAGCCGAGCCCGAGCTTGAGAAGGCTCGGGCTCGGCTCGTTTCACAGAACTCGGGCTCGGGCTCGGTACCGAGCTCTGTATTGAGCTTGAGCTCGGGCTTGTTTGGTAAAAGAAAAGCTCGGGCTTGGGCTCGTAAAGCTCGTTTCGAGCTCGAGCTCGAGCCCCATAACAAAAATCTACATTAAATACCACAAATGAGGCTCTTACATCATTAAAATGAGGCCCATTTTCTTGGTCTCACTGTTGTGGCTCGAGCTCGTTTGGGCTCGTGAGCTACTCGGGCTCGAGCTCGAATTTAAACGAGCCTCATTTTAGGCTCGGGCTCGAGCTCGTTTGACTAACGAGCCGAGCTCGAGCCGAGCTTTTAACGGGCCAAGCCCGAGCCGAGCCCAAGCAGCTCGGCTCGTTAACAGGCCTAACCATAAAAACTCGCTAATTTTGAGAGATACAAGAAAAAGGATATTTTGCAAATTTATTTCAATATCTACATCTTTGACCAATCTCGATAAAAGGCAAAAAAGGTCACTTTCAAGTTTCAACAATAACATGGTGGGTTGAATTGATTATTGAAAGAGTCAAAATTATATATCTATTTGTAAAAGCTGGAAAAAGAAGCTAAGCATCTAAGTATAAGCATCCAAGCATTTGATGCGTATCCAATTCAGATACGTATCTGACACATATTCTTGGACCCAAACAGGAGTGTCCATGTAACATAGGAGATGGTTATCACCAACAAAACAGTCATTGGTTCCAAAAAGGCCTCAAAGAACCAGTAAGAACTTGAAGTATTGAAGCTATTTAACTAGATCTCTTCTTGATAGTACAAGTTGTTAATGATTCCATGTGCAACATATTCCTTGAAGCATTCCATGGTGACAATGTTGAGATATAGTTTATCTAAAGAACAAGAGAGTACCTATATTTCATTTCAGTGTTATTATCTTTTCTCCAACAGACTAAAAATAATAATAATAACCACTTTTTGAACTTGGTTGTAGGCGGCAATCATTTCGTTTTACCTTGTTTTCACTCAATCAAATTAAAGCATGTCTAGCTCACGGAAGATAATGTAAGAGTAGCACAAAATTCCAAAAAAGTGGATGGACTCGGAAACCATGTTTACCTGAGGAAACAAGAATATTTTTGCGCCACAATCAGAGATCAGCAGATTAAATGCAGCATCATGGTTATGCAAGGTGGAACATATTTCTGCTACTACATCAGCTAGTGCTTTCAAGTTCTTGCTTATGAAAACTAAGGCCTTTAGAGGATAATGTGCAACTTCACAGATACATATCCCTGTTGTGAGCAGATCACCATATACAGGGACGGTCGGAAGAACCTCCACAGGTAAAGGGTTCGCAAAGTAACTAGCCTGCACAAAAAATGGAAGGAAAATGTTAGTTGACCAGTTATTATATTTTTACTACAATCTTTGTCTGAAAAATTCAGACCATCCTGCTTGTCAGTGGTGTTGGCCAACCTTTATTTTGCAAACAATATGCATAGCATTTTGAATATTTCTCTATGTTTGGTATTAAAAACTCAACAGAGGCGGCAAAGTTTTTAAAAATGATAGGGCAAAGGGTGAACACAGTATGTATAAAGCACCGATCAGTGTTAGAGCTCAGAAATTACTATATACTACAAAGCACAACATGTTATTCAAATATAGGTGATTACTTAAAAGGAAAAAAAGAAGAGAGACAATATAATGCAGTAAAACCACCTATGTGAGAACCCTTGCAAGAACATCTAAAAGTGGCAACATCCTTCCACCTGTGCTGAAGAGACATAGCATCCATACATAACATAATGATACATTCATACTGTGAAAAAGTAACAGGGTAACATACCGCTTGATATAATAAAATTAGAAATTGCTAGTCTATATTACATTCAGGAACGTACTGAAAAAAACTTTGTCAAAAGACTGAATAGGATGGTAACAACAGGTGTCTCAAAGAAAGATCCTTACCATCAAGGCACGTATAAGGGACTCAATGGTAATATAAATAACGAATATTTTTCCTGTGATTTATTGCATATAACCAAAAATTGGTGCATATTTCATAAATCTGGTTTTCCATTCATCATTGCATATTGCATATCCTCCACATCAGATTTCAAAAACCTCATGGCCTCTTTGGTATATGTACAGAAAGCCTGCACCACTTAGCAGCAGCATGACATACTCGTGCATTGGCTAAGCTTCAATTTAATCAGCAAAATATGATGTCAAAAAAAGTCATGAAAATAGTGAGGATTATGTTATTCAAGATATAATGTGAACAATAGAAACATGTTATCATTATAAGTGAAAATAGATGGATGAAATTTGTAAGATGTATTCATGACAAAAGTGATGTGAGAATTAACTAGAACTCTTCAGGAATTCCCTTGAATTATTTAAAGAATTCAGTAAAAAGTTAGAAAGATAGAACTATTAATAGCTTTTCTTAATCAAATTAACATTCAAGAACTTTTTTCTTGTGAAAGAAATGGCAATAGTTGCATTTGCATTCAAATAAACTGAAAAAAACTAAATAAGCACCCAACAGCAGTCCAGCCCTAACCCAGATTTTGGGCAGGATCTCTCCCGTCCGAGTTCTCAAAAGGAAAAAAAAAAAAGCTAATTAGCTTCACATCACTCTGTTTTTGTAGTATTATCACACACACCTTACATCTGAATATCTCATGCATGAGAGACCTCTTTGTACATGACAATTCATAGCTCCTTTTAGTATCTAACGTTTAACTCAAAACTCATAGACTAACAATAGAGGCTAAGATATGTGCTCCAAAGCTTGGCCAGGTTAGGTTAACGTATAGGCGGGCATGACCAAGACCTGTTTACGTTATTTCAATGCTTGTAAATAAATTAACATACCATCTTAAGTCATTGCCAATGACCAATTAGTAGGGGTGACACTCAGGTTGGGTAAACCCATACCTAACCAACCTCAACATGTTTGCATACCACTCACCACTTCTCTCAGGCTTGGATCAAAAGTGTCAAGCTGATTACAGGTTGAGTGAGTTTTGATGAAGAACTAGTGCACCCAGGTGCAATCTGAATTTTATAATATGACATCTGCGTGAGTTTTGAATGAAGAACTAGTGCACCATGTGCAATCTGAATTTTATAATATGACATCCAACCACATTCCAAGCCTAACCATATATCTAAAATAAGCTCAACCAATCCCAGCCTAAAATTGGCCTAAACAATAAATTTACGAGTAAAATCCTGTAAAACATACAATATAAACCAAGCCAATTTGAGCTCAACCTTAAAGACCTAAACCAGATTTTTGACAGTTAAAACTAATGGCCCTTGCCCTGTAATCTTATGCCGATCTGTACGTACAGAAGGAAATCTTGATAATATACAAGCTAAAGCTCATCAATGCACAATAGAAGTTGGCAAGATTATTACCTGAAAATATATCTGATCTGAACAAGTAGAATCACTGTGGTTGAAGAAAATACGAAAAGCACAATTATTTACTTCAACAGCAATCTGTGTGATCAATCCAAACATCTTCTTGTCCAGAGATTGAGGCAATTGATGGATCTTGTATGGCATTAAGAAGACATGACCATACTCAACAGGATTTGCCTTACAAAAGGAGATCAGAATCAATGATAAACTAAAAACAAAGAATCTTGAGAATCTAGTTTAAAAGTACATCATACAAACACAGCCTAATTACTTACATTAATAACAATCAATATTCCATCTTTTGGTACGATAGTCGAAGGAATAATCTCAGAGCTCTCCTTTTCTCCATGTGCAACACAAAAAAGTATATCCTCCTTGCAAATTTTTATACAGCTTGACTTGATAGGCTCCAAAGTTTGGAGGACATTGTTCTCAAAATTTTGCAGGAAATTTGGATTCCAATTCTCATTCAACTGAGTGACAAAATTCTTTTCACCACTGACAACCTGCAGAAGCATCACATATAAGGCTTATAGTAATTCTCGAAGATCAATAAATAAAAGCATGAATTGCATCAATTAGAACCCAAAAAAGACCTTTATTTCACAGGTGGTAACATCATACTTGAGCAGACCCTTCGATGCATGATCTTCCCACTGCGAGGCAACAATTTATAGATTTAAAAGATAGTCCGGAATAAAATCAAAATATAAAGAACATTCATATAGATGATGTACCTGAGAAAGAAGAAGGGCATCCAATAAACTTTGCGTCTCTTCGGCTGTGAATGGAAAACTCACATAGGCATCATTGCCTTCAGTAGGACTACCAAGCCAGTAAACATGTGTTCTAACACCCAAAAAATTTCCTAAAAATTGAGAAAAAACTGTAAATAGTTAAAGTTCCTAAAACAGCTCAAAATCAGACACACATTTAGAATAAGTTTTAGGTGTTTAGCATGCCAGATCAAAATTTTACTTTAATAAGAAACAAAACTTAACTAAACAGTCAAGAACTAGGACCATTCCTCCATAATTTTTAAAGGATGTACTATTTAGACATTTTAAGCATAATGGCAAATTGTTAACCTCTGTCCAGGAACCCAATTATGAATTTTGACCAGGAAAAGGTTCTGGGTGTAAACTTGTACATACAAATTGGACCAATTCCCCTACCTCTGCTCATCCATATATGCTGATATTTGAAGAATGCTTCACAATTTGATTGATTAGAGAGACAATCACATTTTCAGGAAGAGAAATCAATTATGGCAGGTCTGCTTCTGGAATGGCCCCTGCAACAGCCTGGCAATGGCTAATGTGGACTTCTGTTTTTCCTGCTAAACTAGACCCAGTTGTTCAGGCTGACAGTTGGGGTTGTGCTTCTGCTAGATAGACCCACCAAAAAAAAGAGAAGGAAAAGAAAAGGAGAGTAAATGGTAACATTTGCTAACTAGGGGAAGCCCATAATGACATCATAAAAATGTAATTAGAGTAGGATGGTTACAAACTTTGCATTAGCCAAGTTCATTATGGAAGAAATAGCAAAAGAAATCTGAAGAGAGAATACCAGAGTTAGGATGAATAAAACATTGTGGACAGTAACATGAATTCAAATCTAGGCAAATGGGAAAACAAGGGAATGCTTGGTTGCTAAGCTACCTTCTCTATATGATATCTTGTACATAAGTGAGAAATTTAGTGCGAAGCCATTGAATCATTAGAGGAGGAGAGGCAGAGGACGAAAGAATTAGATGAGATTGGAGAGACTTCTGACCCTGCTACACCTCAAACATAACATCAACTGCAATTTCTCCAAACCACTCCGAACATGGAAGCCTAAAATAGTGGATAAATGGATGAAAACAGTTAGACTATTGCCAAGAAAGTGAAAGAATTAGTTATGTTGGAATCTTCTTTTCCAATGTTTGATAGTTGAAAGGAAATTCAAAAGGAAAATTTTTAAAAGAATTTTTGAATGGATTAGCTTTTTAGCTTCTATGACATAGCTACATCTTGCTAACAAATATACATTGAATTATGTTAAAAGAATTCCAAGGCTGACTTAATATGACAGTGACAGCCAGAGCAACCATATATTTCAATATGAAGAATTGCAATTAAGTGGGTGCATTAATAATAACTCCGGCAGGGGGGGGGTGGGGGGTGGACATGTGAACAAGACACAAATCAACAGGGAGAGATAAAAAGAAAAAAGAAAAAAAGCAATACCTGTGAAAGCCACTTTGTGACATTTGGACTGCTCCAAGCCAGGGTTCTGCTTCAGAAATGGGTATTCCCCATCAACCTGAGTGACTGATGCCATATTTTACGATGCTTAATGCACTAATAACTAAGAAAAGCTACCAAAAAAAAGTTGATCAAGCTTCAGAACCACCGCCTGCAAGGAATGTCAGATCTGAAGGATGCCCACCAGCAGATGGTAGGGCACCCCGTCCACCGTGAAAAGAAGGGGAAGCAAGCAAAAACTTAGAGAAACCTTGCAAGCATTCTCTTCCCCTTCTAATAATAAGACGGTATTCTTTGCTTAGAGCCGTGGTTGATTTACTGAAGCCAGCCCTAATCGGACTAGCAATTCCCAAACAGCACCAACAAATTCAAAAGAATCTCCCAGCAGAAATCAACAATGAAGCAATTCAAAGAACACCAACTGTTCTTCTTGATTCAGACTGCCAAGCTCTGCCACAACTACTCAATAGCTTCTGCTTTTCTCTCGGAGACTGAACCGATCCATGTCACAGTTCAGAACTCAAAAGCTTCCAAATATATCCTTCTTCCGACCTGGATATCTCGGCGAAGAATTTAAACCTATTTTGATCAAATTACAAACAAAATTTTCTCATAAACATATAAAAATCCCACAAATAAAAAGATTTTATCATCGATTCAGATATCCACAGACAGATGGATCAATCCAAATTCTAGAAAAAGAAGGGGACAATAATGTCTTTCAACCAAAAACTTACCTCGGCCCAGCGGGCGAACATGCCGGGCTCCGGCTCCGCGCACCTGCTGACACCTTTCGAAGCACTTTCACGTGTAACAATAGATCGAACCAAAACGAAGAAAAGTCAAATATTTAACACAAATCGAATAAAATTTGAAGTATTTCAAAACAATGAAACCAAAAAATCAAGCTTCATAACCCTAGATTACCGAAATTTGAGCACAACAAAGCAAGAATTTCTCCTCAAGGATCAAATCCTAAACCCCAATTCTCGAACAAACGCAATTGGGCCACGAAAAATTCCCAGAGAGGGGCATAGAAGACATGCGAGAGAGAGGCGGAGAGAGAGGGAGAGAGATCAAAGAGCGCGGAGCGGTGGGGCGATCGAAGATACCTAGGGTTCTTGAAAGACGAGGAAGCGGACGGGAGAAAAGAGCCGTCTTTGGGGAAGCGAAAACCGAGAGGTAAATCGTGTGGTTCTGTTGACGTGCCGGAGAGCTCTAAAAGCTATCGGTTCTATTTATAGTGTTTTGGGAATCACAACCGTTGCTTTGGAAAGCATCATTTGAGTATATGCTAAAAGGAGGGCAAATTCTCCCAGAGCCCAGGAACCAACCACACCATGACACCATGCGCTTGCATGTTTTTGGGAAAAAAGAAATAAAAACCAAAGCCTACATGTCACAACTTGCACTCCAGATCACAACTTTTAACATACATCACACCAATGACATAACTTGCCCCAATCCTTTTGCTTCAATTATTATGCCATAGTAATTTAGCATCAAGATATCTAAATGGTCCTAGTAGCTCGAGCCCTACTCGATTCGAAAAAAACTAGAATCAACCATAGAGATGCTAAATAAACCACGCTTGGATCAGCAAAACATGCTTGAAATTAATTTTATGATGAACAGGAATCAACTTGATTTGATAAGGCTCAAATACATCAATATTATAATAATATATTACATTATATAGATAATAGGATGCTGGTTTAATACTTTAGTTTACGAACTTTTTATCCTTTGAATTAATTAAATGTTAAGATAGGCTTGAATCAAGATTTGAACCAAGTTTGTAAGCAAGATTGAATTGAGCTTGATTCAAGCTCGAATTGTTTTCAACTTGATTTAGGATTAAGGCTTATGTTCTACTCAATTCAAAATTTAATTGAAATTGAACTTGAAATAATGATAATCAAATCAAGTTTGATCTCAAGTTTGTAATCAATTTCAAACCAAGCTTGATTAGACCCAAGCTTAATCAAACTTGGCCAGATTACCCTGTTGTTGGCATATATAGAGACATTAAAAGGGGGAGAACATCTCATATGTTGGAGTTTTAATTTTTAAAGATTTAAAATTTAAAAATAAAAAAACATTATTATCTCTCCTAATTGTTAGTTGTTTCAAAAGCTTTAAAACTCCATCCTTTTTTAGCCTCACATCGGATATGTGAAAACAAGACCTCTAGCTTAAATGGAATTCTTTCCCAAGAAGCCCAAATCGAGTTTTGAGGGAAATGAGCTAGTGACCACATGCGCATAGGCTTCGTTCGGTTTGGCTGTGATGCCGGTGCATACCTTTTTGGTTATAGTATTTCTAAAGCATCGTATAACCTCGGAACTGATAAATTGATAAATAGACTTCTAGGATATAATATCCACTCCACTCCTTCTGGTACTCTATCTCTCATAGTGCACTACTTCCGAGACCAAGACAACTCCTTTCTTTTTCTAATTTTTTTCCACTTTCGTCTTCCTTTTATGAGCAATTGAAGGAAGTCATCTAGCCAAGCCTCCCAGCGATCATGCTCATTAGAGAAAGTTCGGGTTGAGCCCGATTGTTATACCTTAGAGACGAGATCGTCGCAGACCCATATGTAGGGAGCAACTCATGTTTTCAAGATAGTATACATCACATGTCTCGATCCAAGCAAAATTTTTCAATCAATTATTTTTTAAGATTTTGTAAATATAAAGTTCTAGTTCATTTTATTATTTTAATACAAAAGGTAATAATTTCTAGGCCATATTCCACCAACAATCCAAGAACGTGATTTTGATTACTATTGATTGCTTAAAATTAAATTTACTTTGATTGCATAAAAGCAAAAAAAAAATTATCAATATCGTTTAGATGTACTTCAAAAGTGGAGGGAGATTGGCTGGAGCCTAGTGTACCATAACCAAGCTGCTTTCCAAAGGATGGCTGTGAAAGATCAACATAGCACCAAGTAGGTGGCCCCTTGGAGCATCATAAGGGCCTTAAGCTCTCCAAGTGGCCTAGGGGGTCCGAAGTCCCATCATATGTTTCTAGCTACGGTATTTTTAACCGAGGCAGGAGAGATTCCTCCATAATTCTTGTCGAGAACGGGGTCTCAATGGTGAAGTCGATGTCTTTCTCAAGAGTGGCGTTGCAGCTCCTTAGAGCTTTGAGGTGGCTATCCATCTCCTCGATCTTGCAATCGAGGTCGGCTTCTCTCCTGAAGACCCTCTATAATCGATAAGGGGATGAATGGCTCGGCATTGATCCTTCTCGAAATTGTGAGCTCGGTGATTGATGCCTCTTGTCTTGTTCTAGACTTTACGAACGAGAGTGATGGCTGCATTGGGCTAGTCCTAGACTCTGGGGATGGGAGCAATGGCAAGGCTAAGACCGCCCTAGGCTCAAAGGATGGTAGTGGTGGCTTGACTATGTTGGGTTCTCATGGTTGCTTGGTGTGCGAGCCTGCTACTACTGCTACTGGTTGGCAGCCATCTGTTACAGGTTTTGAATGGCTATGGTCAGTATCTAAACATGCCGAATGAATAATTGAAACTGTTCGACGGTGACCATCAATGCTGCCTATGATTTCTATGGAGGCAGAGCCCTCTAAGAGTTATGTAGAGAGCTGTCAGACTTCATTGCTGCAAGTCATCTACTAATCAATCGAACCTTCGAATGTGGAATCATGACTCTTCCTCTAGTGCCAATCTATTGACGTTGAGATCTCGCCTAACCTAGGCACCGAGCTAACGAGGTCTTTGGAGAGATCGGCCTACCTGCTGTCTCAATCGATGGAGTCAGCTTGAGGGTCGCTGCATGCCTTTGAGGTGTATGGGATGGAGAAGGTTGTGCTCAGATGGTGGCTCCAATGTTGGATCTAATCTGAAACAATGCAGACAAAGAAAGTCTATTTGCTGGAGGAGTATCCGGCATGAGACCCTCCAATGTCTAAGTCAAATTCAACTCTTCGAGAACTATAAAGATATCATGAGACTAGCAGGATGGCAACTAATGGGGTCAAAAGAGCACCAGAACTTAGAGAACTTAAAAAAAACTTACCCGGACGGTCCCCTTAGTGTGGAATATATAGGCGAGGGATGGTGCATGTCGCCGAGTAAATCAAGCATGTGCGCTGGTTGTTTCTGATAACAGATGGCGCATCTTTCCTAAAGATCATGCTCGCACAACTCGCTTATGTGGATCGCTCGTACGTCGTGCAATAAAGAAACTATTCGCGATCATGGCCGAGCTGTCATCACTAGTTGGAAGAAGAGTTTGAAATTTGAAGAACTCTCCACATGCCTCTAGGGTCGGCCATGTGACGTGCTTTTATTAGTAGGCTTATGGCTACGTGGTGAGCTCCTTTTGGTTGGTCTGCCATGCCGTCTATGGTTGGTTCCAAAGCGTATCAGGTATCTAGTTATTTCTAGCAAACCACCATCTAATACAAGTGATGAGTTTTGGGTTTTTGATGAGACTAAACATATTGTCCTCACAACTCCAATTCCATAATAAAATAAAGCAACATGTGTTCTTCTAAGTTCAAGAGCTTCATCTAACCAAATCGGCTGGTCGTGCAGCATAAGGGCAACAATGAAGGTGCATCCAAATGCGAATGAAGGGACAACTACCCTCTCATTAGAAAGTAAATATTGGTTGTTCGATAGTCACTTTGTGACATTGCTTGTTCAAATTTGCCGGTGGCCAATGCTGTAGGAGTAATGCTACAAGGAGCCATTTACATGCACATAAAATTTTCATCTGCCACGTGGCACAAGAGGATTAGTATCGTAGTCAGAATTAGTAGCAATCATGGGGATTGATGGGCCGTGAAGTTGCCAGCCCAGCATCAGTGGGCCTTGGCAACTTTCTTCACGCCCCCAAGCGTTTTCCACGCTGCAGGATGACCAACCCAATTGAATGTTAAACCACCTCTCCCTGACATCCAACAACAAACTTAAAAGCTTTTGAAGTAAACAATAGGAATATCAGATGGAGAGAGCCATAATAGTTGTCAAGCAACATTCGCCTCTCTCTCTCTCTCTCTAATACCCCATGATAACAGCTTATAATAGTTGCTTTTCTGAGAATATCAGTGACTATATCACCACCACTTCATTAAGATGTGAAACAATAAATGGCCGAAGCACAGAGAGGACAAACATGCATTCAGATAGGCCAACGGGGTCGCAGATTGGATGGTTACTCACGTGGCCAGTCATTCAGACGGTACTCTATAAACCCGAGAGGAGGAGCTGCCTAGGATACTCTGTGATATTTTGTTTTCAGACTTTATTGGATGCGTCCGTACTCATATAGTGTAGTATGACATGCCCGTCCTAGCAAAAAAAAAAAAAAAAACCTAAATGCCGATGTACACCACCGAACAAGATAGGCATCCAACCTAAATGAAACTGTGAGGACCCATGCGGGCGTGTGTTTAGTCCCACATCGGTTATTCGCTGGATAGATCTTGGGTACTTATACAGAATCAAAGAACCCAAATAATACCTTATGGTTAGCCATTTTGGGTGAGGTTCTAGGTTGTTACAAATGGTATCAAAGCGGACCCAGCCCATAACTTATATGGACTAGGCAACACTGCAGCACAGATCCATTGGGGCTGACCACGGGCCAATCGTGGTGTTTGTGGTTTGATTTGAATAGATATGAACCCTTAGCTTGACGAGGACGTCATGGCTTAAACGGAAGAGTATGTGAGGACTCGTGCGGGCGTGTATTTAGTCCCACATCGGTTATTCGTTGGGTAGATCTTGGGTACTTATACAGGATCAAGGAACCTAAATAATACATTCTGGCTAGACATTTTGGGTAAGGTCCTGGGTTGTTATAGAAACCCAGACCTCCAAATGCAAAACATAAGAGACTACTACCATGACGTAGCAAAAAAATGTCAGCAATGATACATAATTGCATCTTATCTGATGTGACCATCTTTCAAGCTTTCACCACTTATTGAAAACGGTCAGGGTCAAAGAAAGCTTCTCCATGAGGAATTCGAAGAGGAATTCGAATACGGCCTTGTATGCATACCCCATTCCTTTCATGCAAGTCTTCCGAACTGAAAGAAAGTTCACAATTTCTTCACAATTTTGCAGGAGTCGCTATAAGTTTCATAATGCCTCCATACCCCATTCCTTATCGTATTCTTTTTCTTTTTCATGTAAGTATTCTGAACTGAAAGTTAGTTCACAATTTCATAACAATTTTGCAGGAGTCACTATAAGTTTCACAATGCCTCCATATCAGCTGTATATCACTTACTATGTCTACAGAATTGAATTGATAATGGTTGGTGGTAACCTGCATGCACATTGTCTCCAATTGATAGTTTCTGGTTTGATACAAGAAGCACATGCATGGAAAAGGGATTGCAAGAATTTTTAATGCATCCACAGATTTTAGGTGTTCTTATGTACCAATGGAATGAAATACTCTTCCTGTGAGACAGAGATTAGGGAAATTTTTTTAAAAAAATCAAAACTGTTCTAAAACCCAGAAGAACTGCCGCAGTCCAAATTTAGGTGTGCATCCCTTGTCATGGGAGTAAATTACAGAACCATGCAACAGAAGCTTCACCTACTAGTTTAAATCTATATGTTACAACTTTGAGGGCACAGAGACTAAAGCCATTTGGCTTGGATAAAACAAAGAGAAGCTCTTGGATTTCATTGTTGAAGCTTGTGCCACTAATGCCATGACAATGGTGGCTTAGTGGTATGATCTAGGGATGATTGGTAGATCGAGATGAAATAAAATGACATTTTGCAAAATATCCATATAAAAACTAGACAAGTCAATCTGAATGCAGAGAAGGTTTGGAGTATCATAATACAGAAGAATATCAGTCACGTATGTGCTAATATTTTTACCTTGGTACCCCCCCATGCCCCAATATCCATTCACATTTTGCCAATATGGGGTGGTACGGCATGCAGTATGTATTGTGGCATGGGGCGGTTAAGTACCGTGGTATGATCGAGTTTTCAATCTTATGCATGAGGCACTAAATATGAGATCTTGAATGCTGTCAGCATTCCTACAATCTCTTATACTTTCTCCAATTCTTGCTTAACTCTAGAAGAATTTTTGTCGAAGCTTTCATAGTGACAAGGTCACAGTGTCTATGTGGAATGTAATCAAGCTGCTGACTGGACAGCAAATTTTTGGAGTTCTTCTAATGCTATTGTATGGAGAAATTGTTCCCGGTGGAACTTTTGGAGCGAGTAAGAGCCGATCAGATGGCTCTCTAGTCATGGAATGGTTCCTGCCCTGGGGTTTGCCCTGGGCTTTGTTTACAAAAAAAAAAAAAAAGGCAAAAGAGAAAGAAAAAAGAAATCATTGTATGTCTTTTTATCTTTAAAACTTTGATGATGGATCGGTGCTCAAGTTGTGTTCATGTATTAACCCATAGATGAAACCAAAGCAAGATTAAAAAATATAGCAAAAATTCTAAGTCAACAATTAAAGATTAACTTTGAGTAACCTCAACCTTTAGCAATTCAAATTGGACTTTATCATGACAGTCAAGTAGTAAGTTGATGCATGATTAACATCAGTGGATCTAAACCAATAATGAAATCCAAGAGAGAAGATAATAACAAAACTGAACAACTATTACCAGTTAGGCAAGCATAGTACACATATGCAGAGTATGTGCATCAAGATCTTCAAACCATAGACGAGTACACTTGGTACCCTTTATACAGTACCATTGGCAAACGTGTATTCTCTTACAAATAATTAACAAACGAATAGAATTATAGATCTGGAAAAGTGATAAAACCATTTCAAGATCTGCACGGTTTCAAACTTCAGTAACAGTACACCAGTCCTATGCATCAAAAGGAGCTGCTATAAAAATATATGGCTATTCAGACACCATTCATCTCCGAAACCTTTGCTATGAGGGACCAAAACAGTAGTAAAGCAGACTTAAAATATACCAAGAGATTTGAAAATTGTAGCACTTACCTAATACAAGTGCTAAACTGATTTGAGATGCCAGCATCTCAAATACCAGAAGATCAGCATCCATCAGCTTTTGGCTCTACAGAATTTTCAACAATGTTTTCTGCTTCTAAAGAGGCTTCCTCTTCTCCCTCTGTGATGCCTGGAAGACTAAGAGACATATCAGCAAACCTCATCTGACTCCCTGAATAGGAATTGGCATCTGTACTTCGCATATAAGCTTCATGCAGCTGCAAGACATACTCCAAGTGCCACAAGACTTCACCCATTGTAGGGCGGTTCTTTCCCTCATCAGCAATGCATTTCTCTGCAATATCACCAAACTTTTTCAAGGATTCAGGTGAATAATTTCCTTCCAGACGGGGGTCTATGATGGTCTCAATTGACTGCTGGCGTTGCCAATGGACTGCCCATTCAGCAAGGTTAATCTGATCCCTCGGCAAGCTTGGATTTATAACTGGCCTAGCGCACACAACTTCAAAGAGAACCACACCAAAAGAATATACATCTGATTTCTGAGTTAGTTGTTGACGTCGGAAGTACTCAGGATCAAGATACCCAAAACTTCCCTTCACAGCGGTACTGACATGGGTGTGGTCCAATGCCGGGCCATCTTTCGACAGCCCGAAATCTGCCATTTTTGCAACAAAATTCTCATCCAACAATATATTTGTAGTCTTAACATCCCGGTGGATTATACCCCTCTCTGCACCTGTGTGAAGGTAGTGAAGCCCGCGTGCAGCACCAATGCATGCATCGAGCCGCTGCTTCCACGTGAGAGGTGGGAGATCACTCCCAAAGAGATGGCTTCTCAGAGTCCCATTTGCCATGTATTCATAAACTAAAATCATCTCATTTTGTTCATCACAATACCCAATCATGGAGACAAGGTGCCGGTGACGGAGCTTTGACAGCATTTCTATTTCAGTTTCAAATTCCTTTAGGCCCTGCTCAGATTGTGGATGTGCCCGTTTGACTGCGACCAGGTTCCCCTCTTCGAGCTCACCCTTGTAGACCTTACCAAAACCTCCACTTCCAATAATTAAGGCCTCATCAAAATTTTTGGTTGCTGCTCTAATCTCTGCAATGGTGAACCTTCTGCCCATCCTATTAGCAGCCATTGATCCTTTAGAATTTGGAGATGATTTCAATGCTTGGGCCTTTGAGGTGCTTCCCATGGTCCCATGAAGGAAGGGTGGGAGCCAACCGGAAGGATTGCTCTTTTCCTCTGGAGGTGTTTTCTTCTTACGAATGCAATGGCACATAAAAATAGCAGACAGTATCATAATAGCAATGACTGAACCAACACCTGCAACAATTGCTGCCCATAGAACCTTACTCTTTTGCTTTGTAGCAGGCAAACCTCCCCTACCAGTGTCAATTCTCCCTGGAGCATGAGCAAGATTCCCATTGTGGCTGAGCTTGAAGATCTCCAGACCATTTAGAAGTGCATCAGTACCCGAAGCACTTGTAGATGAGTCTGGGCCCAGCTGAAGCCACAGAGTGTCGATCTGCTGTGAAACAGCATCAACATAGTCCTCATGATAGGCTTTGTTCTTCCCACCTGCCTTGACAAACACATCGTAGTTCTCAGCTGCTGTCTTATTATTTATATAAATCCTGAAAATTCTCATGTTTGGTTTATCATATATCACCTCACAAAAGTGCAACCGGACTAAGTAATCAAAGTTTGGATCCACATCAAACTTCCATGACATGTTGAATCTCTTCTCAAGAACGTCATTATCAATCATTGTCCTCCCTGTTTCATAGACTAATAGAGGTGCAATCGAAGTATCATTAGTCGAGGCATAGGTTACAGTTGAAGTATTAGAAATAGTATTTGCAGTATTCAAAGAAAACATGAACCTCTCATCTGATTCCCATCTTCTCCAAACACTTTGATCTTCAATGGATTTTATCTTAGGCCCTCCCACATTCAACCTATACATGGTCTCAATCCCATGGTCCATCAAAGGCAGAGAACTCTTTAAACCACCCACTTTGTTCACAGAATCAGTAAACAACTTATGGAGGACTGGAATCACTTCCATAGCATTCACAAAGGCAAATGACCCAGAGTCAGGAATAAACTCAATCTGCAGCTTGTTTGAACTGATACCAAGGAAGTATTCTTTCACCAGAGAGGTGTCAGTGGAGTTGCTCCTCATGTTCTTCCAGTAAATCTCCCCTGGGACATCGAACTTGGATACCAACTTCAGACTGTTTGCCATGACATCGAAGGCAGACTCATTAACATTAAAGTTTTCAAAGGAGAAAGCATAGAAGTGAAGCCTAATGCAATAAGTCCCAGACACCAAGCTGAAGTTGTAGCTTGACGATGTGTTGAAGATCCGGGCAGTTTTATACAAATTTCCATACAGCTGATCTCCGCTGATCGCGGCAGTCGATGCAAGGACTCCAGGAGAGCTCAGGGTAAAATTATCAGCAGGAACTGAATCTCCAATCCAATTTCTTCCATCAACACTAATGCTGGAATTAGATCCACAATCAACCAGAAAAGATTTCACTTGAGCTTGTCCAAGTCTCAGAAAAACCGAAACTAAAAGCAGTAAAAGAAGCCCAGAGAGCTTCATTCTTCAGATCAACTCAATTCGGAAGAACTTCTTATCTTCTTTTGCAAACCAAATGGAAGACCTTTAGAAGGTTGGATCACAACAGGGAAGAAGCTAATCTCCTCAAAAACTGTTTCATGAACTATAAGAATTTAGAAGTCTCTAACTCTACAAATCTTTCAAATCTCCAGGCTTTCAGAAGGGAAATATTTACATTACCTTCTTGAATATTATCAGTTGCACTGCTCTCAAAAATAAACCCAAAGCAAATTCTAACACCCAAATAACCGATGGAAAAATAGAAAAATAAATCAACAAGGAAGATAAATCTGGGAATAGAATAGTTTCAGCTGACAACCATCAATATAATTCCTTTTTCAGCCAAAAAAATCCACCTGGGCAAATCTGCAAACTCTAAAGAACAATTCTTACTGTATCTGAAGCTGAACTTGCAGATCTGAAATAAAAACAACCTCCAAAAAGGAAACCAACAACACTGAGTAAATGCATAAAGGAAAGATTTTTGTTTCAAAGAATCGATTTTTTTTCTTTTGCTTACCTGGTGGTGATGAACATCCGCCCAAAGAAAAGTAGCCCTCGCAGTTTTTGCCAATAGGTTCTCCACTCCCGTGTTTCAAACAGGAAAGGCAATAGTTTTGGGAAATGATTGTTATTTTTGGCTTGCTGCAATAACCCGCGAAGGAACCAGAACAATTTGATTAATAGCTTTGTCTTTACGCTTCTTTGAAGCCTCTCTCTCTCTCTCTCTCTCTCTCTCTCTCTCTCTCTCTCTCCCTGGTTTTTCAAATATTTTACGAAGGACGACAAGGTGGTTGGCATCAGCGACTGCAGATACGGAAAAATCCATCTTTTGGAGGGTGCAAGCACATGATGCTGTCTACGGCTAATTTTTAGTTGGACCCGATCCCACTTAAATATTAGCAGTAGCTGTTAACTTACAAAATACGCCTGCTCCCACTAAGTTCAGGTATACCCCTCCACATAATTTCAAATGGCTCAGAATCCAATCTAAATATGATATACTTCACTTGAGGCTGCGTCTGGTTCTGAATACTTGATGAGGTGGTGGCTAAAATTAAGTTATAATTATTACCACTTAACCAGTTAATCATAGGTCTTGATAAAGTGCTAGTCTACAGTTTAGCTAAACATACATTTTTTTTGATGGGATGACGGAAATGTTATTTGGTTGCTCATACCGACCAAGGTGTACCGAGATACGTATCGATTCATACCAAAGTATACTGAGATGAAAATTTAAAAAATAGGTAAAAAAACTATTTTGGTACAAAAGTATACCGTATTGTACCATACCGTACCAATTTTTTAAGGTACCGATATGGTACTTAATTCTAAGATTGCAAACATTGATTATTAGGCTCATGATAAAAAAGAAAGGCTTTTTCGTATATATCAAGTCTTTGTGAAGAAGTTAGTAGATAAAAACTTCTAATCCAATACCTGCTGGAGACATCTTTAATAGATAAGGTCGGACTCCATCTTCTGATCTAAAAATAAAGGTATCTGATCATTATAATCTCTTTTTAATCAATTCTCAACTGAATCGTAAGGTCTACTAGGTTTGGCAGATCGGTGTTCATCCTAAGATTGCTCTATTTTTGTGGAAAGTGGTTTGGCATCGATTACCATATCGAGACATTTTATATTAAAGAGGCCTTCGTATGCCAACTTAAAATGATTTTTGAGGAGTTGATAGATCATGTTTTAATTCAGTGAAAATCGGTGGCCCAAGTTTGAAAACTAGTCCCATTTTAGGAGTTTTCTATTCTTCCGACTACTTCTCTCTATCATTTTTTTCAGCATGTTAAAGTAACATCTGCTAGTAAAAATAAAAAAGTTGAAGCAATTTTAATGCGTTACATTGCCTATCAAATCTGGTTGTCTAGAAATGGTCACATTTTCTAGGGTATAAATCCGAGTGCAATACTTATTTTGCTTAAAGCTGTTACTCTAGCTAAGGAATTTACTCAAATATCGGCTTTGAAGGGACTTTTGATCGAAGGAAAAATCTGTGGCTCCTTTAGTGTAGTTTCTGCATTCCCTTGTATACATTGGTTCCCTTGGGAGCCACCATTTCCGAATTTATTAAGGCTAATTTTGATAGCAATGTACATAAGAGAGGTGCATTTGGTGGAGCAGGTTTTGTAGTAACGAATGCTAATAGGACATTTTCTAGCTGTAGGAGGTGTCGAGATTTTTGATACTACCATACTATTGATAGAGGAAGATTCATTTATAGTTGCTAAGTGGCGAATAAAGCATGCTTTGCTTCTATTGATATTTTTTATATTTAGAAACAAGCTAATAATGCTGCAAACTGGCTAGCGAGTTGAATGGCTAATGATACTAGGGTTATACTGGGCTTCGTCGCATTGCGTATCTACTTGTTTGCTTTTTATGCCTTGTCCTCTTCTGGGTATGGCCTTGTCTTTGGATGATGGTTTGGATGGCAAACTGGCTTGCGAATATTAAGTACATAGAGACAGCTGTTCGACAGCCCAGGATTTGCCAACCCGAGTGGAAAGCATTTTGGTCACTCCACGGGAAAGATCTGGGCAAGGAAACGTGGCGCCAAGGCTGCGAAAACGGGGGACGCGGGATAGTATTTTCATGTGACGAAACTACCCTCATCGGTTCCCATCTTCGGATACTCGCGGGATCTCCACCGCCTCACCGACAAGGGGTTCATTCTTGGGCCATCTTGGCCGCAAACGCCGGCCAGCAACTCAGCATCCTTGTCCGAGGGCATTCGCGTTATTCCAATGGGATCTAGGGGCATTTTCACCGACAAAACAAGATAAAGGGTACATGACTCTGGTACGTCACAAAGACTCTCGTACTCCTCCCCTCTAAATTCTGCTTTCCACGTTGGCATGAGAAGCAGGATGAGCCGTGCTTTCTATGACACTTTAATTTCCCGTCCAGGGCTAGAAGTCCTTTAGCTATCTGTCCCTATTCCTTATCCCTCCCTACTATAAAATAACAAATATGGCTTTTTCTCTTTGGATGTTAGATATATATTTAGCCGATATATACTAAATAATTTTTAAATATTTATATAGATCAAAAAATTTAAATAATATTTTTTGATTATTTTTTTTTGGATCAGATCTTAAATTGATAATTATACTCTCCATTATTTTTTTGGGGTGAATCAGCTGCTCACACTGCCCTAACATGAGCACAACCTGCAGTTACATCAGCATCAAGCAAACAACATAATGCAAAAAGAACGGAAGACTGTTGAGTCAAAAAAAACTCGCCGAAGTGGTGCGCAGCGAAGGAGGCGATCTAGTCAGTAGTCTGGTTCGCCTCCTGAAAGACATGCCTGATCTGGAGAACCTGACACTCCTGTAGCCTCCGATGAATATCGCCCAGAAAGCAGGTGCTCCACCTCCTCCCACCCCTCATCCCTGAGGCGCGCCATCAGGGAAGCTGAGTCTCCTTCCAGAATGATACACCCAGCCTGCATAACATATCTCGCATAAGACAGCCCCTCCAAGCTGTCCTAAGCTTCACCCCAAAAATTGAGGCCTCGGAAGAGGGACAACCCCCTGCTGCAAGCAGTCTGACGCCATGATCACAGATAACAAAAGCCACTCCCGCTCGATCGCCACTGCCGGCTAGACTTCTATCAAAATTCACCTTTAGATAGCCAGAGATGGAGGCTCCCAAGAAACAAAGACAAATCTGGGCGCTATGGTAGCAAATAGGGGGTCTCAGATGTCCCTAGCCATCACAGGTGAATCCAACTCAGCAGCCTCCATAATCTCTACTGTCTGACGGAGAGCCTGTTTTACAACAGACCTCAAGAGAGCCCCCTTCCCCTCAAAAGCTCTGACAATTATGCTCTCCATTACTGTAAGAGATAGAGTGTATTCTTGTCTTGAATGCTATCCTCTCCCTTAATTTTGATATTGGTGGTGGATGCATTAAGACGACACCTCGTATTTTAGTTTATTTTGGGTTTCTCTTTCGGACGTGATCCTCTCCATAGGTTGCAGTTGGTGGTCGTGGACTTCAATGGATGATACGTTTATTCCTCTCCATGATATTTGTTGTTCCTATATTGGCTTCTTTGTAAATGGTTAGAAAATTGTTTTAATTGCAATTGGTTTTTCCTTAAGAGAATCGTGGACCCTTTCTGCCTTCAAACAGGTACCATTTTGCCTTCAAATGGTTAATGACTTTAAAGGATATAAATAGTCTAGCATTCATGGCCGTATGCTCGGATGGTTCTGAAACTCATGTTATTTCTATCTTACAATACACAATCCTTGATCAGATTTACACTCAAATAGAGAAGATTTAGAAGTATCTATCTCCTGCAATGATAGATGCTAAATTCTATATTCCTAATAATAGTAGAATGCTTGAAAGGGAATGGTTAAAACGTAGGCGAGGAAATTTTTTCTAAGTTTCTTTTAGGGATGTAGGAAAGTAGAAAGGTGAAACCAAATGGGGAGGGATTCTCACAGATGTTTTAGGGATGGAGAAAAAGGGAATGGTGAAACAGAGAGGGGGGTTCTTTTTAGCAACTTTTTAATAGGAGGAAATTGGAACGATGAAAAATAGAACGGATCATAATAGGTATTTTCTTAGTGCGAGTGGGCGGGTAGGGAAGCGCATAGTTTGAATTACAAAATTTAGAGGAATGGGATAGGGAACGGCAATTAGAGATTCATTAGCTTTGTGGACCGGCAATGAAAGATCCAGTCAATGGCGGCATTTCATCACAGCGCCGTCCCCAAAGAGACCGACAATTAAATAGCACAATAAAAATGCTATGCTTGACTTGGATTGATCTCACCTAAAAAGCTTAGCTATAATGTATTATTTGGGTCCTTAATCTTGTATAAGTATCAAAACATACCCAATGCATAATCGATATGGAATGAAATACATATCCTTATGGTTTCTCAAATACTTTTCCTATTTAAGTCTTGACATCCTTGCCCGGTTGAGAGTCTAAATCTATTCAAATCGAATCACAAGCACCATAATCAACTTGTGATAAGCTTAAATAAATCTATGCTACAGTGTCCCCTGGTCAGCTGGTCTAGGCCACAAACTAGGTTGTCTCTGATACTATTTGTGATAATATAGGACCTTCTTAAAAAAAGCTAGTTGGCAGGTGTTATTTACATTGACTATGTATAAATATCTAAAGTTTATCCAATGCATAACCGATGTGGGACTAAATACACACTTGCATGGGTTCTTACAAAATAGTAGTTTAAATCCACAAAGCTTGTTGATCCTCAACATATATACAAAATCTGTCAAAGAAAAATCTAGTTCATCAGCATCATTCACATGCTTCATGCCAAAGGATTTGCAATTCTAGATAAGTATTTATCTAACAATTAACCAAAATTTCAAAATCCAAGCTAGCTTCTCTATTAAACTGCTGCATCACTCCCAATATCTCAATAAGGTAACAATCGAAGCTATTAATCAAATTCTGACAAGAACTTACCTATTTTCTTCATCTAGCTTCAATGTTTCAATTATATTTGGTGAAGAATATAAAATGGTCAAAATTATTTTTAGCTCCATTAACCGTTTTCAAATTTAGGCCTGCCCCGCAACCCAAATTCCTCCTTATTTCAGATTCTAGAGCTCTAAAGACCCGCTCCACCAAATTACAAAATATTTCACTTCCCACCCTCTCTTGAAAACGGCGGCTAAACGGCGGCCGCCGCCCACAGTTTGGATTGTTCTCTATAAAGATCCCGTTCTCTCCATGGTCCCTTTCTCGCTCTCTTCCCTTTCTCGTTCGTCTTCTTCGCAGGGTCTGCTCTTCAGGATCTTCATTTTCCAATGAAGCCGAGGTTCTTGAAACCTCCTCCTCAGCCTCCCATAACGAAGGCCCTGCGTTTGGTCGCCCACATCAGCCTCGGACGTGAAGAAACTTCTCTCAATCCCCACCGCGCAAACCCGATGAGGTATAAAAACCTCTCCTACCTTTGTTTCAGTGTCAAGAATTTTGGTTCTCTTTTCGTTTCTCACTACGAATTGTTCTTTTTCTTGGAAAAAAAAGCCAAATTCTTTTCCATTTATTTGTTTCAACAGAAATATGAAGTTCTTGAACAAGCAATCTTTTCTTCTATAATGGAAAAGTTTGTTCTTTTTCTCAATGCATGTTATGTTGATTTTTTTTCCCTTAAGGGTTCCCAAGAGCTTATACTTCCATCCGAGCCTTCCATTCCTTCTGATCATGGAATGTTTGCCCTACTACCAGCAGCATCCTCTGCACCAGCATGGATTTGTTCAAGTAGTTGTCCTTGATGCTGTTTGCTATGTTTCTTAAATTTTTTCACATGCCGGGATACAGCCCACAGGTAATTGCTTCTCTTGTTCAATGTTTGTTTGAGTCTATTCTTTATTGTTTTTTTTTAAAAAATGTAATTTTTGTGGGGGAACTCTCTCAAGTTCTTTTCCTTATTGTTTTCTCAAGAATAATGCGATAATTACTTGAAAAATCCTTGTTGTTTGATGCAGTTAAATGTTTTTTTTTCTTTAAATATGAATTCATGAGAGGCTGATGTTTAGCTTCTTATCTCCAGATTGAAGATCCAAAGGATTGATTATTGGAAAAGCTGATCCTGGACAGTACCCGAGCAAAAGTACCAATGATCCCATAATCTCGTACAGTTCTTGCGATATATCACCAAAGCTTGCTCCTTTCGCCAGCCCGAGTGAGATCGACACCCCGGACTTGTAGAACGACTGTGGGTAAATCACTGCAAGAGCCTAATACTGGAGGTGCCAAGGCTGCTTCTTGCAAGGAATTGAGAGAGAGAGCAAATACAAGTTCAATTAGAAGCCTTGCCAAGGAGGTTGTACTAGGTGAGTGTTATTGTAATATTTGTGAAGTAGGTTTTAAAGACCTACTCGTATTAAAGGTTAAAAATAGGCAGTTTTGAAGTGTTTTGTCATTGAATGTATTTAGACATATAACAATGTTACTCATGTTTCTTCTTTGACAATGTTATCTAGTGATGAATAGTATTTGGTTAGAAATTGTACTAGGTGAGTGTTATTATAATCTATTATTTAGCTAGGTAATTTGAGTGAAATTCAAATCTTCATGATGTCATGCCAATCACCTCAGTACTAGAATAACATCATATATAAGGTAATAAATTGACAACCATGTGCTATAGCAAAAGCTGTGCTCAAGGCCGTAAATAACACATGATCTCGTTATATTCGACTCTGGTTGAACCTTTATTAGCGGTTAGAACCAAAATTCACCGTATCGATATCGGACTTATATCGATATTGAATTTCGTATCGATGCCACACTAGCATAGTATCGATATAGTATAGTACGCAGTATGCATAGCGTATCGAGTATTGGTATGCCATCGGTATGGGACGATATGTCTGGTACCATCCGGTATGGTATGGTACAGCGTATCATAGTTAAAATTATGTGTAATGGCTATTATTTATCTTAGAAAGCAACTTTTAAAATTTTATATTAAAATAATCACTAAAATAATGGTTATTATAGCAGTGATGTACTGGAAACCAACGAGCAATCACAGAAACTTAAAGTTATCTTTTCCTTTATTTTTCATAGATAAAAATAATATTATTCTTTGGATGATATAATACTTTTGCAGGGAATTCTGAAATAAAACCTTGAATTTTAAAAATGTTAGTTTACTCAAAAGAAGGTATAAATGAAAATAACGATCAAATTTATGTTAGAATAATTCGTTATAACAGGATTTAATGGGAAACAACTATTGATTTATTTATCCCAAAAATGTAACAGGGGTGGCTGGAACTATTGTAACAACCATTATATAATGGTTATAACACCATTATGCAAAATCATTGCTGTGCTATTGCATCTAAAAACATGTATGTATGATATAGTAGTGATTTGCCCATGAGTCCCAAAGCCAACATTTGTATACTTTCAACATTTTGATACACTAATTTTAAGTGTCAAAACATTATCTGAATCACCAAAATCATCCACACATTCGTGCGCTCATGTATTTTGCAATTTCATGTAAACTTTTGTTTGGTAGATTCAGAAGCTATCAACATAAATGTTTAGGGTTATTGTGATCCATGATCTTACAACTACCACACTAGTAGAATCTTTCAAATGGTACAAGTTCCAGATTCAACAACTATCTAAATGTTTAGGGTTATTGCAATAATCTAACAGCCACCACATCACTAGATTTTTTCAAATGGTAACAGCCCGGGCTGCTAATTGCAGTTAACGGCATTTTTTCTTCTTCCACTATTTCTAGCTTCGACATTCTCATTGTGTTTTATGAAGGATATAAAGGAATTCAAATTTTCAGCTTGATTAATTTATTAGAAAAGGCCCACTCCAGATTAATTGTATCTCTAACTTATACACATTGTTTAAAGTGATGATTTTATAATGCTACAACTGTTGCTCCAACTTATAATGAGAGGAGCCATTTTGTTATATGTGTGAACACTATAACTTATAATTTTGTTATATGTATTAACAATAGGCAATTGTTAAGCCTCATTGGGTGAATAGCTATGGGGCACTAATCGGAGTCAATTGTACCGTAGGTCGGTGCTGGACATTGGCATGCTTTTGACATTGGTCGTATTTTCTTACAAACTGAGCTAAGGCTCTCCCCTCCTAATCGTTTCCATATATGTCCTAGTGGACTTCTTGGAGTGCGTATTTGGCTTTAGTAGGTTAGAGGCACCTGAGGTAGGGCAAGGTAAACGATCCTTTGTGTACTCAATCGTAGATCAGAGTGTTGTATGCAACCCAGTCTTTTAGCCTTTGGGCCTTCTTCGGATCTTCGGGGAGTCTTTCCTCTTTGAGGTAGTTGATGATAGGTCGAGTCTCACGCCAAGCTTTTAATGTGGGGGCCGGTCTTTTGCTTAGGCAATTTACGACTTGAAGAGGTCGAGTGGCATGTAAGGCCTTCGGCGCTGGGGTCAGTCTCCTCATCTTTGGATTGTAGTCCCAGATTAATTCCAAGTGGGCTTGGTTTTGAGGAAGCCCCAAGCGTCCCCAGGATTTCTCCTTTGTTGGGCCCCAAGTATCCTCGGGGTGATCCAAGTCAAATATGTTTGTCGCAGTCATCCGATCTGAACGATAGAAATACAACAATAAGATTTTTTATTAGAGATAAGTTTGGGCTACAATGGACCACATTAATAATAGGCGCGAGGGTGTCAGAGTTACAAGCCTATGGGATCGAAAAGCTGTTAAGATGCTTCGAAGCAGAGAATTCGAATTGGACAGCATATTATGTATTACTCCGTCAGGGCTGGTGAGTATGGGACTAGCTCTGCTACCCTTCGGGCTTGATGATCCGTCCACATGCAGAATCCACAGCTGTTCCACAGTCCTCTTTTTGAGGATCTTAGTTACTTGAGGCACTTGAGAGCCTCGGTAAGTCTGCCAGCGATGGTCTTGATGATGCATGTTGTTGGATGATTGTTGATTTGTTCCGAGGAAGGTTGGTCAGAGGCTGGGGCAGGCACTTTTTAGTCCCGCAAAGGGCACACGTATTGGTCCAGTCATCTGTGCTAAATAAGTGCTTTGATTTCATCCTTGAGCTTAACGTACTCCTCAGTATCGTAGCCGTAGTCTCGATGGAAATAGTAGTACTTCTTCTGCCCTCTCTTGGCCGTCGGAACCTTTATTAGCTGTAGAGGGACAGATAGCCTCGACCTTCGATTTTCATAAGAATTTAGGTCCTCGGGATAGGGAGAGGGGCTTACTTCTTAAACTTTTGAGGAGGGCTCTTAGGCCGTCGCAAGCCCCTCTCGTATCAAAGCAAGTCACTGCTCGACACTCTTCGCTCCTCGCATCCCTTTTTTCCTCCTCGTGGGGGTCTCTTGCTAGCAGACTCGCAATCAGAGGCTATGGCTTTCTCTGCATTAACGTAGTTGTCGACTCGCGCTAGCATTTCCACGAAGTCGACGGAGAAGCGCTTTTCCAAGGAGAAGAGAAAGCTTGACGACCGCAGGCTGCTCTTCATAGCTGACATCATGACCAATTAATCTAGGTTGCGGACCTCCAAGGTCACCGCATTGAAGCGGCTAACATAGTCCCTAAAGGACTTTTTTTCCCTCCTACTTGATATTGAGCAGCGTATCCTAGCTGCAACACCATCTTCAGTTGGAGACAAAATGGGTCTTGAAGAGGCAGGCGTGCTGCTCAAATGAGTGAATGGAATCGGGCCAAAGCCTTGAGAACCACAACCAAGTCACCTTGCGAAGGGTTGCGAAGAATGCTTTGCAAAGCATGGCGTCAGTGGCTCTGTGCAGCATTATGAGAGCCTTAAACTAAGTCATCATGATCCGCATGGTAAAAAGGGGCTTCGAGAAGAAGTTGAGGTCGTTGTTCACTCTTCAAGCATATCCCCTAAGGGCTTGAATTTGCTAGCCCATTTCCATGATTCTTCAATCGAGGTTGGTATTCTGTTGGGTTGGGGGCTCCATGCGGCAAGGAAGCGATAGGGTCAGAGCAGAGTCCTTGCCAGAAAGAGGGCTTGGAGCACGCTGTTTTCTCTCTCAACCAATACTGCTTCGCTGGGTGTGCTAACTCTGAGGGGTCTACTCTAAGTCTTGGCCTCGAGAGCGGTGGCTGATCAGGCGCATGCCGTGCGTTGGTGGTTGAAAGTGGTGGTTGGGCTAACAAATTTCGATCGGACTGGCTTTGATCGTGCCATTGTCTATTGCAGGCCTTAGATCGCCGCGGTCAGCACCTTGCACCTATTAAGTGAGCACATTGTATTGCTCATTGTCCATAGGCATGGCAGGTTGTTCCGGCGGAGTAGGTTCCAGACTCTGTAATGACCCTCGGGAGGCCAAAGCTCGGTGTTGCGAAGCATGCGATGCGCTGCGGGTTCCTTATGGCTTCGTGCTGGTTGTCCCTCCTTTCGATGGATGTCGTTGTTGTTGGAGATTAGGGGCCCATCCTCTAGTTATTAACTTTGACTTCAGACTGAGGTGGGAGCACAGCTTGGAAGATTCTAAAGTCAGTTGGAGGTGAGCTGAGCAAGTCGGGTGCTGAGCTCCTTCAAAAATGATCTGCAAAAAGTCTGCTTGTCGAAGAGTTCCAACGGAGGATCCTTCGATACCTAATTCAAAATAACGAGGCAACAATATGAAAAGAAGAGAGTTTTAGCAGAGTGTGGTCCCTCGGGCTGCCCTTTTATATAGGAGAGTCCATTTTGTCATTAATTGGCCTGATGTGGCGTGTAATGATGGCTAGATAATGGCCGATAGTACGGCCAAGACATAGGTGCCAGTCCGCATGGACGGCGGACAACATTGGTAGGGCGCAAGCTATAGTGTTGCTATTACTACGGGTTGCTAGAGCTGTCGGTTATTGGGATTGTCAGTCCTTGTCGATACGTGCTCATTATTTTCTTCGGCTGATGGCTTGTTGGCTGATTGGCTTCTCGGCCGGAACCGAGGTAGCTCACTTCGGTTGGTTGGTTGCTCGGCTGAGGTCGAGGTTGTTCTTGTCGTTTTACGTCCGAGGTAAAAGGAATAACTTTGGTCCAATGTCAAGGTGTTCAATATTTTTTCCAACAGAAACCTTACTCCATGTTTTGAAATTGTTAGTGTAAATTGATTGCTAATTATCATGCATTAACTTGACAAGTATTCTTAGCAATATAGACCAAGCGTCTCGACTTTGGTATCCTTTATTTCAGATTGCCACGGTGAATGCCAGAATCGAACCAAAAGACAAACACGTCGCAATTACACCATTCTTCTGTTTAGTATAGTGCCAAACCAACACAAAATTAATCCCAATAAAACATCATTCAACCAAGGGATCAGTAAACCGGAAACTATACATGACCACGTCTCTAGCCTTGTCCTTTATCATTATATACGTCCTCAGCACCGCTTCCCTCTGGAACCCAGCCTTCTCTAGCACCCTGTGAGACCTTCTGTTTCCACGTCGGCGATGGCGTCGACCCTCTCCAAATGCGGCCACTGCCTTCTTGACGGCTGCCGTAGTTATTCCCCGTCCCCAGTCATCATAGGCCAAGCCATAACCAATGTGCTTCTCATGGCCAGGTACCGGCCAGATGGAGACCGAGCCCACCGGCCGGTCCTCGATGCAGATGGCACGGCACCAAGAGTGTGGCATGATGAAGCTCTTGATGTAATCCAAGGCCTCGTCCTTGGTGCTGCATGCTTCTTTTATGGTGAACCGCATCACACGGTCGTCAGATTGCCGTCTCATGAGATCTTCCACATCCGAGAGCTTGAATGGGCGGAGGGTGATATCTGGAATTGGTTGTCTTCTCCTCCTCCACCAACTGGCTTGGTTGGGGGCCGGCGCCACTTTCCATTTGGCTGGAGCTTGGCCTGATTTGATGGGGAGTAGCTTTTTATGGACCGGAGGATGCGTCAGCGGTCAAATTCTCAGTTTGCGTGGCCGTAGGTTTTAAGGTTTAAAAATTACAACTTGCTATTTGGATATTTCACCATGTAACGAGGAGTCAGATGCTGTCCTTTTACCCAAAGAATATATTAAAAAAAAATGTTGTCCTCCTCAATGTTTATCATTAGAACTATCTAGCAGAGTACGACTGTTTGCTGCTGCTGTTTTTTTTTTAATATATATATATATATATTTTGCTAGGATAGGTGGATCATATCTGGATACGGATACATCCAATAAAATTGAAAAATACGATACTTCAAAGTGCCAAGAGCACCTTTCCATCTTCAGTTCATAGAGTATCTCCGGAGTGACAAGCTACATATGCAGTCACCAATCCGCAGCACTATTGGCTTCATGGTAAACATGCTTGGCTTGAAAGGTTCCTCCAACTTTTATCATTACCCAAATATGCGTCGGAGTGCCTTTCACCTATAATATTTTCAATTTAGAAGATGTGGGTCAGAAAAAGAGGATAAGACAACTACTATAGCAGTGAAGAACGGAAACATGGTGTCCTGCCAAAGAAATAAAACGAAACATGGTGGCCGCGACCGTTGACTAGGTAAAACCAAGCTTGCGATTTGAGTAACAAACTTCGTTGCTTGGGGAACAAGTAGTAGCTCTATAACGACCATTCTCTTTTGGCCGCCAAGCCATTTATCAGTGCAAGTTTCACATTGTTTACCTAAACCCCTAGGCACTAGTTACTCCAACTGAGAATCATTATGAATTGAATCAGGTTGAAGATACGTAGCATCGTACAAGAACTAAAAACTGAATTGATACATTTGATTTCCTTCAATCTAATTGATACAAGAACAAAAAAATTGAGATATGAATCCAAATCTTTATTGCCGGCATTGTTGCTGAATTCGGACCAAGGTGGGAGTGTAGCTCAGACAACTCTAAGGTCAGTTGGAGACGAGTCGAGCAGGGGTAGATCTCCTCCAAAAGTGGTCTGCAAGAAGTCCGTTTGCCGGAGAGTTTCCGGCGGAGATCCTACGATGCCTAAGTCAGAATAACGAGGCAAAAATATAGAAGGTAGAGATTTAGCAGAGTATGGCTCTATGAGTGATATATCGCATACCTGAAGTCCTCTAAGCTGCCTCTTTATATAGGAGAGTATATTTTGTCGTTACTTGATCTGATGTGGCGTGCAATGATGGCTAGATAAGGCGTGGGTGTTAGTCTGCATAGGCGGCGAGCAGCGTTGGTGTGATACAAGCCGTGGTGCTGCCACGTCAACGGACTACCAAAGCAGTTGGTTGTTAGGACTGTCAGTCCTTGTCAACACGTGTTGCTTGTTCTCTTCGGCTGATGGAAGTCGATCATCTCGGTTGGTTGGCTGCTCGGATGGGGCCGAAGTTGTTCTCCTCGGTTCATGTTCGAGGTCAAGAGGGTAAGTCTGACTCGAGGTCGAGGTGTCCAATATGTCTCCCAATACTTGGCCCCCACTTCTGAGGCTGAACTGCATCTCAGCTCGGGCAGTGGAAGTCGAGTCCTCACTTCGATCGAGGGAGAGGCTTTTGTTGTGGGTATTAAATGCGTTGATTAGTCTTCTTGAAGCATCGTCATATCCGGGTTGTTTCAAGGCATCATCATTGCAGGGTTTCAAGGCGTCATTATTGCAGCAATCCTGATGAATCATCGCGCTGTATCTCGAGCTAACACGTGGCTTAATCTACCCAAGTAGTGAAAAAGGCGCTTCGATTAGAGCCTTCTACATCTTATATAAGGGTGTCTCCATCCTTCAGCCTCTACTTCTTTCGTCGCTCGCTCCTTTACTCAAGTGCTCTAGTGTTCAGGCTCCTGGGTGGTGCTTCGGCGAAGTCTTTCCTTCCTTCGGCACCAACATCCTCCATGCCTCTCCATTTTTGGTGGATTTTCGCTCCTTGGTCGCTCGACTAAGGCTGCAAATGGGTTGGGTTGACCCATGACCTTTCTCGACCCGCTTAGATCCGATCCAACCCATTTTGGAGGACCCATGGGGCTAGGTTAGGTTAATTGGATCTGTTCCATTTTTCGGGTCGAGTCTTGGTTTACTAAATTTAGATTCGACCTGATCTGACCCGATCCGTTTGAATTTTGGACAATTATAGATTTCCAACCCTACGACCTGACCTGACTCAAACTAAACCCGATAAACTATTTGGGCCTGAAAAGGCATAAATTCATGTTGTTCTCTAAGTTATGCCTTATGACTGATGTGCATGTCCTGTATATAAGTAGTATTTTGCATCTTCAGTTTACAGCTCCAATTCAAAATATAGAATGATTCATGCAGTTTCATTGCTTGGTTTTGAAGGCTTATTAAAGAATAATAATCATTTGTAGCAACAAAGTAACAAGTAGGCCTCGAAAAGGCCTAAGTATGAAGACATAGGTTGTTCCCCAGATAATCTGATTTAATAAGTGTTGCATGCTGTTTTTTTAGCCAGTTAACTTTATCTGGTTTGTAGTTTTTTGTCCTTCAATATCTAAAAGAAAAGTCATTGAAGCTGCTTTCTGTTCAGTCATACTCTTTCAGATTTATTTGAACCTGACTCGACCCCGAATTTTTTGGATTGGGACTGAGTTATATGTGGACCGAGTCTGACCCGAATGACCTGTTGGGTCAGAAATTTTAACAATGGATTCGACCCAACTCGATCCAATTTTCTATTGGATTGGGTCTAGGTCCAGTATTAAGATTCGAACATGACACCGATTTGGGTTGGGAACACTCATAATGCGGTCCGACCCAATCCAATTGCACTCCTATGCTCAATCCTTCTCCTTGTCTTCTCCCTTGCTGTCTTGCACTCTTCTTCATTTTTTTTTAATTTTTTTTATTTCTCCCACCATAAGCAATAGTAAGGCTGACGCCTCGAAGAAAGCCGGCCGGTAGACCATTCTCCCCAGACTCGGCAGCCGTTACCTTTGGTTGTGTCTGACGTCCAGTAGGGCCCGGACCGCCAGACGTAGAGATGGAGCTCGTCCAAACGGAGTATTTTGTTGCCGGTTGGGTTGCAAAAGCTCGTTCGGACAATTTGTCGAACAGGAGGGATGCGGCTATGGCTGCCCCCCAGCAAGAATATAAAAGCGAGCAACAAAAACAGGTTTCGAGATTTTTTTCTTCTTTCTTTCAATTATTTTTAAAAGTAACATCGCTACAGCATCAGATATCCGAATCAACCATACGGCCGTTTACAGCATAGGATCGAGGTTCTTAAAAATAACTTTGCCTGAAATCGCCAGCAACCGACTTATCTTATCCAAAACAAAACTAGACAAAAGTAGAAGGTGCATCAAAGATTATAGTGGGAAACTGTAGGAATAACGACGCCCAGAATATCAGCACCATGGATTACCCAACCAAGGGGTCAGTGGATATGAAGCTATACATCACCATGTCCCTAATACTTCCTTTAAGAATCGCATACTTTCGGAGCACTCCCTCCTTATGAAAGCCAACCTTCTGCAACACCCTCTGGGATGCCTTGTTGTCCACGTCCACCAAGGCACTCACCCTCTCCAGTCCTTCCACCTCCTT
The DNA here is from genome assembly GCF_051530095.1 of Phoenix dactylifera. NCBI lineage: Eukaryota > Viridiplantae > Streptophyta > Magnoliopsida > Arecales > Arecaceae > Phoenix > Phoenix dactylifera. Next base: position 4,587,416 of record NC_143190.1, read on the forward strand.
AAATATGGAGCCCACCACCAGCCTCACCGCCGCCGTCACAATCCCCTTCCCCCAGTACTCGGACCCCAGCACGTACCCGAGCTCGCCCCGGAACCGCTCCTCGCCGGAGCCCAAGCTGACGGAGATGGCCCCCACGGGGCGGCCGCCGACGCAGATAGAGCGGAACCAGGGGTGGGGCAGCACCGTCTCCTTCACGTACTTGAGGAGGTCATCCTTGTTAGTGTAAGTGTCCCAGGTGCAGAATTTGCTCACCTTGTCGTCGGAAGCCCACACCATGAAATCGTCCACGTCCGAGAGGACGAAAGGCCGGAGGGAGATCTGCGGCGTCGCCTTCTCGCTTTCCTCCGTGTTCACCTCTCGTTCCATTGTGGGTGATTGCCGCACCAGAGGAGGACCTGTTTTTTTCTTTCCCAGGGACAAGTCTTCCTCAAGTTTTTATGTGATCCTCGGAAGCCTCCATACGGTCCCCACTTCGGCAAGCCAGCCGCCTCGTTTGACGGTTTCTCTCGTCATTATCCTTCGGGGTGTCATGTGCATCCAACACGATTTGACCTTACTCTCCCAAGGCCACTATAGCCCTAAATGGACCGGTTTGACCGATGGCCGAATCCAAATCGGCCTAATCAGATTCGATCCAACCTAATTTAAAAAATTCATGAGACTGGATTGGATTCTAAAATTGAATCCGTTTTATTTTCTGAGTCAAATTTGGGTTTACTAAATTCTAATCCGGCCCGACCTCTTCTATTTAATTTTTAGAACAATTTTGGATTTTCTATTCTACGACCCGACCTGTCCCGACCGAATCCAAAAGGTATATGAGCTTAGATTTGGGATGACTACGTTTTAGTGTAAACTAGCCACCCTATAATGCAGTTTTTTAAGTAGATTTCAGAAAAAATTGGGAGGAAAATATTTGGCCATTGAGCAACATAAAGAATATATAAACACATCCCTCTCTCTCTCTATATATACATGTATACTTATATATCTATACACATATGTACTTATGTACAGTTTCGTTATTCATCATTTCTCCTTCGTTGGTTGGGTTGGAAAGAAGCATGCATTCTTTTTTTTGAAGGAAACTCATGAAGGTTCCTACAATTTAAAACAAAAAGGAGAAAAAAAAGATAATCAAAGGAGTAAAAAAATTGAACTAATGATAATTAATTACAATTATTATGATAAAAAAGGATTAGTATCAAAAATAAATTACTTATCGTAGGTAATGTATTTTCTTAGGAGTTTTATCTTTAAAAAGTTCGGTACAAATGCATTTCTTGGGAGTTGAAATAATAGCTCTCTTTGGAGCTTGAGAGGAAGAAAGTCCATCACCAAAAGTCTGCCATAGATTAGGTGCTTGTATTTTTTACAAAATTCAAGAAAAAAGAAGAAGAAACGTAATGTTACCATTGTATGGGAGGTTGATCGTTTCTTCTATATTGGTCATGACAGAAATTATTTTCATGCATTGATTGTTGAGTGAACTAGGCGTTTGGAGAGACCATAAGCTTTAATTGTTGCGTAAGCTGAATGTCTGGAGAGACCGTTCGTATCGATTGTTGGCAAGGACACGGCACGATTCGTGGGAGAACACGATAATGGTGATCTACCGCCCGGATGCTTCCTAGTCGGAGGAGCCGCTTGGGCATTTTCAAGCCCTTAAGTCGGGATCCATTCGGCCGCCCCTTGCTCGGGGGGGTGCCCGGTCGCCTCCTGCTCGGAGGGGGGCGCCCGATCGCCTCCTGCTCGGAGGGGGCGCTCGGTCGCCTCTTGCTCGGAGGCTTGGTTGCCTCCTGCTCGGACACAATTCTTTTTTCCCCCAACACTACCCCCCAACTTTCGAGCTCGAGCTGCTCGCAGGCTCGAGCGCGGGAAGTAGTTAAAGTGGATTAAAGGGAGGAATTTTGAATTATCGCGCGCTTCGAGACACTTTAATGGGAGTAGGTGGACGACGTCCCTTCTTTTCCGAAGTGTCTCATCATTAGTACCTCCCGTTTTTCCAAATATTTTTGCGTTGTGAGCTCATGATGGGGCTACACGATCCGACGAGGCGTCTCCTTCTCCAAAGCGTCGGTCCGAATTGAATGCTGCGCCTTAACTCCCTGGGTTGACACGTGTCGTGATCTGGACAGGGAGGAGCGTTCTGCCGAGTGGATCTGAGTCATTGGAGGGGTCTATATATAAACCCCTCCTTGGCATCCTCGATTTCTCTCCCATTGTCTTCTTCTTCCTTCCATCTCCTTCCTAGTCCGAAGCGGCCGATCTTCCATTACCTCCGACGAACTCCCACATGTGTCCCTCTTTCATCTGCTCGGAACCCCTTTTTTCTTCCCTCTTCCTCTTTCTTTTTCTTAATGGGTCCTGGTCCGACTGAAATCGGGTCCACGATGAGTGAGTTAGAGGTTGAGATGGTCGAGGAGTGGTTCTTTCCTCGGCGAGGGTTCCGTTTGGAACCCGCTGGGTTGGGGGATCGGGTAACGAACCCCCCCTAAGGTCGGATCGGAGTGTATTTGGAGGTACTCTGGGCCGGCCTACACTTTCCCTTCCATGGGTTCCTGAACGAGTTGCTCGGGGAGTACCAACTCGTCTCGGCGCAACTTGCTCCAAACGCATGGAGGACGATCATCGGGTTCCTGTCGTTGTGCATAGCGTACGAGATCCCGTCTTTCGTGAATGTCTTCCGGCGGCTCTTCATGTTGAAGTCCAGCCCGGGAGACGGGGAGTGGCTTTATATCGCCCTTCGGGCGGGTCGGCCGCTCTTCCAGGACGCTCCGATGTCTATTCACGCCTGGAAGAAAAAGTTCTTTTTGGGTTCCGAGCGATCGTGGGGGTTTGACCCTAGGTGGAGGCAGAGCCGGCTCAGATCCGCCAACAAACTCCCCAGGCTTTCTGTACGCAAGCAGGGGATCCTTAACACCGTTCGCGGCCTCGGGGATGGTATTCTTCTGAGCGGCCTCGTGAGCGAGGACGCTCTGGTCAATGTCGGTCTGAGCTTGGCGCGTCCTCAGGATAAGGATAGTAATAGAAAGGTTTCCTTTTTCTTTTTCTCCGTAATATTTTGCGAATTTATCTTGCTCGTCCTTGCAGACATTGCGAAGATGGTGACCAAGAGCGAAGTTTTGTACGCTCGGTTCCGAAAGAGGGCTGCCGAGCTCGGAGGAGAACCGCTCGAGCCCAAGAAGAAGGCAAAGGTCTCGGCTGACGGGGCCGCCGAGAAGAGCGCCCTCTGGATCGGGTCCTCTGAAGCTGCTCGGAGGGAAGGCTCGAGCTCCGAGCCCGGGAGCTCAGCGGGAACTGCTATGGCGCTTGCATGCCCGGCGCCAATCTCGCAAGTCCCCCCTCAGCCGCCCCTCCGACCCGAATGCCCGGCATCCGAGCCGGGCAGCAGCCGAGGGGCTGTGAGGCCGCCCTCGCCGAAGGCGACAAGGCCCAGCCTCTCCGACTGCCGAAGAATGAGGGCCAACAAGAGAGGCGGCCCTACGCTCCGGAATGGACGGTGTGCGAGGGCGACTCAGCCCTCAAGAATGTTGAGACGACCCGGCAGATCTTCCGCGTTGCGCTCCTTCCAGCCGATAGGGCAAAAATTCAGGCTATGAGCCTGAATAATTTTTTGGAGTCAACTCGCCTCTCCGCTATTCGGGTAGGTCTTCATTATTTGCTGTTATTTATTCCTTACACTTTTAGGTTTTATACCGTAATTTTATCCTCGGCCTAATTTCTATCTTGGTTGCAGCACCTCCACGAAATCGAGACACTGATCGCGCTCGGGGCAGATTACAAAGAACGAGCTCGTCGGAGTTCTCGGGCACTAGAAGAGGCTGACAGAAGGCTGGTGGAGCTCGAGCTCCACAAGAAGGCTGACAGAAGGAGCTCTTGCTTCGAGTGGGCGCCACTGAGGACGAAGTCAAGCTCCTATCCATGGCGCTCGAGGAGGAGAAGGCCGCTCATACTCTGGCTAGATCAGAGTTGCGGGCCGCCGAGGCTCGTCTGGCCGAGGCGCAATCTCTGCTCGCCATCCGCGAGCAGAGAGTAAAGGAAGCGGAGCAGAAGGCCGAGCAGCTCGAAGCACGGGAGAAAGAGGCCCAGGAGCGGGCTCAGAATGCCGTCCGGCTCTTTCGAGAATCGAAAGAGTTTCAAGAGCTGCTCGAGGAGGAAGCCGTAAACGGCCTTATCCAAGGGTTCAACGATTTCCGCAATCAACTGTGCCAGCTCTGCCCCGATTTTGATCTCAATCTACTTCAGCCCGGAGCTGGAGTCGAAGGCCTCGGGGCGAGGTCGGACGAGACGACCGGAGAGGCAGCTCCGGAGGCTCCCACGGAAGAAGCTGCTCGGGGAACCGCTCCCGAGGTCGCGGCTGAAAGCTCCGAAGGCGGTGAGGTTGGGGCTACTGCCGAAGGGGATCCGGCGGTCGAAGTCATCGAGGGCATCGAAGTCGAGCCCGGGGAGATCTCGGCTGGAGATGCCACGGCAGCCACCTCTTAAAACTTTGTACTTTTTCTTTCCCTTTTCGTAACAAGAGGTCGGCCCTTGTCTACCGCACGGCCGAGCCTTAATTTTGTACTTGGCCTCCGGGCTTTTGAATGGAAATATTCCTTTTCAACTTTCGTTCTTTCAATTCCTTTGTAGTTCACTTTTTAGCTAACGCTTCTCCAAGACTCTGCTGCTCAGGTTTTCGAGCTGCTAAGGCACTTTAGACCGAAAAAATGCCCGAGCTTGCCAAGCTCCTAAGCTTGAGCCGCAGTTTCGCGGTCGTAGAGCTTGGGGCCCCAGCTGCGGGGCGCCGTGCTCTAATCATCTTATTAGATAACTAGCTTGTGGCCCAAATCGTTGAACCCCCCGAGCTCGGGATTAAATTTCACCGAGCAGCCGAAAAACCGAACTAGGGTTCATGCGGGCGTGTTCGACTAGATTTCAGCTCGTAATCGGCTCGGCGGAGGACCCTGATATTGGCCGGGATTTTCATTTACATATCCAACATAAGAATGAATGGAATGTGCGTATCGAATAAGGCAGGCGCCGATCAGAGCGTACCTTCTCGGGGTTATATGCCCCATGCCGTGAATTGTTCTTAGTGGTACCTCAGCTTGTCATAGAGGACGACCCCAAGCTTAATCCGAAGCATGGGGTCGTAACCCTTTGAGCTCGTACATGAAGCTGTCGCAGGCTTCAAGGCGCCCAGATCTCGATCGAGGTATCTGACATCGGAACCAAGCCTCGATAGTCGATGGAGATCGAGCCGAGCTCGATGGTTGATGGAGATTGAGCCGAGCTAGACGGTCGATGGAGATCGAGCCGAGCTTGATGGTCGACGGAGATCGAGCCGAGTTCGATAGATGGAGATCGAGCCGAGCTCGATAGCTGATGGAGATCGAGCCGAGCTCGGTAGATGGAGATCGAGCCGAGCTCGATGGTCGATGGAGATCGAGCCGAGCTCGATGGATGATGGAGATCGATGGCTGCATCTCGAACTTTTGGATGATCGCGAACATTTATTTCCGGAGGGGATCGCGAGGGTACTATCCCATCATCCCGATATCGAGGGGTTTGGGTACGCACTGTCGACACTTGGGGCATCCCGACCTTAGTCGAGGAGGCGCATATTGGGGACCGCGAAGGTACTACCCCGTCTTTCCGAAGTGTCGAGGGGTCTGGGCACGCACTGTCGACACTTGGGGCATCCCGACCTCAGTCGAGGTACTTAATGGAGATCGAGCCGAGCTCGATGGTCGGTGGAGATCAAGCCGAGCTCGATGGCTGCATCTCGGACTTCTGGCCGAGGCGTCTAGCGTCGTCCGGCATTAATTATAGTATCCTAGCAGGATCGCATATCAGGTTGTCTAAAGATTACGAAACTTCCTATTAGGACGAACGCGATCATAAATGAAGAATAGCAAAAATCACTGAAGAAGATAAAACTTATGCTCAGAACAGAGAAACCCTCGGGGCCCTATTGATGATACACTCGGAGGTTTTCGAAACTCCAACTTCGTGGAATGGGGATCCCTTCGAGGGATTCGAGCTTGTACGCTCCGGGTCGTTGGACGCGCGCGACCCGATAGGGTCCTTCCCAATTTGGGGCCAACTTCCCTTGCTCGGCCAGCTGGGAGGCTTCAGCTCTTCTAAGGACGAGGTCTCCCACTTTGAAGGATTTGAATTTGACCCTGGCGTTGTAGTATTGCGCCACCTTTTGCTGGTATCTCGCCATGCGGACCTGGGCGGCTTTCCTTGTCTTCTCGATGAGATCCAGGTTGCTCCTGAGCTGCGTAGCACTGGAGTCGGCATCATAACATTCTACCCTTGGAGAAGGGAGTCCGATTTCCAACGGGATGACGGCCTCCGTTCCGTACGTTAAGTTGAAGGGAGTCTCGCCGATGGGTACGCGGAATGTGGTCCGATAAGCCACAAGACGTTGTATAGGTCTTCGACCCACTGCCCTTTGGACTGATCGAGCCTGGTTTTGAGTCCCTGCAAAATAGTATGATTCGTTATCTTGGTTTCTCCATTTGCCTGAGGATGTGCAACCGAGGTGAAACGGTGGTCGATGCCGAGCTCCGAGCAGAATTCTCTAAAATGAGCGTTGTCGAACTGGCGGCCGTTATCTGATATGAGGATGTGGGGGAGCCCGAATCTACAAATTATGAACTTCCAAATGAAGTCCTGCATCTTCTGCTCGGTGATCCGGGCCACTGGATCGGCCTCGACCCACTTCGTGAAGTAATCAATGGAGACGATCAGAAATTTCCTCTGCCCAGTCGCCAAGGGGAACGGTCCCAGGATATCGATTCCCCATTGAGCGAATGGCCAGGGAGAGCTGATTGAAGTCAAGGGGGCTGAGGGTCGGCGCTGGATGTTGGCATTCCTCTGGCACCGGTCGCATCTCCGAACAAAATCCAGCGTATCCTTCTGGAGTGTTGGCCAATAGTATCCCTGGCGCAAAATTTTGTATGCCAGTGCTCGGCTTCCCAAATGGTTTCCGCAGATGCCTTCGTGGACTTCGCGCATTGCGTAATCCGCCTCCGACGGGTAGAGACATCTGAGAAGGGGAGAGGTAAAGGATCTCCTGTAGAGCTTGCCTTCATACAGTATGTATCTCGAGGCTATGCGCTTGACTCGACGAGCCTCACGCTCATCGTTGGAAAGAACTCCATTCTGTAGGTAGCTAACGAGCTCATCCATCCAGCTTGGCTCAACGTCGATACAAAGAGCCGGTTCGGGCTCCTCTGTGCTGGGAATCTGGAGGTACTCCAGTGCTGCCGCTTTTGGGAGCTCGCTTATGCGGGAGGACGCCAATTTTGATAATTGGTCGGCTCTGAGATTCTCCGACCTAGCAATATGTTGAATGTGGAAGGAACCCAGAGTCAAAGTGAGGTGCCGCACCTTCTGGAGATATTTTTGCATTGTCGGCTCCCTTGCTTCGAAGTCCCCCAAAATTTGGCTTACAACCAATTGGGAGTCACTGAAGGCCTCCAAGTTCTCGACCTTCAGCTCTCTAGCCAGCTTAAGCCCGACTATGAGCGCTTCGTATTCCGCCACATTATTAGAGAAGAAAAACTCGAGGCGTAAAGCCTGCTCGGCGACCACTTCATCTGGACTGGTGAGAATGAGGCCCGCTCCGCTACCCCCCGAGTTCGAAGAACCATCGACGTGCAGAGTCCACGTCGACCTCGGGGTCTACTCTGCTGGCGCGGGTTCGAGCTCGGCCTCGTCTGGCACAGTGCACTCGACTATAAAATCGGCGAGTGCCTGCGCCTTGATCGCCGGTCTGGGTCGGTACTCGAGGTCGAACTCCCCGAGCTCGATGGCCCACTTTGTAACTCGGCCAGCGCGATCTGATCGCTGCAGGATCTGCTTTATTGGCTGGTCGGTCAACACGGCTACCGTGTGAGCTTGAAAGTAAGGCCTGAGCCTTCGAGCTGAGACGACCAGGGCGAAGACGGTCTTTTCCAGCTTGGAGTATCGGGTCTCAGCATCTCTCAAAACCCAGCTGGTGTAGTATACTGGCTTTTGAAGCTTGCTCTCCTCTCGAACCAGGACCGAGCTCACTGCTATGGGAGAAACGGCTAAGTATAGGTAGAGGAGCTCGCCCTGCTGAGGCTTCGTAAGCAGCGGAGGAGTGGCGAGAAGGCACTTGAGCTCTTCGAAGGTTTGCTGGCATTCTGCCGACCATAAAAAGTTCTTTGGCTTTTTGAGAGCCGCAAAGAATGAAAGGCAGCGCTCGGCCGATCGGGAGACGAATCTTCCGAGAGCTGCAACTCGGCCTGTAAGCCGTTGCACTTCTTTGACTGTCCTTGGGGGCGTCATCTCTTGGAGCGCTCGGATATTCTCAGGATTGGCCTCGATTCCCCGCTGTATAATTACAAAGCCAAGAAACTTGCCCGAGGTGACTCTGAACGCACATTTGGCAGGATTGAGCTTCATCCGGTACCTTCGGAGCGTAGAGAATGCCTCGTTGAGGTCGGTCACATGATCTTGCGCCATGCGGCTTTTCACCAACATATCATCAACATAGACCTCCATGTTTCGCCTATTTGATCTTTAAAAATTTGGCTAACCAGCCGCTGATAAGTCGCTCCAGCATTCTTTAGGTCGAAAGGCATTACTATGTAGCAGTAGGTGCCCCCGTCAGTGATGAAGGCTGTCTTCTCTTCATCCTCCGGCGCCATCCGAATCTGGTTGTACCTTGAGAATGCGTCCATGAAAGACAGTAGCTCGTGCCCCGAGGTGGAATCCACAAGCTGGTCGATGCTAGGAAGTGGGAAGCTATCTTTTGGGCAGGCCTTGTTCAGGTCGGTGTAGTCCACACACATGCGCCATTTTCTGCTAGCCTTTCTGACAAGGACCACATTGGCGAGCCACTCCGGATAAGATATCTCCCGGATGAAGCCGGTCTCGAGAAACTTGTCGACTTCCTCGGCTGCTGCTCATTGTCGCTCTGGAGCAGCACTTCGCTTCTTCTGTCGTACAGCCTTACAGGTTGGCTTCACTTGGAGTCGGTGGACCGCGACCTCCGGATCTATTTCCGGCATATCGGCGGACGACCAGGCGAAGACGTCCATGTTGTTCCGCAGGAAGCTGACAAGACGATCTCTCTCGCGAGCATCGAGGCCGAAGCCAACCTGCACGGTTAGCTTGGAAAAATTCTCTTGTAAAGGGATTTGGATAAGCAGCTCACCAGGCTCTACCCGCTTCTTCTGAGGGCCAACCCGTGCCTCTAAGGTTTCGGCCGGGAGCTTGCCATCTGGTGTCGGAACCGATACTTTGGCTGGTTGCTTTGCCTCGTGGGTCGCCATGTAGCATCGCCTTGCTACCGCCTGGTCTCTACGAACTTCGCCGACTCCTTGGCTGGTGGGGAATCGCATAAGCAGGTGGCAGGTTGAGACCACGGCTCGAAGAGCGTTGAGCCCAGATCGTCCGAGGATGGCGTTATAGGCCGAGGGCAGACGTACTATGAGGAAATCCATCCTCACAGTACTTTCTCGGGGAGCGAGCCCAACCGTAACCAGGAGATCGATCTCGCCCTCTACCGGAACTGAGTCCCCAGTAAATCCAACCAGCGGGGCATTCATCCTCCATAATTGTTTCTCCATCATCCCCATTCTAGAATAGGCGTCAAAATACAAAACATTCGCCGAGCTTCTATTATCAACTAGAACACGTTTTACATCAAACTTGTTCACAACCATAGAGATGACCACAGCATCGTCATGGGGGGTTTCAACTTCCTCCAAGTCCTCATCTGAGAACGAGATAGTTTCGGAGGCGCGCAGGCGCTTCGGGGCGGTTCCTTCCTCTGCAGCTCGTCCGACCGAGGTTCTGCCTCGGATGGTGTTAATGGTTCCGGCGATGGGTCTGTTGGCATTTGGATCTTCCGGCTGTGCGGTATCCTCCGCTGGCCTTTTCTCTTCACGCCGGTTCCATACGAACCGGTCGAGCACTCCTTGGCGGATGAGTGCCTCGATCTCGTCCTGGAGCTGGAAGCAGTCTTCCGTATCATGGCCGTAGTCCCGGTGGAAGCGGCAGTACTTCCGGAGATTGCGCCAAGCTCCAGGATCCCGCCTCGGGGGCGGAGGCTGGAAGTACTCTCGGCCTTCGATCTCCATGAGGATCTCGGTCCAAGGAGCATTAAGGGGAGTGTAATTTTCGTACCTCCCATTGGATATGCGGGGCCGCGGTGGAGATCTCGAACGGGACGGGGATCTTGGTCGGAGAGGTCCCCGCAGCCTAGGTGGACTCTTCAGACGAGGCGGGTTCTTGGCTCGGCGCAGAGATGGGCTTCTGGGACGGCCGCGCTCCTCACGATGCCTCTTTTGCTTTTTGGAGGTCTGCTCGGCCCCACCCCGCCTAGAAGCTACGGCTTCCTCGGCCTTTGCGTACTTCCGCGCCCAGACTAGCATTTCGGTGAAGTCAGCTGGGAAATTCTTCTCGATGGAGAAGAGAAACCTATAAGACCGAGCTCCAGTCTTGAGTGCCGACATGGCGATTGACTGGTCGAGCTCGCGGACCTCTCACGTTGCAGCAGTGAAACGGTCCAGATATTTCCTAAGCGACTCTCCCTCCCTTTGCTTTATATCGAGGAGGGAGTCTGAAGTCCGCCGCTGGAGTTGGCTGGCAGCAAAGTTGGTAGCGAACTGCCTGCCGAGCTGCTCGAAAGAGGAGACCGTGCTCGGTTTCAGCCCGGCAAACCAGAGCCGAGCTGCTCCTCGAAGCGTTGCTGGGAAAGCCTTGCAGAGCATGGCCTCCGAGGATCTTTGCAATGCCATCAGGGCCCGGTAACTCTCCAGGTGGTCGAAGGGGTCGGTCGTGCCGTTGTAGGGCTCCACCTGGGGCATCTTGAACCTTGGCGGGACTGGCTCATCCTCGATTTGTTGGGAGAAAGGGGACTTCGTGGTAAACTCGAAGTCGACCTCGCATCTCGCCCTCCTGCCGTGGAGTGCCTCGATTTGGCGCTCCAGCTTCTCGACTTTCTTGTCGAGTTCGTCACCCTGGGGGGCCGCCACGGTGGTCTGCTCGGGCACAGGTTGCCCTGGGACTGACTCGATCTCTGACGATTGTGGCCAATCGCCTGAACCCCTCACTTGGGGTTCTCTCCAGGAGGATGGTCGGGCGTGGGGATCTTGACCTTGGGGGGCCGGTCCACTAGGAGGGGGCACCAGTTGAACCGGAGCCTGAGGAAGTGGCGCCGTCGGGACGCCCCTAGGTGGCAGGCCTTGGACGGCAGCAGCCAAGGCCTGAACCTGCTGCACCAAGGTATCGAACTGTTCCGGTCGAACTTGAGGAGCCGAATCGGCCGGAGATGGTGAGTTCTGGACAGAGTGTCCAGGACTAGGTGGAAGACGTCGGGAGGCATTAGAGGCTCCCTTGCTTCTCAGCTTCATGGCCGCGACTCGGTCCCCTTCCTCTAGCATCAACTGTTGCTGGAATTCGGACCCGGGGGCGACCACTGGGCCGGGAAGGAGGAGCTCCGGGAAAGCTTGGCGAACGGCGGTGATCCGGCGATGTGCGGCGTCCTCCGGGAGACCTGCAAGAAGCCGGTGGCCGGGTTTTTCCGGCGCCGGACCTCCGATGCTTAATTCAGAGAGATGGCCCAAAGACATGCAAGAGAGGAGCTCGAGTCTAAGAGTCCCCCTTTCCCCCCTCAGGAATTTCTTATTTATAGGGGGAACGGGTTTACCTGTGATGGGACAGAGCGGAAGTACTGCCGTATAGTTGGACGTACAGTGGAAGTTAATGCTTGATCGTGTAAATCAATGTTGTCCTCGTAGGAGATCAGGCCGAAGTCTTTGAATTACTACGGAACCATGCTGTCGTTTATAGCCAAACAGGTTTGCCGTGTGGAGCTAAGCATTCATAGACAACAGGAGCCATGCACCTTAATTGTTGAGTGAGCCACATGAGCCACATGCCAGCAGAGGTTACATGCATTGATTGTTGAGTGAACTAGGTGTTTGGAGAGACCATAAGCTTTAATTGTTGCGTAAGCTGAATGTCTGGAGAGACCGTTCGTATCGATTGTTGGCAAGGACACGGCACGATTTGTGGGAGAACACGATAATGGTGATCTACCGCCCGGATGCTTCCTAGTCGGAGGAGCCGCTTGGGCATTTTCAAGCCCTTGAGTCGGGATCCATTCAGCCGCCCCTTGCTCGGGGGGGGGGGGGGGGGGGGGGGGGGCGCCCGGTCGCCTCCTGCTCGAAGGGGGGCGCCCGGTCGCCTCCTGCTCGAAGGTCGCCTTCTGCTCGGAGGGAGGCTTGGTCGCCTCCTGCTTGGAGCGAGGCTTGGTCGCCTTCTCCTCGGAGGCTTGGTTACCTCCTGCTCGGACACAATCCTTTTTCCCCCAATAATTTCCTTGTCTGATCAAATTATTTGGTTTCTTGTCAGACCATTTTTGACAGATTTCTCATCTTCAATGTTGGATTCTCTCTGCTATGGACCCTGGCTTTTAGGGCTTCACATTTTAATTGTCTCATGTTCAGAAATTGATGCTACTCTTTGGTTCCCAGCATAGTTTTGAGTGACTTCATGAATGCTGCAAAGTTTTCTTTCCTTGTCTCCTCACTCTGTTTTATTGTTAATTTCAAAACGGGTTTCTGATTTACAGAATTAGGATCCTGACTGTGCCAGTTGCTAGAGGAAGAATTTGTGACCAGCTTCATGCATGTAAGCCTCTACCTTATTTAATTGCAAACAGATCTGCTTCCTGTGCCAGATTTTAGCATTGACCTTTGTGCTTCTCTCATGAGAAGGCCTGAATATCTTATAGTGCGACTGACTTTAGTTTAAATTTCTGGCAATGGAGTTATTGATTAAATGCATCAATGTCTTTAGTTCAGTGTGTGATTCCAAAGTCCCAAATTTGCAAACTTCACCATAGGCCAATATAAGCCTATCCCCGGATCAGTATCGATCGTAGAGATCGAGTATTGATGTTTTAAGCCAATGTGCTATGATACCAGATCTCCAATGCACTGCAGAACTCTAACTAAAGCACTGGATGGGACTCATGAGATGGCGTCATCTGCTGCTGCAGTTGCCTGCTTCTGATCATGATCACCCAAGATGGTTCCCGATAAGCATGCTAAGGCCGTGATGGTTCCCGATATGCATCCCGGTAATCATAGCGACACTAGTCCAGGACCTCTACTGAGGTCGATCCGGGTCGATAATGAAAACATCTGGGACCTCTTGCTAGGTCAATTGAATCATGCAAAGAGAGAGAAATAAGAGAGAGAAAACTAGGAGAGAGGAGAGTGAAAGAAGAGAGAGAGAGAAAACTCTTTTTCCTTCTCAAAATAGGGGGAGAGCCCGATCTCACCCTCATCTTCTCGGAATAGGAGGGGGTGTGACAGCCCAAGGTGGTCGAGCTCCGGCGATAGCGGCCTTCAGCTGCGGCACCATCGGCGACGGTGGTCGACCGACACGAAGAAGGAAAGAAAAGAGAAAGAAGATCATCAAAGAACTCTTCAAACTCGGCATGAACCATGGATAACTCCCAAACCGATAGTCATATGCTCTTAGGGGTCTTAGATGGTGGCAAAACTTGGCCAAATCTGGCGGCCGGTGGAGGCAAAACTTGGAAGAAAGAATCGCCAAAATAGTGTACCCTTATTTCGAATGGATCTCGGTGACTTGTCGGCTTAATTCAACATGGCAACAACTCTAAAACTAGAAAAAAAAAGGAGGAGGAGGCAAAGAGCTCTCACTTCGGTCCGGCGAAGATCCGACGAGGTTTTCGATGAGGAATCAAGGAGGATACTCTAAGAGGAAGACTTGAAATCGGCACCCATTCTTGGGTCTTCGTCGATGGAGCTAGGAGGAAGGAGCCTTAAAAAAAAAGTCTATAAGGTTTTTGGCCGGTCTTTAGGTTGTTCTAGGACCCCCGGAGCTCGTCGGAGTCATGGGAGGAAAAAGACTCCTAATCGGAGTCTTCTTCTCCATCGCGTGCAACAAGCTAATTGAGCCTAGCCTCTTTGATTGAGCCCGCCCACAAGTTGGGCTGGGCGCACCAGATCAGGCTGAGCCGGGCCATTTGGAGCCGACCCAGTAGCTCCATTTTTGTTTGTTATTACAAATGATGAGAAAAAAATTCGGTTCAGCTGACAACGACAAAATTCGTTGTGTGTTAGCCACTTCAATTAAATTTTGTAATGTACGTTTTTTCGGAATTATAATTCTCGAGCATTCAAGCGACCACAGGAAACGCTGCATGTTTCAAACCATCAACACCGATTGGAAACCACTGCAACGCCCATAGATTAAAGTTCCCCTCCACTATAAAAGAGACCTGTTCGTCTTCCTTCTTCGCCCGCCACTCTCTTCCTCGGGCCTCATGAGCTTTTTCTTCTTCCTGCATGACGTTCTTCTGCCTTCTAATCCTCACCTTCTCAGCTATCCCTTCTTGATCTTTTAGGGCTCATATAAAAAGCCGTCCCATCCGCTCCCTCCCTCGCCACTTTCTCCTTGTCATCCTTACTACTCTCTCTCTTTCTCTCTCTCTCTCTCTCTCTCCCTCCCTCCCTCCCTCCATCCTATGAAAAGAAATCCTTTATAACTCTGATTGTCCTTGGTCTCTACCTCTAATGGAGGAGCAAAGACTCCTAAAACGCTCCGTCTCTAATGGATGGAGGTTGAGTTTTCACAGACCACTTTTTCCTCTTCAATCCAACTGTTCTCGAAAACTGAAGACTAACCGAATATGGCCTCCAGAAATGGAAGACTGATCGAACATGGTCGGTCTTATGTTATGCATGCCCAGTGGAATGATGCATAACAGTCATCTGTTATGCATCATGCTGACCATGCAGGGGGATGTTGCTAGCAGCAGCCACGAAGCATGGTATATGTGTTTTTCGTGGAGATGGCCACCCTAGTAATAGTTCTTCTGCAGTTCCAGTCTCATGGTGATAAAGGAGCACCAAAAGTTACCTTGTCCATCTCAGTTGAAACGGAGTTTCGGACAGAAGTTGATGGTGGATGATAGGTTATGCTTGCCATTGCCTTCCCGTTTTTCTGCCCTTTGATTTTGAGGAGGCTTGTTTATCTTGTGGTATATATTCTGCAGTCGAACACGAATGGCATCCTATTAAAAGTTTCTCTGACTATGTACTTGTTGAAGGTTGATAGCAATGGTACAAGAGAAATTGTGAGAAGAGCTGGAGCATTTGTCTTATCGTGTGAAACGGGTTTTGATTTGTAAATTCTCTGATTTTTTAAATGGATATGGAGTCAAAATCCTGAATGCCTACGTTTGACCTGTGGAGAGAATTTAAGGAGATGGGGGCCTATGATGAGAGGGAGCTTCATCTTCGTGAGTCAATTGCACACATTTTGTCATGAATCGGAAGAGTGAATTTACTGATCCTCTGCTGCTTAGCACCTTGTTAGACTCCTAATACCAATTGTTAGACTCTTCAAATCAATTTAATTTGAGTTTGCTAAATGCTAACGAAGGTTATGCTGCCGACTGCCTTACAACATAAAAAGTGAAAAAAGCTTCATGATGACAAACAAATTATGCGAAGAGCTTCCCAAGACAGACTGCAGATTTTTTGAGTTCTTATTGGTTCTGCACGCTTGCGTCGTTTGGAAGCACCGAACTTCCCAATGGCCGCCGCCCAGAACCGTCCGTCCTCCCCCTCGACGGACGCGTGGCCATCGTCACAGGCGCCTCCCTCGGCGCCCGCCTAGTCCTCAACTACGCCTCCTCCTCCTCCTCCTCCTCCTCCTCCTCCCACGCACGGAGCTTAATTCTTCCTCCTCCTCCGCTCCTCGAACCGTTGCCGTCCGCGCCGACGTCTCCGACCCTGCCAACGTCAAGTCCCTCTTCGACCGGGCCGACTCCTTCTTCGGCACCGCGCCCCACACCCTCATCGCGTGCGCCGGCGTGTTCGACTCCAAGTCTCCAAGTATCCCTCCCTCGCCGACACCACCGTCGAGGACTGGGACGCCATCTTCTCCGTCAACGCCCGCGGCGCCTTCCTCTGCTGCCGCGAGGCAGCCAATCGACTCCAGCGGGGTGCCGGCGGGCGGATCATCACGGTGTCATCGTCGCTGGTGGGGGCGCTGAGGCCGGGGTGCGCGGCGTACACGGCGTCGAAGGCGGCGGTGGAGGCGTTGACGGAGAAGATGGAGCTGAAGGGAACGGGGATCACGGCCAATTGTGTGGCGCCAGGGCCGGTGGCGACGGAGCTCTTCTTCGCCGGGAAGAGCGAGGAGGCGGTGAGGAAGGTGGTGGAGGAGTGCCCGCTGGGGCGGCTGGGGGAGACCAAAGACATCGCACGGGTCGTGGGCTTCCTCGCTACGGACGCCGCCGAGTGGGTTAACGGCCAGGATGTCCGCATAGTTTGTTCTGTTATTTGTTCCATACCGACTTGGTCCGCATAGTTTCTTCTATGTTTTGTTCTGGTCCGCATAGTTTGTGGAATCCGACCGCGTAGTTCATTCTATACGGAATCCGACCGCGTAGTTCATTCTATGCGGAATCCGTCCGCGTAGTTCATTCTATGCGGAACACGTCCGCGTAGTCCCCCTATGCGGAATCCGTCCGCATAATTTCTAACATGCGGAACCGGTCCGCATAATTGATACTATGAGGAACGGTCCGCATAATAGGTACTATGCGGAATGTGGCCGCGTAGTTTTGTCTATGCGGAACCTCACCGCGTAGTTTATTCCATGCGGAACGTCACCGCATAGTTTATTCCATGCGGAACGTATCGTAAGATTTGTTCAATGCGGAATCTGTCCGCATAATTGTATCTATGCGCAACGTGTCCGAATAGCATATTCCATGCGGAATCTGTCCCGCATTAATTGCCATTATGCGGATCCTGTCCGCATAATTGCATCAATGCGGGACCAGTCCGTGTGGTTGCTTCTATGCGGAAACTGTCCGCAGAAGTTCCACTATGCTGATGCGGTCCGCATAATTTCCACTATGCGAAACATCTCATAGTTTCTTCAGCGCGTCCGCATAGAGAAATCTATACGGAAACTGTCCGCATAAATTCCACTATGCGGAACAGTCCGCATAATTGCTCTATGATGAACCTGTTCGCACAATTTCTTCTATGCGGAATGTATCCGCATAGTTTCTCCTATGCGGACGGGCCTACATAGTTTCTTCAATGCTCCGTTCTATGCGGATAGAGCATGTCCGTTCTAGGGGAAAGATGTCTGCACAGTCTGTTCTATGCGGTAGCTGGCCGTAACCCATGGAAAAAACCAGAAGGGAAAGCATGCAACTCTAGGAAGTAAGCATTCTTAAAAGGTATCATTGTTAGAATTTATTATCTATAATTCTTTAACTTAAAAGCTAAAAATCTGGCATGTTTTTAAGTCCATTTTGCATTAGAGCTTTTACATAATAATTCAAGACTTAATACAATTAAAATTTGCTCAAAAAAGGATGACACCATTCTGCTACCGAGAAGAAAACCACCTCATCTGCCTCATCTCACAACCAATTTGAGCAATTGGATGATGGAGAAGGAAACAAATAACTTCAGATCTTGCCACGAGAAAACCTGAGAAAGGGTACCATTAAGGTAAATCGAATGATTTGATGTGGGAGTGGTGCTGATTGGAAGCACCAATGGATGACTTTCTCAATAAAGTAGCTTGAAGAAATCACCATCCATCAGCAAAGTGGGTATCACTGAGCCCTGTATCGACCAACTCATAGACCCATTGCCAAACACTGAACCAGCTCATCAGCAGCACAAAAGGCTGGATAGGATGAATGAATGATACCGCTTTACATACAGTTTATAGATAAGCTAAATCAATAAATAAATTAAAATCGCATTGTGATTTTTTAATAAGAAACTCTCCTTCCAATAGGAAAAGCATTAAAAATTACGTTCCCATATGAAAACCACTGATACAATTCATAATAATAGTTTCGGATGAAATAGACTAAGAAAAAAAGTATAAGTAGTAAGGCTACATTGCATGTTTTTATTTGTTGATAATGATTTGATTAACTCAAAAAAATGCTGCAGGACTTGAGTGGAAGTAACACTTGTACTACAGCACCAGCAACATATCCTCAAGTTGCGAACATGATCCATGGAAGTATGCCTGAGGTGTACAAAATATATCTGCACCAAATGCTTTACAGTTTTATAAACTGACTACTAAAAGCAGACCAGAAAGCTTTCATCTAACAGAGCTAACAGGCATCCAGGAAGGAATTACAAAGTTTCTTGCACATACAGTCAGATGATGACTTGTACTATCTGTATTGATATTAAAGAGCAGATTAACAAAAGAATTTCAAGGAAAAAGAAAAATAAAGGTTGAGATTGATACCTTATGACCGTTCTTTGGATATGGGGCAGTGCCACACCTCCTGCAACACGCACAAAAGAACACGCATAAAGAAGTCTCTGCAGCTCATGGGGGAGCATAATAACTCTCTGCCACAAAGCAAAGAGTTACACCCCATGCCATGACCATCTTGCACCCATAATAATGCACCAGAAATCCTTCAACTATGGGTAGCATGAGGTAATGCCAAAGGAGACATGACTGTGCTGAGTAACTCCTATAAAATCAGAGAACAGAAGACAGTTCTAATGTCTAAAGCACATGCCTACAGGAAGAAAAACCTAATGACCTCGAAAAGAATAATTAATCAACAAAATTGTCACAACTGAGGTTGAAGCCTCAAATCACTAATAAACAAACAAGCAATCAAAAAACAAAAGCAATCCAATACCAGCACATTAAAATTGTTGTGCCTACAGTACCAGGCTCAAAAGTTGCTTTAGAAACAAAAATAGTTAGCCGAAGCAAATTTCCTTCAAATGAAATCAGCGAACTGGTCTTTTCTGGCCTGAGCTCACAGCTATAAAAGACTCTCACCTTCTTGGTGAATTAAATCAAACTGTTGCCATTAGAAAATGCAACATCATGGTGAAACAGCATTTGGCACCATATGGTGATCAGGGCGGGCATGCACAAGTCTACCGAACGGACACAGATTCGACATGGAAAGAGAGAGCCCTCATCCTACACTGTGATTAATGTTATAGGCTATCTTAACTGTCACTCTCAGCTTTTTCGTTGTCCCATGCAAAATTAAATTTTAAAAAAAAACAAAGAAAGATGATAAGGTATCTGAACTTTGCTAAGTGTAATCAATCTTATTTATTCTTTTCTTGCGAATGCTCCACATGAAATCCAACAGTGACATACTTGACCATCCCTTCGAATCGCCCTCTGGCCCATACTTGGCTAAAGATTTTCCTCATATTTGGCTACCAATGTTGCATTATATTCCCACATGCAGAATGAAAATTAGAAAGGAAAGCTTGCTTTTTCCCAGCAAAAAAAATGAAAAGCTTGCTTGCCTTTTCTTGACAAATTTTCACTTAATTTAAATCAAGCCCGTAAAATACAAGAAAATAAAGGGAAAATAAAGGAAAAAAAAACAAGCAGCAAGAACGACGCTTGATTCATGGTACCCATAATGCTGACCGTGACTGCATCAATATCATCTCTTTCTCCACCATCTACTCGGATAAAGCCACCAATCCTGCATCATTTCCCTTTCCGATTGTTTTCTTCATAGAAAAACCCGTCGAATCAAGATGATAAATCAAGAAACAAAAGAAAAGAATAAAGAATCAAGACCCGAGAAGCTAGAACCCTCCAAGAGTCCAAGAAAACCCTAGCCGGAGCAACAAACCTATAATTTCCACCGTACGAAATCAATACAACAAGTGAAACAAGAACCAAAACCCTAGGAGTACCAAGACTCAAACCCTAGGAGGACCAAGAATCAAAACCCTAGGAGGACCAAGAAACGCACAGAAAAAGAAGGAAAAGAAAGAATGGAGGGAGGGAGGAAGAGGGAGGAGGAGAGACCGAGAAAAAGGTAGTTCTAGTCGGCGAACCAGTTGTAGAGCACTGCAATCTTGACTCAAGGGCGGCTATACCTCTCGTCCACCGCTCCGTTAGGGCCATCTTCCTTCCTTCGTTCCTTCCTTCCTTCATCTCCAATCGCTCCCCCTTCCTCGCTCTCCCAGTCTCAACCGACGCTCCCGTTCGCGCTGTCAGAAGGAAGATATTTATAGAGAGGCGAAGGCGGTGGGTCCTCCGGAGATCCGTTGATGCCAGCCTGCCATGCGTTAAATCTCGCGCACATAACGTCTCTCTTTTCTGGTGTTATATGTAATCCCGTCCGTCTGTTTATGGAGTCGCGTGCTGGGTGTCGCGAAACCGATGATGTTAGCAGGTTGTACTCACGTTAGAGCTATATGAAATGAGTAACCGCTTTTACCAAAAAAAAAAGAAGTGATGTTATGTGCCAACTCATTGGATTTCAAATCCGCCATAGCGTGCATGGCAACTAGCAATCTCCGCTACGGTGAACTCGGAATAACTACCAATGTAAGATATAAATCTCGGAATAAAGGTATGAATATGCTGGCCATATGAAGGTATGAGCCGGTCTGTGCCGTGCTCAATGTGTGTTGCGGGCTCGAGTAGTCGTATTTAAAAAAGATTCGACTGCAGTGATTGGTTGGATCCAGCGGGCACCGGCAGCGTAGATAGGTGCCACCTCTTGTTTCGAGACATACAGGCCATGATTAGTGGCGGCATGGCGTTCCAGACTAAGTGTGTTTATAGAGAGGCTAATGAAGCCACGGATTGGGTGGCATCGTATGTAGCCGATCACTTCAGAGAAGCTCTATAGATTGGGGAGAGAAAATTGCCTAGATCATTCCGGATTTGCTATTATTTCAGTTTTCCTTACACACAGTTGAATTTTCTTTGCATGCAGTTAAGTTAAGAGTTAACTACTCAAAAAAGAGTTAACTGATGTCAAACTTTTTGCAACATTGAGCCTTCTTAACTTAAATGTGTGCAGAAAAAATTTATTTATGTTCCAAGATGATTAATTGCATGCCAGGCTAGATTAAGTGTGTTCCAAGCTTATTTAACTGTGTGCGGAGAAGATTTAACTTTGTGCCATGCTAGATTAAGTGTTCAAACATTGATTAACTACGTGCCAAGCTTACTTAAATATGTACCATGCTATATTACCTGCGTACTAAATTTACTAACCTAATTGCAATGGTGAGTTAACAGTGTTCGAGGTTATATGAATTGAGTTCCAAGCTTACTTAACTAATTGCAATGGTAGCAAATCCACTGTACCTATCAATATCATAAAGATTAGATTATTTGCCACTCACTCATTATTTTCTTTTCTTTCCTTTTCTTCTTTTCTCACCCATGGGGCTAGGTTAGGTTAATTGGATCTATTCCATTTTTCGGGTCGAGTCTTGGTTTACTAAATTTAGATTCGACCTGATCTGACCCGATCCGTTTGAATTTTGGACAATTATGGATTTCCAACCCTACGACCTGACCTGACTCAAACTAAACCCGATAAACTATTTGGGCCTGAAAAGGCATAAATTCATGTTGTTCTCTAAGTTATGCCTTATGACTGATGTGCATGTCTTGTATATAAGTAGTATTTTGCATCTTCAGTTTACAGCTCCAATTCAAAATATAGAATGATTCATGCAGTTTCATTGCTTGGTTTTGAAGGCTTATTAAAGAATAATAATCATTTGTAGCAACAAAGTAACAACTAGGCCTCGAAAAGGCCTAAGTATGAAGACATAGGTTGTTCCCCAGATAATTTGATTTAATAAGTGTTGCATGCTGTTTTTTTAGCCAGTTAACTTTATCTGGTTTGTAGTTTTTTGTCCTTCAATATCTAAAAGAAAAGTTATTGAAGCTGCTTTCTGTTCAGTCATACTCTTTCAGATTTATTTGGACCTGACTCGACCCCGAATTTTTTGGATTGGAACTGAGTTATATATGGACCGAGTCTGACCCGAATGACCTGTTGGGTCAGAAATTTTAACAATGGATTCGACCCAACTCGATCCAATTTTCTATTGGATTGGGTCTAGGTCCAGTATTAAGATTCGAACATGACACCGATTTGGGTTGGGAACACTCATAATGCGGTCCGACCCAATCCAATTGCACTCCTATGCTCAGTCCTTCTCCTTGTCTTCTCCCTTGCTGTCTTGCACTCTTCTTCATTTTTTTTTTATTTTTTTTATTTCTCCCACCATAAGCAATGGTAAGGCTGACGCCTCGAAGAAAGCCGGCCGGTAGACCATTCTCCCCAGACTCGGCAGCCGTTACCTTTGGTTGTGTCTGACGTCCAGTAGGGCCCGGACCGCCAGACGTAGAGATGGAGCTCGTCCAAACGGAGTATTTTGTTGCCAGTTGGGTTGCAAAAGCTCGTTCGGACAATTTGTCGAACAGGAGGGATGCGGCTATGGCTGCCCCCCAGCAAGAATATAAAAGCGAGCAACAAAAACAGGTTTCGAGATTTTTTTCTTCTTTCTTTCAATTATTTTTAAAAGTAACATCGCTACAGCATCAGATATCCGAATCAACCATACGGCCGTTTACAGCATAGGATCGAGGTTCTTAAAAATAACTTTGCCTGAAATCGCCAGCAACCGACTTATCTTATCCAAAACAAAACTAGACAAAAGTAGAAGGTGCATCAAAGATTATAGTGGGAAACTGTAGGAATAACGACGCCCAGAATATCAGCACCATGGATTAGATTATTTGCCACTCACTCATTATTTTCTTTTCTTTCCTTTGCTTCTTTTCTTTCCTTTTCTTCTTTTCTTTTTTTTCTTTTTTTTCTTTTATTTTCTTTGAATTTCTTTTCTTCTTTATTTATTTATTTATTATTTTATTTCATTACAATATATTTATTTATTATCTTATTTATTTATTTATATGTTCATTCATATATATATATATATATATATATGGATTTATTTATTTATTTATTTTTCTATTCTTTCTTTATTTTATTTTATTTTATTTTATTTTCTTCTTTTTTTTGCCTTTTTTTTCTATTTTCTCCATTGTGAGGCCGGTGGCACCAAAATGGGGCCGGGCCATGGCGGCCGCAAGAGGAGGCCCAGCCGCGGCCAGCTGCGGCTTTATTTATTTATTTATAATTATTTTATTTTTTATTACAATATATTATTTATTTATTTATTCATTTATTCATATGTATATAAATCAAGATGATAAATCAAGAAATAAAAGAAAAGAATAAAGAATCAAGACCCTAGAAGCTAGAACCCTCCAAGAGAGCCGGCCGCCAGACCATTCTCCTCAGACCCGACAGCCGTTACCTTCGGCTGAGTCCGACGTCCAATAGGGTCCGGACCGCAAGACGTAGAGATGGGGCTCGTCCAAACCGAGTATTTTGTTGCCGGTTGGGTTGCAAAAGCTCGTTCAGACAATTTGTCGAACAGGAGGGATGCAGTCATTTGGGGCTATGGTTGCCCCCCAGCTAGAATATAGAAGCGAGCAACAAAAACAGGTTGGTCGAGATTTTTTTCTTCTTTGTTTCAATTATTTTTAAAAGTAACATCGCTACAGCATCAGAGATCCGAATCAACTATACGGCCGTTTGCAGCAGAGGATCGAGATTCTTAAAAATAACTTTCCCTGAAATCGCCAGCAACCGACTTGACTTATCCAAAACAAAACTAGACAAAAGTAGAAGGTGCATCAAAGATTATAGTAGGAAACTGTAGGAATAACGACGCACAGAATATCACCGCCATGGATTACCCAACCAAGGGGTCAGTGGATATGAAGCTATACATCACCATGTCCCTGATACTTCCTTTAAGAACCACATACTTTCGGAGCACTCCCTCCTTATGAAAGCCAAACTTCTGCAACACCCTCTGGGATGCCTTGTTGTCCACGTCCACCAAGGCACCCACCCTCTCCAGTCCTTCCACCTCCTTAAATATGGAGCCCACCACCAGCCTCACCGCCGCCGTCACAATCCCCTTCCCCCAGTACTCGGACCCCAGGACGTACCCGAGCTCGCCCCGGCACCGCTCGTCGCCGGAGCCCAAGCTGACGGAGATGGCCCCCACGGGGCGGCCGCCGACGCAGATAGAGCGGAACCAGGGGTGGGGCAGCACCGTCTCCTTCACGTACTTGAGGAGGTCATCCTTGTTAGTGTAAGTGTCCCAGGTGCAGAATTTGCTCACCTTGTCGTCGGAAGCCCACACCATGAAATCGTCCACGTCCGAGAGGACGAAAGGCCGGAGGGAGATCTGCGGCGTCGCCTTCTCGCTTTCCTCCGTGTTCACCTCTCGTTCCATTGTGGGTGATTGCTGCACCTGAGGAGGACCTTTTTTTTTTTTTCCCAGGGACAAGTCTTCCTCAAGTCTTTATGGAAGCCTCCATACGATCCTCACTTCGGCAAGCTCGCCGTTCGTTTGACGGTTTCTCTCGTCATTATCCTTCGGGGTGTCATGTGCATCCAAGTATCCAACACGATTTGACTTTAGTCTCCTAGTTTGGGCTTGGACTCAGTATGGGGTAACCATGGACCTGTATCGCTTTGCGGAGCCTTTTCTGATTGTACCTGATCAAGACTAGTTGCTCGGTCTCGTATGGTTGCAACCCCTTTTTCTAAAGCCACTATAGCTGCAAATGGACTGGGTTGATTCATGAACCCGATCCAAACTGACTTATTTAGACTCGAGCCGACTCAATTTAAAGAATCCGTGGGGCTAGGTCGGATTCTAAAATTGGAACCGTTTCATTTTCTGAGTCGGATCTGGGGTTCCATTTTCTAATCCGATCCGATCTGTCCCATTTGATTTTTAGAGCAATTTTGAATTTTTTATCCTATGACCCGACCTGTCCCGACCAAACCCAAAAAGTATATGAGCTTGGATTTGGGATGACTATGTTTTAGTGTAGACTAGCCACCCTATAATGCAGTTTTTAAAATAGATTTCAGAAAAAATTGGGAGGAAAATATTTGGCCTCTAAGCAGCATAAAGAATATATATACACATCCCTCCCTCTCTCTCTCTCTCTCTCTCTCTCTCTCTCTCTCTCTCTCTATATATATATATATATGTATATCTATATACCTATACATATATGTACCAATGTACAGTTTTGTTATTCATTATTTCTCCTTCGTTGATTGGGTTGGAAAGACGCATGCATTCTTTTTTTTTAAAGGAAACTCAGGGTGGGTCCTACAATTTAAGACAAAAAGGAAAAAAAAAAAGATAATTGAAGGAGTAAAAAAGTTGAACTAATGATACTTTATTACAATTATTATGATAAAAAAGGATTAATATCAAAGATAAATTACTTATCCGTAGGTAATGTATTTCCTTACGAGTTTTATCTTTAAAAAGTTTGGTACGAATGCATTTTCTTCGGAGTTGAAATAATAGCTTTCTCTATAGCTTGAGAGGAAGAAAGTTCCGACCGAAAGTCTGCCATAGATTTGGTAGTGCTTGTAATTCATCCTACTGGAAAATTTTTGTCACCTTAAAACTAACTAAACCAATACCAAAATTCTGCAAACCAAAAGTAATTTGAAATATTAGTTGATATTAAGTATCTTCTCAACAACAGAAGGAAGGATATATCAGTGGGATTTTCCATCAGAGGCAAGGTTAAGTACCGGTGCACTGATTAATTATTAAGCTAATTTGCCAAATATTATGATATTTGCAATACTTGTTTCATTTTCAACAATAGTTACAATCAATTTGTACCTCTACAGAGAATAATTTAAAAAATATTATTTTGATATTGGATTGAGAATGTATTTTTTAAAAGAATTAAAGGAAAAAGAAGAAGAGATGTAATGTTACCATGCTATGGGAGGTTGATCATTTTTGCTATATTGGTTATAACAGAACTTATTTCCATAAATTTTTTACAGCAGCTCTACAATTATAACACACTTTTACCACCAACCATAGGAAGCATCGATCATCTTCAAAAAAGCTTTGTCTGTAAATTTTATCCCCCGAAATTTTTCTTTTTATTATTATTATATAAAAGTATAATACTCAACCTATCTTATAAAATTTTGATATACTAACTTATGGTAAATATTTTATAGCACAAACGCCGTAGTATTTGCAGTTCCTTTTTTGTTTACTTTCGTATTGTACCTAATATTTATTCCGATCTACTTGCAATAAATCTTTGATTTCTTTTCTATTAGCCACTCCTATTGGGGATCAAAAGCGATTTCTCCCTCTCGTGCCATGAATATAATTAGAGTGAATAGTGTTTCTAATTTGTGTTTTAATAGATGTACATATTTAAATAACAATGTATAAGTTTTATATACATTGAATGTAGTAGCCAAAAGTACCACATGGTAACATATTTCAATACTCGGTACTTTCTTGGATTTGTAAATTCATATAATAATTTGATGCACAAGTGGTGGATAGATAGGTTTTTTCTTAATACAATAAAAATAATAGGAAAACTTTTATTTTAGAAATTTAATATTAGTTTTCTTAAATAAAAGAACTACGAAGAAAGGCACCTTTATATGTTCTTCCAATCATACCAACAAAGATGACTACCTTTATTCCTTCTCTTTTACTTTTGCGAACAATAGCTTCATCAAATTTCTGAGCTAATTTATCCTAAAAGGTGATGGCCAACCTTTCCTTTTCACTAGTCAAATAAAATTTGATAGCACAAGGTAGAAAAGAAAAGAGGAAGAAAAAAAATGTATAAATGGTTATAAAAAAAATGAAAGCCAAGTTGGTTTACTTTAAGTTTTCTATCTCCAAATTTCTTTTGTAAACCAATCTTTCTCATACATATAACTAGGTAGGAGGGCCAACCGCTAAAACATGGCCAATAACATCTGCACAACAAAAGAGAAAAGAAAGTATTATATAACTATACTTTTATATTTGTTAGAAATAAAGTAGCTTTTTCAAAGCATACTTGTCAAATAAATATTATTATGCCTTCCCGATGGGATTTCACAAAAATCAACAAAATTAAACTTGTGTAGAGGTATAGCATCTGTGCTGTTGTCCACACAATGCATAATCGTCCATTTCTTCATGTAGATCACATATTGATGGACAATAGACTTGAAATTTTTTCTATTCTATGCAATATTAAAATTTTCCAAATAATATACATTTTCTTTAGTAAGAATGCTCACAAATCGACTGGCATCCTCTTCCCATATGGATGATTGAATAGAAATTCCCTATATATAGAAGAGATATATATTCGATACATCCATGTCGGTCTGGAAAGAAAAAATATCAACAAGGAAATAAGCTAAAATTTCAATAACCTCATCGTTAAGGAATATGCAATCAATATTAACAATCTAATTCTCCATATTTGGGTTTATGGAATCCCACATTCTTGAAAGCCCTACTTTTATTCTTGAATTACGTTTTTCTAGTATCAATGTAAATAACAAACTATACAATTTCTTTTGTTAACCTGTTTATATAAAAGATAGCATTCGATCAAATGATAATAACAATGAAATCAAGAAAGTAAAAGCAGCTAATCTAAAATAGTACCTGAAGGTAAATCAAAAAAAAAAAAAATTATAAACAAAATATTTGAGTATAATATTAATAATTTTGTGTTCTCAAAGTAGTTAAGTTATTTCATAGAAAGCTCAATGAGGTTGAAAGGTTATGGAAATATGGAGAAGCTTAGAAGAACAAATCTTAAAGATGGAGAAGTTTTTTAAAGACTTTTGGGAGTTTTTGTAGTGAACGAGTAAACCGTGGAGAATCCAGAGTCGACTCCTACCGAGCACAAGTCGACTCCAACAAAAGTTGAGTCTACCTCAAAATGACCGCAGACAGAGGATAGAAGGCAATAGAAAGTGGTCCTTTCACAAGCCGACTCTATAAGATCACGAGTCGACCTTAGTTAAGGATAGTCAATGACAAGTCGACCTTAAAGTTAAAACGAGTCGACCCTACAGTGACCACAAACTAAAGACAACGACTAGAAATGACTCTCCAACAAGTTTCTATGCTATAAAAGCTTCCAAATTGAATTGGAGGAGTGGGATTAAGAGGATTAAGTGGATCAGGTAAAAAAAGGAATGCAGGTCAACCTCCACTTTTTGAGCTTTAACTCGAGGACCAATTTGAGAAGCAACCATTCAAAACTTCCTCTCAATTCAGAGTGAGCTTCCAAAGATCTATAAAGAGAGAGCTTCATATTTCAATTATTGTGTTCGCTACAAGATTAAGAGCGAGCAAGAAGGAGAAACAAAAAAGCACCAAAATCTGTTTACTTCAAGATCCCAACATCCATACTAATCAAACTCGAGCCACAACAGCAAAAATCGAACCTTAAAATTTTTGTGTTTGTATTGTTTTTGCTTGTTCCCATCTTGTGCATTTATTTATAACTCATTTCACTATCATACTAAAATTCAAATTAGTTTTACTTAAGAATTTTTTAAGTTTATAAAAGTTTTTGAAAAATCCAATTCACTCCTAGCCTCTTGGATTGTCATCTTGAGCAACACTATTGAGTCTTTCTTCTTCTGAAATATTTCATGATGCATGATTGATAGTTTCAATTTTGATTAACTTCAATACTATATGATTTTATGTATCTCTCGAATTGGAACACGAAATTTATTTTTGTGAAAAAGAGTTTTGATTCAAAATAGTTTTAGACTCTTAGCCTGGCTATATTAAGAACTCCACCAATAGGGGTAAAATGGTACAACTTGATTAGTCCTAAAGGATTTATGCCACAAAAGTGGCCCAGCATTGTGACCCTACCAACGAGGGCTAAATGTTGGCAAAAGATCAAATCAAAGGAGGTTAAATAATAGTATACAAGTAATCCTAAAGAATTACACCACAAGAGGAAATGCGGAGCTGCGAAAAGGATTCTCTAACAGAGATAATATGGTTGTAGCTCATAACCGACAAGATGAATTTGATGTTTTGCAATTGGATCCATAAACAAAAACTTAAATTTTGAGAAAGTTGCATACATGATGTTTTGATAATACTGCATATCTAGATTTCGTTTCGAACTAATATATATTATATGATTATTTTTTGTAAAATTATTATCTTGTTGCCTAATTTATTCAATTGAAGTACTTATTGTTTAGTAGGCTATCTAGTTTATTATTCGATATCTTACTATTTGATTCAGAGAACTAGTTTGGTATATAATTTTACTATGGAAGAGTGACTGGAGGCAAAGTTTTGACTTCTCTAGCTTAGATTAGGATTTTATTAAGGTTCAATGTCACACTATTGAACATTATTAGAATTTATATGATTTGTTAAATCTAGAATTTAAATTTTTGACTTAGTTAATTGATCAATTATTCTATTGCTTGATTTATGACATCATGATGAGATGCCTTATGTAGAGAATCCACTATGAATATGCAGCAGTTGCCGCATCCCTATTTCGTGAATTTGGGTCGGGGGTGTGACACATATTTTTCTTGCAAGTTAATTTTTTCTAGAACAAAGAGTGGATGACCTCAAGCTTTTTCTCAACAGGAATTCAGCCATGCGTGGTTGAAATTTGACTCCAGAAAGTTGACATTAAGCAATAGAATGATCCAGATTGTATTAGAATGCTAGAAAACCATTTCTCTCCTACTTGACTATTTCATCATGTTTTGTTTTCTTCCTCATATTTATATCGAGACAGGTTTTTATAAGACAAATAGTATAGATTTAGAGAATCGCAATCGCAGATGATGGTTGTTCAAGTCAAATGACTACAGGTTACCTAAGGTGCCAAATATGTTATTTAGCAATAAATAATACATGCAGTGCAATGGGGGACTATATCAAGTGCGTAAACGTGGACTAGAAGACATACAATTAAATCCATATTCCTCTATACAGGTTGGCACCATAAAATGTGAACCAAAATGAGAAAAAAGATGGTCAAAATAATGGCTCCAACTCAGCCAAAATTATTGAGGAGATGTTGGGAGACACCTTGAAATCCACAAGGAATCCACTAGGAACCTAATTATGAGCATCTCCTAATTACCTATGGGCACGTCTTCTACAGATAGCCCTTTTCTAGGGCCAGTCACCAAGAGACATTTTGTAGCCTGACCTGGATATGCTTGATATTAATATTCTAAGCTACCAATGTCTCATTGCCTTCAAACCATCCTGATGCAGTCATGATTGCTAACAAAATAAAACCAGAGATCGACATGAGGATGGAAAGAAGAATCTTAATTGAGCATGATAGTCAAAATATGGAATAAAACAAATACACCATCCACTGAAATATTTAATGAAAATATCAATCGTATATGATGCACAGAGAGTAAGAGGATACGTCACAAGTGTACATGTAATGAGAGAGAAAGACCATATTAGATCTCTAATTAATCAAGATGGAAAGAGTTTAAGGCTTATGTCATTACAGTATAGTATCTTTTACGGCTTTCTTTATATTCACTGGCATGAGTTCATGAATCTCTGCACACCGAGTACAGATGGCGTACGTTATAATTGCTACGCTTTATGATCCCTACGCGATTGGCCTCCTTTACGTTAGAAAAAAAAATCTCTATGCAGTAATGAATGGCAAATGTGTGGTTACACATACGGATTCCATGCATATTCACACATAAGTAGATGTGCTCCTAGTCGTGGTCATATTAAAAAAGCATGATGAGTTTGAAAATTTTGGCTATTTAAATTAATTTAACTAGGACTATTATGTTTATCCAATAATTTTTTTTGGAATGGGTGGAAACCAGAATTTTTAGTGCTAAGCCACTGTCATTCGGTGATTTATTAGGATTTGAAATGCTAACTTTAATTTCTAATGGTTCAAAAAAAAAAAAAATTACGATTTGGTTAGGAAGAGGGGAGAATTTTTCTAATTGACGCAATTTGAATCTCCCAAAAAGATTTTAAATAAAAGTAGAAAATTTGACGAAAATAAGGTACGGACCTCTTTTTCTTTTTTTGATGCATAAGAAACTAAGATACATAAACTCTATTTATATAAGTGAGATACCCTTGTACAAATCAAGATTGGATTCTTCTTCTAGTTCAAATAGAATTCAGCTTTTCCAAAATAAACATGATTAGTGAAAATAAATATGAAAATATAAAAATTTTAGGAAAGATAGATCTCAATTTCTTCATTGATTTTACCTTGAGTAGATCCACCAAATTCTTTCCAGATTAAAAGATGCAAAAAAAAAAAATATGTTTCACTGATCCTTTTTGGAGACCAAATTATAAAATTTAGACTTGATTGCTTAATTATCACATCCTTTAACATGGAGCTTCATGTCGCAAAGCTCGAAAACTTAAAATCATCTCAATCAAGCATCATTTGGCCAAGCTATGATCTCTGAAAGTTTAATACACGAGTCAGCATCTTGATGTGGTGGATCTCGTTTCTAAATTTTGTTCAATTCTACCAGCAGCAGCCAAAGTTTTACACATCGAGCCAAATGATCTTTCTGGAACAAAAAATAAGTTGAAAGAGTTTTAGGGAGGTTTCAGGAAAGACTAAGCATTTTTCACTAAAGTTTTGTCAAAGTAAATTTAAATTCTGCTAGAACCGGAGATATCACTTAATTTGGACGCATTAGGAAAAGAATCTTTACGAATTTTGGCTGGATCAGAAAGAAACACAGTAGTAAGATCCGTATGGATTATAATAAGTTGAGAGTCTACAAAGTGGAAAACTTTTAGCCTCAAATCTGCCTCTAGTGGAAGAACAATCTTTTGTTTCCAGTCGTTTTGTTCTTTCTTCGCCAGATATTTAGCCTGCACTCTTTGATCAAATGATCATGACCATCATAATTTTCATCATCCCATCAGTGGTTGAGAGGTGGATATATTCCTTATCATGCTTAATTAATATGTGGCTCTACTGCACAGCTGCAGTTGTCGACACCATGGGGCTCGTAATGAAAAGCTGGCATGGCCTGTAACTAGATTTCCCAACATAGTCATGCCCTGCACGTTTAGGTTGGAGCCCACATTCACGCATATATATATAACCTTAAAAGAAGAACGAAGAGAGAAAATAATGAGAACTTGGGATTTAAGGCAGGCTCAGCAACGACTCAACTGCAACCCCCCACCCCCCTCTTCTCTTCTTCTACATCCTCCTTGGCCTTTGATCCTTGGCATCCATCTGGGATCATGGGCAGATCAGTTAGCAGAAGGCTCACAAGTTTCTGCCTCAACCGGGCTGCCGTTGCGACTCGTGTCATCACCCGTTCCCCAAGGGCCAGGTCAAAGACTCTATCAGCCATGGTGGAGGCTGGCCCCAAGTCTTCAACGGATGCAGAGACGAATTCGAGCACTGGAGCTAAACTAGGGACCGTGCTCAGTAGGAGAATCATGGTTCTAGTAGACTCAAAACCAGAAGCAAAGGGAGCTTTGCAATGGGCACTCTCTCATGCGGTTCAGAGCCATGACACAGTAGTTCTTCTTGACGTCGTGAAGCTGAAACATGGTGAGTAGCTGGATATATATGATTTTTGATGGACAGATAGATGGTAGCAGATGTTCAGCAGCGTAGAAGGAAACTAATTAATTGTCTTACTCTCCTTTTCTTGTTGTACATATTGCAGGTAATCAATCTCAGAATGAATTGAATCCTAGGCGTCATGAACTGCTCTATGCTATGAAA
The DNA here is from genome assembly GCF_051530095.1 of Phoenix dactylifera. Lineage (NCBI taxonomy): Eukaryota > Viridiplantae > Streptophyta > Magnoliopsida > Arecales > Arecaceae > Phoenix > Phoenix dactylifera. The sequence goes on from NC_143190.1 coordinate 4,619,954, forward strand.
AATATCTGTCAAGCTAGGAGACCAGAGGTAAACATCTTCCTCTTCATTCTCATCGACAGAAAGCTATAATAGTTTATGGTTTGGTGAGCTGTGAGTGAAGGGAATACAGTACACTTTCACAGCCAAGGCCTCATCATGCCAACCGCTTATCTCATGTTTTAAATATAGAGGTTGAAGATTAAAATATTCATTTCAGTAGTAATTAGTTGGCTTGTCAACAGGTTAAAGTTGAGCTCTCTTTAGCGGAAGGCAAGGAGCGAGGGCCAACCATCGTGGAGGAGGCCAGGAAACAAGAGGTTTCCCTTCTAGTCCTGGGGCAAAGGAAGCGTTCGGCGACATGGCGACTGGTGATGATGTGGGCCGGAAATAGGGTAAGAGGAGGAGGGGTGGTGGATTATTGCATCCAGAACGCTTCTTGCATGGCTCTGGCTGTCAGGAGGAAGAGTAGAAGGGCTGGCGGGGGATATCTAATTACAAGTAGGCGCCACAAAGATTTCTGGCTTCTAGCTTAAAGGGATTAATTGTTTGCTTCTGTTGTTCGAGCTGGGAATGTGGTGTTTACTCATGGTTAGAGAAGGCCATGGAAGATTGTGAGGGAACACATTCAAAGAGTTTTGAATGGATAAATACATGATTTTTTATTGAACTGAAACTCTCTATAAAAGCTACTTAAATAGAATTTTTTAACAACTTGATAGTTAATAATTAAACTCACTCAGCCCACTTCCAAGTCGTTGCACACACGCAGCCCACTTCATAATTTTGCTGACAAATTGCCCAACTAACAAGGACACATACTAGATAACTCCTAAAGACTCTCAACTACTTGACTCCATGATCTCACAACCAGTGGAACAAAAAAAAAAAAAAAAAGAAGTGCAAGGTTATCGCTGTCCACCTAGCCCATGTTTGAATTAATCTGCAGCATTCCCCCACTTAATTCAATGAGGGCTTCAATTCCCATCATGGATCAGAACTTGTTGAATTTATTTTCTGCTAACCTGAACATTAGTATTACAATATTGCAGCGCGCTCCCTTGTTCCTTTGGCAACCAACTTTAATAAAATGGTGTCGCATCTCTCTATGTTTGGTCCTACCTAGCTGGACTGGATTCTTGGACAATCCAATTGTAGACTTCTTGTCACAAAAGATCACAGTTGGCTCTTCTTGCTTAAGCTTTAAATCTTCCTAGGATTTTCCTCAACCAAACTGTATGGCATGCTATAGTTGTAGCGGCAATGTACTCAGCTTTCTATAGTTGATTGTCATGTCTCAGATTGGGAACATGATATGGCCGTGCTATTGCGGGATATTACCTACAATAACACGAAGCATGTAATAGAAAATTTTTATAAAATATATAGAATAATAAAATTAGTCTAAATATTTTTTATTTATTAAACCAAGAGATGCGGAAACATAGCATCTAAATCTAATAGTTGAATATTCAAAGCTATATATATTGCCCAAACTTGATAGTTATAAACTAAATTTATTAAAGCTATATATTTTCGTAATTGATAAAATATCACAGTTCGTATTTGTTACCAAGAGGGCCGTTTTTATTAGATACTAGCTCTAGGATGTCAATTGGCTTTCATTTTTAGAGGCGGTCATAACAATCTGAGAGCTCATAAAATATTTTATTTTTTTTTAAAATAATTTTTTTAAATCGTATATGAATAACATACTAAATGACTTTATAGAGTTCGCACACGATTCATTAATAATATTTAATCATAGGACTATCATAAAATCATTTTTATAAATCAACTATTTTTATAAAAGTTCATTATTCATAATTAGATCCTATTCGTGGGGCAAATCAGCTACACCTATTTAAAATCGTTTAAGAAAATATATTAATTGACATTAAACTATTTAACAAAAATATAAATATAAATTTAAAAAACTCTAAGGACACCGAAATTGATTTGAGCAGATTTCAAGTCCAAATTGGATAAATAAGTAGGAAAGATTTCTTTTTTAAAATTTTTTTAAAATTTTCTCTCTCCTCTTTTTTCTTCTCCTCTTTTCATTTTGCCTCTCTCTTTTATTTTTTCCCTCTTCGTCGCCCCTCCCCTCTTTTCTTTGGTGGAACGCCGGCGGGGGGGGGGGGGGGGGGGGGGGCGCAAGAGCCCGCCCCATCGAGGAACAGAGAAGGGGGAGGAGGCCCTTCGGGCCGATGGCGGTTGTGGCCGAAGGAGCAATCGGAGGTCCGACAGGTATATATATATATAGGGTCTAAATATGGTGAACCTTTGCCGGATTCCGGCCATTGCCAGGTCGATCGGAAAAGGGAAGAAAGAGGGAGGAGACGGGAGATCTTACCTTGGCTCCGACGAGGCGTTGCGACCACAATTCCAGCGGCACGAAGATAGGGCACAGTGAGGCCAAGCAGAGGAAGGAAGAAAGGAAGGGAGGGAGAGGAGAAGGGAGAAAGATGAAGAAGGAAGAAGATCTCGGTGGAGAAGTCGAAAGGGAGGAGGCTGAGTGTGGCCATGGAACAAGGGAAGAAATAGTGGGGAGGAGGCCACCGAATCCGGCTTCCTCATGATCGTCAGCGAGAAATCTCGCCGGAAAAGAAAAGCTTGGCCCCGGAATCATCGATTCCAGCTGGCCCTTCCCACTCTGGCATGAGATTTCCGGCCAGGCTATCGAGCCTCAACAGCCTGAGGCAGCCCTGCTTCTTTTGTCATCCACGCAATTAGCCCAGCCACCGGCTGTAAAAGCAACAAGATTATTAGGCTTGCCTTTCATATACCTAATGCCATAATTTTAAGTGCCTGAAATATATCTGAGAATTCTCTTAGCTACCCCAAAATGGTATTTTCGGTTGGACTGTGCATCAACCTAGAAATGAGACTTACAGCAAACGCAACATTTCATTTATGCCTGTCCTTGACGGCATTATTAATTCTGAGATATAATTTTATACTTGACTTTATTATTATTGGATAATAAAAGCATCTTATGAATTATTAGAGGTTAAAAATTAGCCCATTTTATGATGTCATGGCTTTCTCTCCACAACAAAATCAAAACCTACTTCTCCTCCTCATTCCCATCAAATAAACGAGGGGATCATTTCCGTTCATCAAACACTGTCGCATGTGAAGAACATATAGTTTGAAAGGCATGCATTTCTAGCATATCCGTATACATGAGCTATAAGTCTGTCCGACGCAGTGCACATTACTACTATCATTGGATATGGTCATTGCGATATGTATTTCGTGGAATTATTGGACCTGCTCCAACGAAGGATATGGGTGTCACAGTGTGAATCAAGCCTGGATTTAGGCAACCGATCCCCAACTCTTCTCTTATTTAATGCTCAGGGAGGATCTGGAAGGAGAGGGAGAGATGGAGCACCACCTCAGGAAGCTGATGCTGAAGGAGCCAAAGCTTAAAGACGACGATGACGACATCGAGGAGCTCTTAGAGTCTCTGCTGAAGAAGCTGAACCAGCTGGTGCATCTTTTTAAGAAGCTCGTTAAACTGGTCGAAAAGAGCAACCATTTGGTGCAGGTGTTCCTGACTGTGGTTCTTCCCTTGGCCCTGATCCTCCTCTACCTCTACCACCGCAGTTGCTTCAGAAAGGACTCCAATAAGAAGGCCTCTGAAGAGAAGTCATCCTCCTCGCCGGAGCAACACACCTCCAGTGAGAGGAGGACTTTGCTGTCCAAGTTAAAAGTGCATCTGGATTTAGAACCATAGTATTAATCTGAAGACTGCGTGTTTCCTCTTTACAATTTCATGTCATATATAGAATGTCTATTATTTTCTGTGGACTTGCTTCCGGTTCTCTCTTGTTATGTGTATGTCTTCCTTTTGGAACGATATATATGTTGGCTTGGGTTTAGATGTTTACTTCTATAACATTAAGGCTGTTCTCTATGTGAAATCAGAGAGCCTTGTGGTTTCATCTAAGTTCAAGGCCTGACGTTTTCTTCAGGCTAAAATCTAATCACAACTACCACGACCGGCTCGTAGTCAGCCTCTATGAACCCATGCTGCAATATCTCCTAGTTCACATAAGCTATAGGCTGAGTTTGCTCTCATATCATTTCTCACAACCCAGAACCTTATCCAAAATGGCTAGCCGGAATGTATTATTTGAATTGTTTGATCCTGTATAAATATGCAAGATCTACCTAGTGAATAACTGTTGTAGGACTAAACACTCTCGCACGGGTCTTGACATCATCACCTAAATCATAGAAGAAGATTGTGATCAGATGTGAGTGTCTTTTGTGATCATCTTCTACCAGACTTTTCTTCGGTAAAAGTAAAAATCCTATTGAACTTTTATCATTCTCCTCGGATTGCCCTTTTTTTCTTGTTGAAGTAAATTCTCCTTGGATTGTATTCCCTTCACCACTCCCTGATTTGGGGACAGTTATATATGGACAGGAAATGGTTAATGAACCCAACTTTTGATGTATTTACCAAAATTCATTCTCACATGGTGGTTCTCGTTGCACGCTGTCCTCACATTGGCACAAGGTGGGTACAAGGAAAAACAGGTTTTTGGCATTCTTCAGAATTTATCCACCAAATGAAAAGAATGAAAGAAACCAAGAGAAGTAGTGTGCACTTATTTTATCATATTTTAAGTAGGCAGGACCATGATAGTTAGAACGGAAAGAAAAGAAAAACATATGATTAGTCTCAACTGTGAGGATAACCCTCAGGATTCCAAAATTTACAGACTACTGCGTAATTTTATGATATAATGCTGAAGCATCTTCTTGGAACACATCGTTAAATTATTCAGTTGTTTACTTATCAAACCACGGAATTGGCCAATTTACCTCTAAGAAATTCCTAACATTTTTTTAAATTTCTCTTGGACTTGGGTGCCACGGATTCATTGATTTAGGGATTACGACAGTAAAATAGTGCTTAAGCACATCTTTAACATTGAAATGCTGAATGGTGATATATTTTTTGATTATGCCTTTTTTTTGTAGATTATGAACCATGATTTTATTGAATAAACTGTGCCAGTAAGTTATCTGAAACCACGAAAATTTTACCTAAAATTTGCAGGCCTTCTAGGATCATGCTGCAATACAACTAAAGGGCAGTTCTAATAGATTAGTGTCGAGAAGATGCTCTACATTAGGGTCCTAATCTCCACTATTAATGTATAAGGAGAATTTAATTGTATCTAGAAATTTGCTTTCAGGAGTTCCTGAAGTTGCTCCCAAGGAAGTGAAGTTCATACTATTATGGTGCCATTTTCTCTATTAGTTATCCAACAACAAAACAGCCTTCATGATTGCATCTGGCTTCCACAAGACTAATCCATGCCAAACAATCATATCTTATGGAACATGACATGTGCCCCCTGCCCTGGTTTCAAAGTTATATTATAGCACAAACTGTTTCATGCTTGTATCTAGAGGAGATGGCAAGGGTGAGATTCTGTAAGACTTGCAATTTGTTGCATATATAGGTCCTTTCTTTACATCTTGTGTATGCGCGAACACACACTCCCATGAGCGTAATATTTATAACAGAACCAAAAGTGATGTGGATCATCTAGAAAGCAGAATTCATTTATTTTATGAGAATATCCTCTATGAAATGGTTTCACAAGATTCAGCTAATTGTCTTGATATTGATATATAATTAAGAAATAAGAATTGATGTCACCATAGGATCTGTTGCAATTATTTTTAATATGGCTTTGGTCAGTTATCCACCTTGGCATCATTTTGGATAAAAAATGGTAATAGTGTTCCTCCCTTGACCAAGAATTTGTGTCCCTGGGAAGTACCACCATAATCTCATAAAAGATGATTCGATTTTATTCTATTCTAATAACTAATTGCAGAGTTGATTATTAAGAACTTTCAATTCATAGATGTGGTTCTCACTCCTATGAATGGGGATATTCTCAAAGTATAGGAGAACTGATTTGGATAAAAAAAACGAAGTGAATATATGGACCTTTCTTAAAGTTACAGAATGTTATTTACCTATTTATATATATATATATGAGTACTTATAGAATATTATATCATGACTATTTGATATAAAAATGTTATTTATGTAAATTGTATTTTATTATTGTTTATATTAATAAGGATTTTATGAAGTTTCCGGCTTGTCAATTGAAACCTCATAAAAAGACTTGGATTAATAGGTTGGCATTCCTCTTTTTGATGGTGGCGTTCTCATGGCATTTCTCAGGGAAAAAACCATCAAAAATTGATATGGTGTAGCTACTTAAAGAAATTACATAATACTGTCAATGTGATGATAGACATCAAAGTGAAATTTAGAAAAGCAAAACTGGACTAAATATGATCAGATTCAGCTGAAACTATAGAAATCTGGGTACCAATTATGGTTGGGTCTCAGCTGAAACCGATGCTATCAGCTGACTGAAACCTTCTTTTTCCCTCGAGGAAAAATTGGAAGCACTAAATGCGCTTATTCAGCTGAATAAAAGAACTAGGAAAACACAAAGCTAGTTAAAATAGGGGTTGAGAGAGGGACTCAGAGACTAGCATGCCACAACTTTCGTAACTGAGCTAGTAGGAACCCTCTCACATTTTTCAAACTTGAAACCTTTCGCATGTAACATTCACATGTGTGCTCTCACTCGTGTTTTCCAACACGATGAAGCCATGCAAGTTGGCAAGATACAGCATAAATTTATTAGCCAATTGGTGCAGCATGCTTCCCGGTAAGAATGTCGTTCCAGTTGGTCTTAAATAAGCGTCCTCTATTCCCTGAACTCTAGGTAATTCACAATTCCATTAGTTAATATAGTATTCACGAGTCCTAACAAAAACAGGAAACCAGGAGCCTACACAAATTCAATATTAATTTTGCAGACACTCCATGAAGAAGAAGAATGCTTGCCATAAGAAGCAGGACTCCTCAAAGTCCAGCCACTTCATCCAGGTTCATGAGTCCGTTTCACAGACCCAACCACCCGCCACTTGTGTGACTGGCGGTCTCACTAGTGTTACAAATGATTCAGCTGTGGCTGAAAGTCTTAGTTGTAGAGATGATTCACTTGTAGCTGAACGCTTGATGGAACGAGCACAGCTTTGGAAAGGAGGCAAAGATAAATAAATGACGGTCCTCAAAAAGTTTGCCTCATTGGAAAATTAGAAACAGAGTTCAGCCGCAGCAACAGCAGCAACAACTACAATCTGCTTCTCCGGCGAGGGATCATGATGGATTTGCCTCCCTTTGAAGGCCTCCTAGTCTTTGCGTCCCCTCATCAATTCCCAACTCTCCAACAGCTTTCATCTCTTCCCCCACTGCTATCCCTGTTAGATTTGTGACTGCCAAGCCGGCTGAAAGCTGATTAGCCTCCAGATAAGAAAATACACCTGTCTGGCAGAAAAGCAAGATCAGCTCGGCATTCTTCGTTCCACGTTTTGCTGGTTCTATGTTTCATCATCAAACTCACCAAGCCACTTTCCAAACCACCTTCTGCTCAGCCTCCAACATAGCTTTCTACCAACACAACTATTAGCCATTTGCATTTCTTCTTTTGCCTATCGTAATATGCAAAAGAACATTATGCACATTCGCCTCAATAACAATAGATCTTAACAAGATTGGTTCCGAACTGTCACCTTTCAGTAGAACTGGCAATTTCAGACAAATACGAGAAGAATGGGGAATAAACGATGAAGTTTGCCAAGACACATGTTGAACCTACATATGAATTCTGCAGTTGCAAAATTATGCAGGTCGGCTAAAGAACTCATGTATTGCTTGTTGTCTCTTCCTAAAAGGCAACAAAGGTCCCTTCATTAGAATTAAGCCAGGTTTGCAGTATTTACAAGACAAAAAATGACTAATTCATGCTGCCTTTGATCAAGAAACCTCCACGAATGAGAAAACCACAAAAAAGAAAAAAAAAGAACCTTAAATATGTATCAAGATGAAAATTCTAAAAACATCAGGTATTAAAATAACAGATACAAGATTCTTTCATTATAATCTTATATACGAGATTCGATGTGCATGTAGTCATCCGCTAGAGAAGAACCCGAAATAGAAGAGCAGCAGGCCCCCCACCACAACAGTGCTGGCACTTTGTCAGATGGCACCACACCGGTAAAAATGGCATTGTAAGATGTTTACCTATCCAATTATGCTACAGGCAGCAGCTGTTCTTTCAAACGTGAAATCAGTTTAAATGTTTCCTCTGCTTCAACCTGTTGACGAATATCAGTCCTTGACGCTCTGTCTGGATGGAATCTCAACAATGCTTGTTTATAGGCAGCATTAACCTGCCAGAAAACAAAGACTCAGGACTTAAGGGAGCGAAGAAACAACTACCACGACTCAAGAAAGACTCGAGGCGCAGCTGAGATAAGTTTGTCAAGAGATCTCTACTCTTGTCTGTTTCTTTGTTTCTATGGTTTGGTTTTTGCCAGTTCATCAGCAATAGGATTGAGTTGGCCACGACAAGACATGGGACTTTTGACTACAAACACAAGAACTGAAAAACTTTTAAGTGGAACCAAGCAAACCACAATCAGAGCCATGTCATGGTGTCTCGTGCATGCCACGTGCGTCATGTTATATTCGCACAGGACACCCAGAAAAAAAATATAAAAAACCTTTACCTTACCATAAACAAGTAGCACAAAAGCCTATGACAATCATACATTTGTGAATTTTACCAGTACTTCTCAATGTTTTATCTCTTGTTTTCTCTGATGATACTAGGGGTTTCTGTGTTTTTCCATCAGATTAAGCTCTTTTGCTAGAGGAAATGTGATGAAGCCTCATTAGGATTTAAGACTACACAATATAAACATGCTGCAAGTTTTGGGAACTATACAGCAATCTTCAACCTGTTTCACACAACTATACAGCAATCAGCATCTGATTTAAACACTGATCTACTGCTTAAAAGAAAATAATAGACGAAGTTGTTTCAGCTCTAAAAATCAGATGCGAAACAGTGGCAGATCTAATGGTTTTAATCGGATTATCCGATTAATAAAAAACTTGATGTAGGGCCCTTTTCCCCTCTTTCTCATTCTTCTATTGATTCTCTTTCTCTACAACTCCCCTCAACCTAGTTTCCTTGTTTTAAGGAAACTCAACCATGTTTTCTTTCTTTTCTGTGCTAAATACTTCAGTTAAACATCAGATATCCTGCTGATAATCAGATTTCTCCTCTTGTTGTTCCTAGCTACTTACTTTTCAATTTTTTATATTTTACCGTATATTTCTTAAAAGATCTGGAAAATATCTTATGATCCACAATCCAATCTAACCCTCCCTGCAATTTACCATCCGATCACAATCTTTACGACATTGGGCCCCTATCATCAATCATAGAGTTGACAAGAACTACCTTCGGCATAGTTTCCAAGATCTAGCCACAATATAAGACCTAAACCTCTTTAAAATCCAATCAAGATTGTTTCTCATTACATTAATACCATAAGATGCTTGACAAACACTGCCCATAGAATAAACAACAGAGAAAAATATCCTGTTGTGGAAGCAAAACAGCAAGAAAACTTGTGTACATACAAGTGAATGTCTTGATATCATATTCACCATATATGTCTTAACATGGTCAGGCTTTCAAGCTATCAAACTAAATCCATAAGCTTAAAATGAAAAGTTTCCTTAGACTACTAATAAGAGCCTTGCTAAAGTCATTGATCAAAAGAAGACGAAACATGTACACAATTTTAGCCACTTGGTTCTATTTTGTTTGGTTGGCTGGGAGTGGTCTATGTGCCAAAATAGTAGTTCAGTGCATCATACTCTCCAAAATAATTGTCAAAAGCAAGATGTATCCTTAAGGTGACAGGACCCCTATATCGCCTGAGGTGCTACGCACCACAAAGGCGCTCATCTGAAGAAATCAAGGTGCTAATTTGAAAAAGTTCAAATAAATATATTAAAAACATATACTATATGAAGACAATACAAGCATTATATGATTGGTTATTCAAGTTTCAATGTCAAAAATCATAATTGTCTTGTATACTAGATATCACATTTCACATCAGATCAGCATACCACTTTACATAACCATGTTTTTAAATAAAAACAAATAAAAAACAACCGAAACCTTTAGTAGCTTTAAAATTCAAATATAGATAGCAAAATACAACTTCCAAAAACATGTTCAATATTTCTAAACGAAACATAACACGAAAAAGCAATAAATAACATCCTAGAGTAGCCCTTCACTCCAATAAACCAAAATAACCCCACAAAGTAGAGCTAATAAAGCTCTAAAAGAATAGGAAAAAAAGGGAAAGGCAGAATACTACTGGACATTGTATAAGAACCTGTCTAAACAATAATGTGAACAAACAATATTGTGAATCAGTTTTTTCAGACTAAATTCTCTAATACCATAGAATTAGGTCACTATAAAGGGATATGAACATTTTAAGTTTTCATTAGCACTTAAAGTAATTTTAAGGTCGATAATCTAAATTTGAGGTTGATATGTACTTACAAAATAATGATAATAACGAGAATTGACACAGATTTATAAATTATCTACAATTTGGTATGCTAATAAATTTTAAAAAATAAATAAAGAAAGAAAAAACAAGAGTGACTTATAGATACACCAGAATTTCTCAGAATATGAACACATATGGACTCTAAGAAAAGATGATTACTGTCTAAGAAATGATCTCCAAGTGTTCCAATGGATATGCTTTATGTTTCTTAGGCATGACACTATCAATTTGACTGCTGGAGATTATGGTGAACAGTTTGTAAGATTTAAAAAAATTTTCTTACAAATTCAAGATTCTTCATAAACTAAAAACCCTTCTTCAAAAAACCAAATGGATTTTCCTAGGTGTCTGATACCAATACATCAACTAGGTGGAAAAGTGACAACCAGAACCATCACAAGAACCTAATAATCATTGAGTAATGACAAAAAAAATCCATAAATTACATCTCTGCCTTCTACATTTTCAAGACATATTACTAAAAGCATTTATCTAATATGATCGGAAAATCTCTAGTTAAATATTTCAATCATAACAAAATATGTAACACACCTCACATGATAAGGGAAAAAGACCCCCTTCAACATGGATGCCTAATCCACGCAAAAGAGAAGCCATGTCTCTGTATCTCCCTTCCATTTTGTCAAGCTCCTTCCTTACTTCAGCACGAAGCTTTTCTTTCAGATGTATAATTTCCTCATCCTAAAATTAGCATGTACAATATTGAAAACCAGCAAAAGAACATAAAAGGGAAGCAGCGGCAAAAAATGAATTGTTGCATCCTATTTAGCAACTTACCAAGGACAAGATTAACAAATCAAATAAATAGGTTATACATGAAAAGAAATAAGAAACATGAAAGATAGTAGTACTCGTACAAGGTCATGGTAAATAGTATTTCCAAACCTTTTTTTGCGATTCCCGAATTTCTTCTAGACGCTGCTTTTGCCTCTTCTCCATTTCCATTAGACGCGAATTTTCAGCCTTTCTTTTCTTCCGCAACCTTTGTGCTTCTTCTGCCTGCAAAAGGCAACAAGATCAGTTAAAATCAAGCAGAACGGTAAGTACAGACTAATTAAATAATGAAAGAGGTAACAATCTCAAAGTGATAGAAAACACAAGGATAGCACCTCTCCCTTTACAATTTTGATCTTTATGATCATGCTTTGATCACTACTAGGGCATAGCTCTTCCCCTTTTTTGAACTTCTCTCTTTTGGACCCCCTCAACCCTTTTTTCTCTACACATGAACTAGAAAAGGCTCACTCATGGACACAACCATGATCAGCAACTCTTAATTTCAATTATTTCAGTTAAGTTTGACACATCACTATAAACTATTTGCAGCTGTCCGTAATTTATCTCTTCAAAATATATGTCATAGATGAGGTACTAATTGATTGTCTTCTTATTCAGAAAATGGTCTTGAATGAAGTGGCATTTTTCTCTAAAGACCATTAACACAATTTTTGCAGATTTCGGTTTCAAACATCACATGACATCATCCCCTCGCCCTTGATTCCCTTGCAGGGCTGCAAAGAAGCCCAAGATTGAATTGTTCAGGCTTGACTTGCCATATCAAAGGATGGTATCAGATTGAACCCAAGCTTGAGCCAAGCTGAGTTAAAAATTTACAAGCTTGGCTAAGGAACTCATACGAGCTTATAATCAAACTGAAACTAGCTTCCAGCTGCGTGTTAGTCTGGGACTATTCGAGCTTAGACTTTTATGAAGCCTTAATGTGAAGCTTGAGTTTGGGCTGCTCCTGGTCAAACAAGGTTAAACAAGCTCCATGCTCAAGTTGTTTATGAAGAGCTTGCCCTATTTGTTGACACACAGTCAGAGTAGAAATCAAAATATAACTTCATTATTTCAACGCCCATGTTGGTGTACTTAGCGATAGAATGATCTTCTCTAACATATGGAACAAGCTTTCTTCATACACAGAATGAGCTTTCTACAAACACACCTTGTAAAATAAATGGTGATACAAAATGCAATAACACGGCCATATATGTTCATTTCATTAAGGGACACATATTCCAACATGTCCAAAACATTTCTCACGATTTCAATTTGCAAACCTAAGCTTTCTCATCTAACTCTTTGAACATTCAATTTCAAAATGAAACCAGCATCTGCACTGCTTACAAGTGCTTCCACATTATCACACATTCTTATACCATCTTATTTGATTCATATAATATTCCTCAAACATGAAATTTTTCTGTTCCTTTTAATGTACTTCTCTTGTTGTGGCATACTTCTCTTGTTGTACTGCACTACAACTTAAGCACTGCCATAATAGTCACACTCACCATATGTCCATGAGCCCTCTTTAATGCCACAACATTCTAATCCATACAACCTTATTTTTGTCTTAGGAAATTTCTCTTACACCTCAAAGGCTTATACAACAATCTCATAATAGAGAGGAAATATGGTTATATAACTACCTATTTCAAATAAATTTCTGTCATCACCTTATGGATAGATATAGGAAGATTGTGGAAAGACTCTTTCACTAAAGTAGCACAAGCACATTGTTAAAAGCGCACCTAGGGCACGCCTAACGCACACAGCACAACCTAGCACAACCTCAACATCTCACCTATCTCAAAATTTGGTAATTTTATCTAGATAAACAAAAAACACACTATATGTGCACCTTGCTAAGGCGCAAAAAGGGTGTCCATTTGTGATTGTGCATGTTGTGTGGGTCTGCATATGGCTATGGATGGTTATAGCGGTGCTATGTCTGTGGTGTTCTATAATGACTATTGGTGTGGATGTGTTGCATGTTTGTATTTGCATTTTCGTGACTGTTTGCGGATGTGGCTAGAATTAAATTTTGTATTTGCATGTCAACCTTAGGTGCAAGAATTGAGGGCAGATGCAGAGTGGGTACAAGTGCAGGCGCATGAAAGTAGATATCTTAGAATCATTTTAGTAAGAAAAGACTTAAGAACTGGGTGATCGATAAAGATTAAGAGAAAATTCCAAACCCAGTGATTCCAACCACTAAGATTAGGATTTGTGTGGCATTTGTGTTATTTTTATTGTTTGATATGTCTAATACAAAGATAGACATGCGCAAAGGCACGTGCACACACATGTGAGCCTCGCTTTCTTTGGGCCTCATGCTTACGCTGTGCCTAGGTATCCTTGAGCCTTTAATAACTTTGCCATAGATGTCACTGAAGGTAGGTGATGAAGTGGTGATTATGAGCATTTACATCTAACCCACCAAGAAAATGCATCATTTTCTATGTTCACTAAAAGGATCATGAATCAAGCTGATTGAATGCATAATTCTGCATGTTAAGAAGTTGTTAAATGGTAGTAGGCACCTTGTTTGCAATTTAAAATTAAGCCACAAGTTGAACAAGTTTTACTTCAAACCAAGGTTCACTAGACCGGTACCGAAGGGATACCAGCCGGCGACCAGTTCAACATGGTACAGTCCATATCACGCTGTTCCGAGGTGTACCGACATACGGAGAGTCGGAGAGGGAGGGGGGAGAGGGAGAAGGAAGAGAGCGAGAGAGAGGGAGAGAGAAAAAGAGAGGGAGGAAGGGAGGGAAGGAAAGGGAGAGGAAGGGGGGAGAGAATACCATGGTCCACAACTAGGGAGAAGGACAGCAGCCATCGACAAGGAGACGAAACCCTAAGGGAGTGAATCTAGTGTTTTCTCTTTGTTCTCCATTGAGAGAGAGAGAAAGGAGGGAAGGGAGAGGAAGGAGGATTTACTGGTGAATGAGAGAAGCAGCATCGATGCCATCACACCCTCAAACAGGGGAGTGTGCCATCGCTCTCTCGAAGCATCGCGAGACCAAGAGCCCTCATATACCCCACAAGAAGAAAAAAGAGAACCATTGCTCTCTCAAACCGTCTCTCTCTCGAATCATCACTCCTTAAACATTTCAAATGTAATAGCTGAACCGTGCCAATATCTGACCAATCCAATTCGGTATGCTCCGAACGGCTGGTTTGGCACCAGTTCAACAATCCTTGCTTCAAATTATTGACAATAAAATGTTTCAAAAAAAATATCCATAATTACTTCATCAAAACATGACAAAACTTGTAAAAGAATCTACATGTTTGATTTTCACAATCATAATATAGTTCTTTTTAGATAAGATCCCGTAGTCCAGACTTAGATTGTCAATTCTTTATATGTTACAACATCTAAAGGCGAGGAGGACCCAACCAGACAAAACATCACACCTAGACTGCAAATATTAGGATCAACTTGACCATTCCAGAGGGTAGAGTTTCTAAAGTAGATATGAACATTAAACATCACACACACACACACAGGTTTAGGGTCCTAAACAAGAAAAATACCAAGGTAGAGAGGAAGGGAAACTACAACATAGAAGCAAAAGGACATGGTTTATGCAATATGCTGAACAAGTATCTTTTAATAAGATGGGTGCTAATGTAAAGTTAATTTTTCAACGGCAGGTGCATTACCATGCATAGTTATGCTAACTTGCATTAAAAAGAGGAATATAAAGAATAATAATGACATGGACAAATTAAGATCAGAAAAGACATATTTGAGGATAAGTTAGATGCAACAGAAAATTATGTAGATGATAAAGGAAACCCAATTATAAAAGAATTTAAAGATGACACAGGTTTCTTCTATATATCATTTTTAAGGGCAATTATAATCTTTCAAGAGCTTAACACTCATGTTAATTAAAAGGGGGAAAAACAGAGAGAAAATACTACACCACCAGATGAAAAGGGAACAAGAAAGGAGGGGAGAAAGATATAGAGAAATTCAGCAGAAGCTCAAGTGACAGCACTTGTAAAGTATATTTTTCAGAAGAAAATGTGGTGTGCATCATGAATGTACACGAGAACAATGCCCCATTTTCCTATTCAGTTGGCAGAAAACACAACTCTAGATAGTAGAAAATGTACTAATAAAAAAATCAGAAAAAAAGACTACGCCAAGAAAATTTTATGACCCAAGACATAGGTGATGATCCAGTAGTTGATAGTCAACATTCAATACTGATCACATAAAGAAATACATGCCACTTTTGTACCCTGCAAACCATTGTGCAAGTTAACATGAGCCAGAATATGGATCAAACATATGAACTCCAATTACATTGTGCTTGTAGTGCCACTAGGTTATACCAGTAGGTGCTGTTTTGCAACATGCAACATTAATAAATGACATTTAATTCCATACCCTTCAATTTTACCCATGCCAGTAGGTTCCTTAGAAATTTTACCTATACTCCTCAATTTTGATCACCCTTTTACGTTTAGTCTCAGGCCTTCTACACACTTGAGCACAATTATGTACAAAACAGTCAACTATATTCAGAAACAGGCATAACTATATGCAAGACATTAAACGGATCCAACATAAAATAGTAAAGTGAAAGGATTAAACATAAAATGCTAGTTAACCAAAGAACTGGGTACTATGTTCCCCTAATTAATAATAAAACCAATTAAATCTAAACACTATATTAAAGCACCAACATTTCCCTATTTTTTCATTCCAAAAATGCCCTTATTTGTTTTTACTGTTTATTTTCATGACTTTTTTTAATAGAAATTACAAGGTTACTTGAATAAAAGTATATAAGATTTTCCTGTTTGGATGTGGTTTCATCTTCAATTGTGATCTTGCCCTTGATCTATAGTCATATACAAGGTTCTATAATCTAATTTTACTTACTATAGAAATACTATTTTTTCTTTTTTCTTACAAAAAAGAGAGAGTTCTAAAGCCTATCCTAGAAGGGTTGAGTCTCAAACTAGATTTGAGAGTCTCAGTGCAGTAACTTAGACTGAGCAAAGTCTATGCAACCAGCACAATAATATATCACGAGTTCTAGATTTTTCATCACAACCCATCATCTCTCTCAAATTCTATTTTCCCACCTGTCTTTTCTCAGTTCTCATACTTTGCATGGAACCCATGCTTTTAATCTAGCCAGTCATGCAAGCTCAGGATTTCACACCTTTCACAAGAGATTGCATTACTTAAAAATCATTGCCCCAGAGCTTTTTCATAAAAAGGCAATCTTTGTCATTCCTCTAACGCATGAAACTAATCAACTTCAGCTTTTTTATCATTATAGGAGTATTGGTTACAGGCAAGAAAATATCCCCACCAAACCATTGATAACTATTGTCAATGATGCGAGAGGATTGAGAGGTCTTCATAAATTGCTTTAGACTTATAGATACTCTTAACTAATTCTGTGATTTAATTATTGATATTTTAAAATAAATATTTTAAATCATTTCAATTGGTATGTTTTCAACATACTTATGTTTCTAAGTCATAAATCATTACCTTTCTTTGGATGTGCATTAGCATGTGCAATATACCAAGTCATAAAAAAGACAGCAATAGTTTCTACTTTTGATCATGCAGATCTGCTCTTGCTTCAATTATCACATAAATAGGAAAGTCTGACAAAAACAAGGAACAGAACAAATGGTCCAACATCAATAATACTTTGAAGTTACGTTGTGAACAGATATAAACATGCATTCTCAATATTTTCACTTTCCTATAAAGGTTTTGGCACTCTCATGGAGCACTTCAGGACGAAATATTTGCCATTAATTACCCAAAAGAGCTCAGGATAGATGAACACATGACAACATTTGCATTTGGCTTGGAGGTAACACTAAAAACCTGGTTGTTCTAACAAATTGATGCAGACAAAAATTAACCATATCCAGAAATATAAGACATAAAACCAAGTTAACATGAAACTGATGTTTTTTTTATAAGTACATGTTAAACCTGAATCTGTAGCACCCGCTGCCTGGATGCCCATTCTTCTTCATCAGCATGTCTATACTCATCAGATTCCTTGTGCTTTTCGCGTTCCCAAATTAGACCATTCTGAATATGAGATAAGTCAGGTCTCCTATATAAGGGGCATATCCCAGTTGCTCCACTTTCTGCATGAGGATTGCAAATTGGTTCTTCAAGAGTGCCTTCCTTGCTATGACAGAAGCTCTGATTTCCAAAATCATTTTGTGGTTTATCTGTTGATTGGTCATTGAACAGAACAGTTCGTTCAGGATATAACTTCTCTTTCACTTGAGCAGCGAGTTCATGATTGACAACAAAATCATGCGACGATTGGGTCTGACATGAAGGTTGTTCTCCAGGGCTATGTTCCTTCTTGTCCTCTTTCTCCTGAGCAGCAATTTCATGACTAATAACAGGGTCAACTGGTGATTGGGTGTGACGTGAAGGTTGTTCTTCAGAGGCATGCTCCTTCCTGTCCTGTAAACCAACACTATCAGAAAATAGAGCATTACCATCGCTAGCTTTGTGTGGAATTACAGAATAAGGACTCACTGCATCCTGGAACATGGTTCCACCCCTAAGTTCAGCTGTACCATAACAAGTTTCTACAGGAATTTGTTTGTCTTTATCCAGAAAATCAAAATCCTCATCCCTAACATGTATGGAATCTTCCATTTCGAAGTCCCGAAAACGGTTACTTTTACGATTAAAGTAGGTTTCATCAGAGGACTGTGCTCTGTGTGAACATTCCTCTGAAATCAGTTCTTCCTTCTGAAAACCAGGCCCATCATGACTTATGCCAGAAGGAACTGTATTTGCAGCAGAGTTGTTCTCCTTAATACCCTGAAGAGAATCTTCAGTCAGTTCGTCAGCATTAGCCATCCTAGAAGAAGAGTTCTTTCCATTACTTGAACTGCTTGGACCACATTCGCCAGGTACTTCTCCAAAATGCTTTGAGTATTCCTTGTCAGACTCATTTATACTTTCTACATTAACCATATTTTGAGTGGCTTGATCTGACTGAAATCCAGGATCAGCACTAGATCCTGAAGCACTAGCCTGATCCTCTGAACCAAATTGGCTCCTCTGTGACATTTTTCGCCTCAAAGCAGCTCTTTCCCACTGTTCACGGATCTCACCAGAGATATCTTCCATAATCTCACAATCAGAGCTGTCACTTTCCAAACTGTTTCCTTCAGAAGTGCAAAATCCAGAACTACCACTATCAGATGCACCACTGTCTGAGGCAGGATCTAGACCATAACGATTTCTAGAAGAACCACATTTAGGGTGCATTTTCACTTTTCCAGTAAATTTAGATGGGAAAGTTCTCTCTCCAACAAAAATTAGGCATTCATCACAATCTGATTCTTCAGACAATGGAGAATTGCTGGAGAAGGGGCGAAAAGTGCTGCTTGTGGCAGCATAATGTGCATTACTAATATTTTTATCAATACCTTCCTCTTCATCATCAATACTAATCACACTAGCACAACTATCTCTTTTTTTTGCCCTAAAACATCTAGACTTCTGATGGGAACTCTCTGGAACTTCAATGATGACCACATCACTTTTACCTTTGTCAACATCAATGATCTCCACATTCTCAACAGTGCCTTTGCTTTTGCACCTTTCAAGAGTTCTCTTTCCAGGCAGAGTTCTTGGTTGGGAATCACCCCTTGACATTCTATATGATCGCATGCTATAGTGCACAGAGAATATATAGGAATGTCATGAACCAATTATCTAAGAAAATTTTGATCACTGAAAGTTTCTGCATCACAGTTAAAATATTATCAGGAAACCAAATTTAAATCATTTGAAATTAAATTTTGCAAAAATTTAATCATCTGATTGTATCCACTTTCTACTTTTTTCATCTGCCAAAATTCAATCATCAAAAACTATATGTATCAACAACAGAGACAAACCAATAATCCATCCTGTCAATAGTCAAACAAAGAATATGCATCTAGCATTATTTAGAAACATAAGAGCTGATGTAGAATTGATACTGCCATCTGAGGAAACTACAACGACATGATTGCCAAAAGACATGGGAATCATGCATGCAAACTCCCAGAAGAAAACCAGTTCCAATCAACACATATGCATACCAACCCTCATGAACATCAGGGATAGTGTATATAAACTAGTTGAGTTGATAGGAAATGAGCTACTTCAGCAAAGAGTTTCAAAATAAAAGACAAATTTAAAAGGTTTTGCCTTCATCTAAAAGAAAAGGCTTTTCTACCACATTTTCTTCAACCAAACCTATCCAACATAGGAAGCAAAAAACTGGTGGACTAAACTGGAGATGACAGCTAGTGATTGGAAGAACTTGTTTTCACCATACTGCAACAAAAAAGGAGAGGGAAGTAGATAGAGGGCATGAACCTTCAATTCAAAAGGGGGGAATGGGGGAAACCATAAAGTGGAATCCAACAAAGATAATGGTG
The DNA here is from genome assembly GCF_051530095.1 of Phoenix dactylifera. NCBI lineage: Eukaryota > Viridiplantae > Streptophyta > Magnoliopsida > Arecales > Arecaceae > Phoenix > Phoenix dactylifera. Next base: position 4,639,715 of record NC_143190.1, read on the forward strand.
GAAACTAATAAAATCAATATTCACAATTGTTTGTCAAAATATATTCCAAAAATTAACATGCTCAAAAAGAGAAAACAAACATTTTTTCTTTTAAGAAACAACGAACTTTACATTTGATATCAGACATGTAATTTCAGGTGTAAAGGAAAGGCAAATGCAGTCAACTACCAAACTATACCGGCCCATTGTTTCCAAAACGAATATCATACTACAATAATAAATTTACTTATAAAGGGAAACCACAGCAAACTAGATACAAGAAAGAAAATATTACATTAATAAAATAAAAAAGGGGAAAGAGATTTGCTTTTCCCTTTTCATTTACCAAGTTTTTTTTACTTTTAATCTCCAGCTGATAAAGAAGAAAACATTTTGGACCCCTGGACCAGGTAAACCAAAACAAGGGTTGTGTCAATCAAGAATTAATGTGTTAGAGACCAGCGATTCATTTACGGATATATATAAATGTCATCATGACAACAAAATGATATCTTGATAAAGATTTATAAAATTTTAAAGCTTTCAGAATGTTTTCCCTTCCAATTTTCACCTTTACCATTAGTCAAAAAATAGTGCATAATATAAATAGCGGATTCTTGTAAGTGCGGGAGATAAAGTGGGTCTCTCAAAATTTAAACAATCTGAACATGGAAACATCCAGGAAGTGGGTGTGGAATTATGAATTAAAGAATACTATATAACTGAAGTTTTAAAGTATCTGGCATAACAGCATCACATCAACTGCTACATGTTATTTGAAGTCCCAATCAGTCAGGAGTCAGTACAATACAGACACTGTGTATCTTTGCATGAGGGTGGTTTTTTTATACTGTGTCAGTGGAGTCCTTGTCAAATAGCCCAGGGGACCCTGGTGATAAACTTTAGTATAGCCTAAGTGATAGCCCAGGTGATCAGGTAAGAAACAAATTAATTCATACATTCAAATATCTCAATTTTTTATTAGAATTTGCAATGTTCTCAACAAACTATCAATAGTGTTTGATCCAAAGACATGTTAGCAATGGTAAAATAGAAACTAACGGTAAAAGAAATAATAGCAAGCTATAGAAATCATATCAATATTGCTAGTATAACAACAGTAGTCTTGCTAGTATGTTACTACATACTACCATGATCATAGAAGCAATACTAGTATGTTAAAAATTACTAGCATGATAATAATAATAAGACTAGTATGTTATTACAATATAAAAAAGAGATTGACTACGCTACACTCGAGTGTAGCAAGCCCCAAATCCAGTTGGCCTATCTGCCATCCGTTCGGCGCAGATCATGAGGAATCCAAAGCTCTCCCATTAGCCGTTAACTGCTGTCACCCCAAAAAATGAATAATTAATACAGGACAGGACATGCCTCCCAAACCTCGCCCACACACTCTTCTGGTCCTCTCGCTCTCTCTCACTCTCTTTCCATTACAACAACTGCATCATCATTCAAGAAAAAAAGGGAGGAGTCATTGATTACGGGGACCCATGCCCATCTAGGCTCTCTCCTCCTTTATTGGACATCCACTCCAAAATAAATACAAATATCCAAGGATAAGCACCTAATCTGCAGCAATGAGCACAAATACCAAAGAAATAAACAAAAACTTGAGTACCCACCCTCGGTCAAGTTAGGGCTCACTCATAGTAAACAACAACATTGGAGGATAAACACAAAGTTTAGAGGGAATAAATGCTAATTAGTCAAAATAAATACAAACCTGCTCAGAGTAAACAAAAACAGGCAAGCAATAAACAGAAAACTGCATAGATGCTCCGACTTACTTGCATTCCTCTCTAGAAATAAACAGAAACTCCTAAGAAATAAGCACTAACTACTCCAAAAGAAGTAAAAACCTCTCAGGATAAACACCTAGTCTGCAGCAATAAACATAAACCTAGTCTCTAAGGATCGTCCAATGGATCAAAAATGGAGTGGACATCCCAGATGGATGTGGGTCCCGGTAATTAATGACTCCTCTATTTTTTGAATGCCATGGCAGCTGCTGTGATAGAGAAACAGTGTGTGAGAGAGAGGGAGAGGGTCGGCAGAGCACGCCGGTGACTATACCGAGGGACGAGCACAAGCATGGGTGGCGTGTTCCATCTCGTCTCATTAATTATTCTTTTTTTTTTTGTTTTTTTTTTTTTTGAACGGCAGCAGATAACGGCTCATAAGAGAGCTTTGGATTCCTCACAACTCATGTTGAACAGATGGCAGACACACCGACCAGAATTGGGGCTTGCTACGCTCGAGCATAGCTTAGCCGATCTCATAAAAAGAATATGAAACAATATACAATACAAGATAAAAAACATAAGGAGAAATTAAACAATTAAGTTGTCATTTTCCTAAAACAGATTACAATGAGACACGACAAAAAGAATAGAAAGCCACCGTAAAACTGAAAATTCCAGATCCATTTACCTGATTCAAACACATATCTTTAAATTCCCAATCGAAATCAACCTAAAATATCGAAAAGAAGCCATGATAAAAATAACCCATCACCAATCAGTAGACCAGATATGAAGACCTATACCTAGCAGTGAGAAAACATATCAAGATATATCCTCTCCATGATATCAATTAAAACTCCAAAATAGAAACTGAAACGCAAAAAAAATCAAAAAAAAAAAAAGCGCAGGAACAGAGAAAGGGAGGAACAATATCACTGATTATTAATTTTCATTTCTTTGGGGTGGGAAACAAGGGGCGAGCCCCTGGAATTACTCTGTTTTCGCTTTTCCTTTTTGATTGGAAACAGGGGGGCAGCCCCGACGATTTGAAGCCTCTAACCCCACAGGCATCTGGCCGAACACCATATACATGACCAACAAAAAATTCCCAAAATTTCTCTCAGCGGAAAACAGGACAAAAATTAAAAAAAAAAAAACAACGACCAAGAGAGGGGGAGGCAGAGGGAGAAAGACACGGAGGAGTTACCTTGCGGCATCTGGGATCCTCGCCGATCTCCGCTGGCCTTTGTTGGACTCGAGACGCGGTCGAGAAACGAAGCCCTTTTCTTGCCCTAGGAGCGGAGAGGCCAGAGGGGTAAAAAAAAAACTGCGAGGCGCGGGAGGACGGGATCCCGTCGTTGATAGCCTTCAACTTAAAGCCCTCCTCTATTTTCCGTTCTCTTTTTGACCTTTCCATTATTTAGTCGCCGGTAAACGGCGGTTGAGCCAAGCCCGTTAGGCACGGATGATCGGGTTCTTCAACGGACCGGGCTGGGAGAGCGGCAAACGAAATGTAACCGGGCGGCAATTTTTACATATCGGTGTCGGTGGTTGGGGATGCCCGATACCGCTACAAACCTACCTATATTTTCTTGCCAAAGATTAGTTCAAACAAATTGGTAGCTGTGAGTTGTCCAAAGCATGAGTAAAGTAAAGGAGCAGGTGGAGGCTGGGATTCGGGGGTGGGGAAGTAAAGCATTTCAGAATAGAAGAAAGAAGCAGGAGAGGAGGGAAGCTTAGGAAGAGATAAGATTCCATGAGATCTAAAGTGTATGGCGCCATTTTAGTACCATTAAGGGCTCGTTTGGTTCGCGGAAAAAGGAGGGGGAAAGTGTGGTCAATGGGAAAGTAATAAAATGCCTCTTGTTTGGTTGGAGTTTTCAAAAAGAGAGACGAAAAAGTTGTATTCCTATGGAAATTTCCCAAAAATGCTCTTCAGCATTAAAGAAGCATTAAAGAGGTATTAAAGACCTAATTTTTATTAAGGGTATAATAGGAATTATACATAACTTTTCCAGAAAAGTGGATGGTCAACCAAACATAAGCACTTTGGAAATTTGTCACTTTCCTATGGTCAACCAAACATGCCAAAAGTACTTTCCTAGGCATCCTTTTTTTAGGAATCTGTTTCCGAGGAATCATATTCCTAGGAAGAAAATACTTCCTGCGAACCAAACGAGCCCTAAGATTAAATTTTCATTTCCTACTTTGGTTTTAATGTCTAGTTCGGATGTTTAATTTTGGGTTAATAACAAATCTCTGTAAAGGGAGTTTGAGTATTGGAGCATGGTAGGTCACAATCAAAAAGCGGGGTAGGAAGAAACAATGTGTTTGCTTAGCATTCGTCGTCTCCTCTCAAGATACTGAAATTTGAAAGTCAAAAACCGAAAAAAAATTATTAAGGTTATTGTTATGGCAATGAATGACCAATATAATGTGACATGGACCAATTCATCCAACTAATCATTCATGCAGTGAGATGTCTTTGGAAATTGTCCAAAGCATTCTGATCGGGCCCTCTGAGCCGACCTAGAAACTAGAAGGAAAACCATGAAGCTTAGAAGAAACATCTTGCATGACCTTGAAGATTCAAAAGAAATATCCTTTCTCAAATAAAAAGAATTGCATTAATGCATTTTCCTTTTTTGACACATTCATGATGCAGATTGCTCAAAACCCTTTGTGTGACCACAAAGATTTGAGAGAATTGGCATTTCATGTGGATTTGCACTTGTAAGTTTCCTATTGGGGAACATAAGTAGAATTACATAAATTTCACACATGCTGAAATCTACTAATGAGTGTGCATGATTGATCTTGATACTTTGACAATTTTCATGTATTATTAGCATCAATAGTGGGTGAATAGAGATTGAGCCTTGGTGCAATGGTAAGATTGCTCCGTAGTGATGTGGAGGTTATGACCTCAAAACATCGAAGCAACTTCTCTGCATGTAGGAGTAAGGCTGCTTACATCTGATTCTCCTTCGACCCCGCAAGGGTGGAAGCCTTATGCTCCAAGTGTTCTTCTTCATCCACACTGGGTGAATGGACAACTTATTTGCATCCAAAAATGGACATAGACAGTATCACACGCTTTGAGATGTAGATTTCATAAACAATAGATGGATATTAAAGTAGTAGCTAACAACGTTATAACGTTGAGCTACTAGCTATTTTATTAGTTAAATTACTAATGAAGAAATCAGATTTCTCAATAATAGTAAGGATTAAGTCTTTTTGTTGCATTATGTTGGTCAATTAATTTTTCAATGCGATCCTATAATCTCATTCAACATGCTCTGCAAGTTGCTCATTATAAGGATATTCATTTCTTAATCTCTAATTACTTGAGTCTAAAGTAATATTCCAGCATATGTCTCAGTTTGCCAATTTATGAAAGCTTGTTGAAATAATAAAATAAGAGATCCAGCCTTATAAGTTTTAGAAACAATTTGTTGTTAATATAATTGCGGGAAAAAGATTTATATTTAACACATATGGTTTTCTTATATATAGAATTAAAGACAGAACCTAGTTTGATCCACCAGATGTGCAACTAAGTTACCACCAATAAATGTATACTAAGAATCATGTAACAAAATCTAGAAATACGTCACTGTTCCTGAATAGCCGATGTCATGATTCTAAGTTCATACTAGCTAACACTATCAGCCTAATTTATTCAAATCAAAGGCATTCACTTAGTTGTTTTATTTGTTTATAATATTTATCTAATAAAAGATGTTTTATTGGTTTATCCCTCAATAAAATAGCAATCGGTAGCCTTATGATCCATAACAAGCTTTTCTTTGCATGGCTTATCTCTACCATACCCATATGTGGAGCCAAAAGTATCACAGGGTTGTTTTTTGGAATTTAGATAAATTGTGTGGGGTGCAGAAAATTACTGCCCAAAGTGTAGTAGGAGTCAAACCATAGCCTCTTTTATTGTCATACATTTTAATGACTTGAATGGGATTCAACTTTTGATTCTAGGTTAACCATCAGACACCTGTACTGCAATCAAAAGACAATGCCAGCAAGGGATCTAGGAGTAATTGTTGATATACAGGTTCTTCATTATTAAATTCCTATTTAAATGGAAGTCTCTACTATAAATACAAAATATATTGTAAGGACAAAGTTTGCCCTTGCATTAAAATTACTACCTAAGCATATTATCTCGATAAGATGTTTTTCCTTTCTTTTTGATGAAATATTAGTGTTTCATTGTTTATTTACTTTCATTACACCATCCCAGCATGATTTCAGTCGCAATGCTGCTGACAAAAGGTACCATACCAATGTGTAAAAGAATATTTGTTCATGATTCATAGACTAGTGTAAGATTATTTTCGACTCGGATGGATTTACATGGATACAGCTTTTAGATGGCAATCATTTTGATAACCAGTATTAAATTTGATTTTGTAAGTTTGATGCTTGAGCAATTTGAGTGAGATTTTTGAGTCCACCAAATTCTTCTTCCCTCATGACATGCATTTTTTTTCATCTCTGAGATATTCTTTAAAGGGGACAAATTGCTGTTCCTTAAAGAAAAACAATTGATTTGAAACTTTTGGTTCGCAGAAGTCCAATTAATGTTCTTTCCTCTCTGAAACAGTAAAGTTTAATGGATGTGTCAACTGTGCATCACTGTTAGACACTCTATCACGCAGGACTTACTAGGCATTACTTTTGATCAACAACACCCTAGTATCAATTTTTACGGTCTTATTATAGGTTCATCATTTCGGTACCGAATTTTGTATTAATGCCATACTAACACTGTGTAAGTATGGCACTAGACAGAATCTTTTCGATATACCGAGTATTCGTATACTATCTTTACCGGATATTGGAATGGCATGATATATTCTGTACTGTCTGGTTCGGACCGGTATAGCAAATAATGGTCTCATTCTTTTTATTTGTCGGACCTTATTTTTAACGGACAGAGCTGGCTTTCCATTATTTAGTGTAGTGGAATGCATGCCCCTTACCCAAAAAAAAAAAAAAATCTCCTGCAGTCTCAGAGATTGCAAATGGATGTTTTAATTTGCAGTCTGATCTAGGACATCGTTTTATTATTCATATCGCAAGAGACTTCCGTATTTTAGGAACCTGTAAGTTCTATAAGATCCAATTATGGATATAAATAATTTTACCTCAGAACTATAAAATGAATTCAGCAAGAACTACATGCTTTATTATAAGTTTCTTTGAACAGTGCGTTGAGACTAGACTATGCTCCTTGAAACATGTTGCTGAACTTCAAATCATGTAACTGAAGTAACCATCATGGTACATTTAAGATGGCATATATGTGGTTGACGTGTTTTGTTCTCCTGCATCTTTGGGAGAAGAAAAAGAAATACTATGTCGGACAGTAGTCTGGATACTGGCCCAAATCACTGGGAAAAAAAAAATCGCATCACGTCCCGACTGCGAGATATAAAGTGTGGCAAAACGTTACATAATCGAACAGAGGCTAACTTTGCACTCAGTCATTGAGAAGGATCAGATTAGACTTATAATCTCTTAGTGAAGGTAGGAAGGGGCTGACCACTCTCGTTTGTCTAAATTATCTACGGTTAGAAGTTTTTCTCAAGAGTAACAAGTTGGAGACGAGTTATTATTCAAAAACAAAAAAAAAAATCAGAAAAGAGTTTCACCTCGATTTTCTCAGAGGTCCATCTCTAAATCGCAATTATTGGAAGGGTAGAAAAAGGCCAGAGAAGCCATTAACAATGACTGTTTTGATGCACTGCAGAGAATCCAAAGCTACCCAATTGTTCCCCAGACTATAAATGCTTCTCCTGCTAGCTCAATACCCGCCATCCACTCCTATATAAAGCGCAGCAACCCTCTTCTGCTCTCCATCCATTTCTTTCTTATGGAGAATAAAATGATGACCAAAGCTTTCATCCTACTGTTCACCATCTTCGCCTCTACTGGGTTTCACTCAAAGCATGAAAGCGTGCCCCCTTCCACCTGCCCATGGTTGATGGTCAGGGAGGAAAACACTACCCAAATCCACACCTATATCATTCACATCTACCAAAGCAAGGACATTGATCTATCTCCCTAGCACCAGTCAATTGGAAGACTGGCGCAGGTCCTTCTTGACCTACTCCACCCTTAGAATCATGGGAGCCAATGGAATCCGGCTTTCATTTTTGAGGATATTCTCACTGAGGCTGATGATATCCGGCTTAAGAATGTCGTCGTTATGAGCGCTCCGTCCGTCCGCATAATGCATGACAATGCCAGAGTTGGTCGATGTCCAAAATGCTGTCTCCCTTGAATTATAGCACCCATCAGATTTCAGTCAATGAATATCAGAGGCAATAAATGATCTGATTAGCCTTTGCTCGAACTCAACTCAAAAAAAATTTGTGTAAGGAAATTTAAAATATATAAATAAATCTACATCATTTTATCAATTTAAGTTTTATGATAAGTGGTGATTTCAACATGGTCTTAGAGCTGAGGTTCTGAATTCGAACTCTGTCTCCTTACTCTTTAACCTCGTTATTAAAAATTTCACATGTTGGACAAGTGGTGATTTCAATAAGCTAAAATAAAATATAAACAAACCAAGCCTGAACCAATAATTTAGGCTCAAAATTAATATCAAAATACACGGGAACTTGTTGGAACAACTCTAATAGCAAGGGAAGGTAAATACATGGGCATGCTACTAATATTGATCAGCCAGAAAGATTGTAATTGAAGAAAAGATAAAGAGTAGTGTGGATCTATGTGCTTTAACCTTCAAGAACTTTCGTCACCATCGTGCCACCATCTAAAAGAGATGGATTTAGATAGATGTAGGGGTATAACACTAGAAAATAGTAATAGAAATTCTAAATTATAGCTACTCCTATTGTAAAAATTATTGATAGATTGAGAACTAAGATAAAATAAAATGCATTAGTTTGGATTGTCGAAAGATCCTCAAACAGAGTACAAATCCATTATGTATATTAAATAATAATAATTTTCCAGTCTAATAGTTATTATGCACATCTAGCCTCTACTTTTGGGGATTCTAGTAATCAATGCCAATTATCCTATTACGAGCGTGCGTCATAGCAACCTAACCTTATACTGCTTGTCAAGCCGATAATTGAACTTAGCCAAAACTTTTGTCACATCTTCATTTGGCCTACTTTATATTGGTGCCTTGTTTGGCTCTTTTCTTTTATGTATTTGTCCTTTGATTTGATTCGTTCATTAGCTCCCATACATCGACGTCCATTCAACCTCAACTCTTGGTATATTTTTGAAACCTATCGTACTTATTCTCGCTCCACTTATACGTCGATGTCAGTTTGTGCATGAATATGGTGTAGACACAACCATCTGGGTAATTGCATACATCCTGACTCACAATTCTATGCAACTTTATTGAATTCTTCTTTAGAGATACCACATGTATGATAATCCTTGGATATTGTGATAGAGTGTAAGCAATGCTTTCTATATCCCTTTAGCCATCAATCAGGTGTACTAGTCCCCACATCCGTTGACATGAATATGGTGTTCAGAAGTTTGAAGCACTTATACCTTTTGGAATTTTCATGCTTTCATCAAAACTCCCATCGATATGTGTCCCATCTCTTCAAGGACTATCTACATGGCTTAACGAGTTAGCTCACCCTTTAAAGTAGACCACTTCCAAAGCACCACAATTAATTAGAATCCTCTTAGGATACAACATTATGCAGTGCCAGAATCTTTCTAAAGAGCTCGAAGGGTTCGTCTTCCATCGCCACTTCTAGTAGCTCTTGTTTCCTTCATCTCATTCAAGCTTTAATGACTTCCACAGCAAGTTGAGCCAAGATCCTACCTCTCTTCATGCTCTCGCTCATGATAAATGAGATGAATTATAGAGCTGTGGGGTTTTGTAACCAATAGATCCTTAGGTATTGATCCAACAACCTTCCGATCTTTGTTTGCTAGGTCCCATCTTTAAATCTCCAATCTCTCAATATATTTCTTCCATTTTTCTGCATCACCACGAGGAAACCTTCCTTTATGAAAGGTCGGGGTTTAAAATCTTGATTTGAAAATCCTCCAATTAGTTACCATTGATCACGACCTCTTCGGAGTGAGCTATGGAACTGATAGCTTGATCGCTTTCCTGCCAAAAATTTTCTGTTTGGTAAAATAACAGTCTTTCCGATGTCTTCGCCTTGTCATGTTCACCTCCTAAAGCCACCTGACCATTGCTTCTTGTTACTCTGTGTTTTTGGTTTCGTTCAACCAATACCTTTCGTCTCAACCACACTTGACTAGCCTAAGTCTTTTGGATCTAGGTATTCTCTTCAATCTCAAATTAGTTGGTGAACCTTTTAATGCCAATACTCCCATTGACCTTCTTGATGATGATTCTGGCCTACTTGTAAATAAACATGTCAAATACAATTATTATGTTCAGTTTTATTGCCATTGCACTGTGCCAATCTCCCATTAGGATTACGTTGCCTTCTTTCTAGTTTGAATCTGCAACTGCCTTCTCTATTTTCGGTCAATCCAAATGGTCAAAGCACATCTTAGGTTGGTTAGTGCCCTTAGCGAAGACCATTCCATAGCCTTGGCTCCTTTTATTTTATCTTATCTCTGCTGGTGCCTTAGACAAATCACTTTCGGGCATTAGGGATATAGAGAATTTCTTTGGAAACTCTAGATTTGGTTGTATGCCTACTTTCCCAAGATCTGTCCATCTGTGATTGATGAGACCGATTGTTCCTATCGATCACCAATCTATTTATTCAGAGGGCCCATTCTTTTCTTCTCGAAATACTTCCAGTTCTTTTATGAGAGTTCCTCTTGCCAAGATCAAGCATTTTCTATCCTTTTCTCCACTCCCTGAAGCATGACTAGTTGTAATCCTTGATTCGGCCGTAGTGGAGATCGAAGCTATGGAACTTTTGTGTTAGTTCTTAGGGCTCTCCATGTCAGCTCAATTATTCAGTCGATAACAAATGCTCTATTGAGCATTACTCCCCCAATTTTTTTGCTCGCTAATTCGGTCTAGTCCAGAGCATCCTTTACCCGCCCTAGTATTCTCGAAACATTTTGCTTGCTGATTGACTTTTTATTACTAAGCTGCATCAAATGGAGTTAGAGGACTTCCAGTACCAACTATTGTGTTTGGACTATTAATTTGTACCCTTTGACCATAGGTTTGGCATGACAGGAGAGTTTTTAGATTGGTGAGATGCTCATATAGCCAATATTCAGAAGGAGCACACCACAACCATTTTGAGCCACGTCGACATTGGTTCTCTTGATTGAGCAACTAATACACCCTCCAGTTCATAACAGACCAACAACAAGTCCTCAGTATCTACAGGCCAGATTCTAGCTCCGATTAAGGATGAAGGTATGTGTATGCTTCTGAATGAATTGAATTGTTCTATTTAGTGACACAACTGTAATCATTTCTTAGATTACTACTAAGAGCATGGGAGGCTAATGTGACAACAATCTAAGAAGCAAAAGACCTCAACAACCTTTCTCTAGAAGAGCTGTTGGGATCACTAATGACTCATGATCTTACCATGAAGCACAACAATGAAGAAAAAGAGTCAGAGAAGAAGAAAACTATCACTCTCAAATTAGTAGCTCAAGAAGAAGAGGAGAGTGAGGACTTAGAGGATATTGAAGGTGATGAGAAGATGGTCTTAATCCCCAGAAAGTTCAAATGATTTATAAGGAGAAAAAGGCAAGAAATAAGAAAGAAGCCAATGGCTAAGGGGGAGCTAAGCAAAGAAAGAGAAAAGGAGTAGCTACTGGTGTGCTATGAATGCAAGAAACTAGGTCATGTTGGAGCAGACTACCCACTGGTTAAGAAAGTCTCCAGAAAGCCAAGGAAGAAAGCTATGACTTATGGCTTGGAGTAAGGTCGGTCAATGGATTTTCCTTCCTTTTGCCACATTTCGCTCAAAGGGTCCCACTGCCGCCCGCATTCTGGAATTGCTGAAAGTCTGGTTCTAACGTAGGATTTTTCAACAGGAAATTCTTTGTTTGAATGCTGTCCTTTCGCCTAGCGAGGAGTTGAGTTCAGAGAAAGAAGCCCAAGAAACAGTAAATCTTTGCCTCATGGCTTATAAGAATAAGGGTAAACTCTAAACATAAAAATGACTTTACTTTTGTCGAGCTTTAAGATGTCTTCATGATAGCATCTTGATAACTACCTGTGGGGTCCCACCAGATATGCCAGAGAAGATGTATTGGTGCTCTTTTTTGTCACAAAGTAGGATGCAGGTATCCTTGGCCGAATCGTTAAATCATGTGGGCAATGCCACCGGTATCTAAAATAAGAAAGAGGTAAGGGTAGCAGTGAGTCCAACTATGTGAGCTTCGAGGACGTTTAGCATTAAGGCACCGCCTTCTCTAAGGAGGAGGAAGTAGATGGGGCAATGAAACTAGACTAAGAGCGATAAACTAAGATAAAGCAAGGTAAATGAGGATAAATATAAAGGTAAAAAAAGATACCTTATAAGTATTTGATTGGCTAAGGATCATTATGTAGGATTACACTACATTCCAATATTTATACACCCTCTTCTAAAGCGGCCAGGCAATCGTCTATTCCTATTGATAACACATATTCACGCCTAACTTCCACTTTCTTTTGACAACTGCAGTAGCTGGAATCATCTGCTTCCAACTCCTCCTCTCACGTTCATGGCGTCAGTCCATATTCTATACCATGTCACCATCTTTAGTGCATAACTTTAGTGTTTGTTGAATAGATCATATTCGTAATGGTTGGCAAGGAGTAAATTAAAGATGCGATAAATTACAGAAGGTGGTCAACGTGCTCACGCTTGGCACTCAAATGTAAAGTATTTCGTTCTTTATGTTGATGGTAGTAGTAGTGGTCATAAAAGATAATTGGAAAACTTAGTGCGAGCAACATGAAAATATTTTTGCTACTGCTAAGGGCGATCAACTTGAAATATATTTTTTCTGCCGCTCACTGCCTATCATGGACTTGGCCCTTTTGCACATTTGGCGACAAAGTTATGCGTGGCCCGCATCCACCATCGTCTGGTTTGTGAAATGGGAGAAAAAAGAGGAAAATTTTGTGGCGTTGGTAGAATCGAAGCTGCCAATAAATTTTGAGTCTCTGGTTTGTGAAATGGAATGTGTTTGTTGTTTTGTTTGGAAACCTTACGTTAGCAGCTGATGGTATAACATCTAGGCTTTCTAACAAAAAGCAGTGCTAAACTGGAGATAATAGCTATCTTGTCAAGCGGCATGGAGCGGGCCCGAAAGAGTTCGATCCCGTCTTAAAAGGAATAATGACGAAGCCATGCACGTTGGGGAACTTGTTTGATTTAGTACCTTATATGTAATCTATCAGACTTATTAGTGGCAACCTCCTCCGTCCTATAGACAAGATTAATTTAATTTGATGAATAGATCAAATTCAAAAATGAAGATCCATAATATTAGTGCAAAGAAAAAGAAAGAAAAAGGGAAAGAAAACAAATTGATAGATCCCAATAAACTTGCTCCCAATAGTAAAGACTAAAGATCAATTTATAAGAAAATCAGCCACTATTAATCATTCGGATTAGAGACATCCAAATTGAGGTACGGTTAAACATACATGCATGAAGACATGGACAGATAGGCAGGGCACCTCTCGTGCTGCAAATTTTCATTGAATGTCAGCAAGATTGGGCACAACAAGTACACAACGAGCATATATGGAAGACATGTTACATAAGGGTATAGACTAGAGAAGCTTCTAGCCCGGTGGGTCCCTAAAGCTCACTAGGATAAGTGGCATTATTGAACCATCCAAAACAAAGAGCGACGAAATTGAAAATAGATATTAAACAGATATTTGTGCTTCAGGCAGTAGGGTAGGAAGCCTCCATGGCAATCCCGCAGAGCCCCTCCTTGGCAGCCACATCCCTCTCCATCCTTATGTATCCCTTCTCACCCCATGAGGAGCCCCATGAGTTCTTCACCAGCCAGTACTTAGTCCCATCTTTTCTCGTGCCATATCCAACCGTGGTCACGCCGTGGTCCAGATCAGTCCCGCAGGAGCCAGTGAAGATGCCACTCGAGTAGAATTGGAACGAACCACTGCTAGCCTCTATGGCAACCGAGACGGGCTGGTTGGCCACAGCTTTGAGAAGAGCTGCTTCGCTGTTGGCAGGCACGTCCTCGTAACCCTTGATGGAGGCAACATGGGAGGCAGACTTCTTGCTGTTGCAAGTGCCGTCGATGCCTTTGTAGGGGTAGTTGGTTTCCGTCGTGAGGCCACGATTGTTGATGATGAATTTGAACGCATTATCCATGAGGCCACCGTCGCAGCCCTGGTCGTCACTAGCCACGTCACAGTCCACAAGCTCTTGCTCCGATAGAGACATCAATTTACCTGTCTTGAGCTTCGTGATACCTTCCATTGCAGCAACTGCAGAGAAGGCCCAGCAGCATCCTGTTTTTTTTATTTTTTTGAATTTTCAGCAACTTCGTAACAACTATAAATTGTATTGATAATTTATATATAAGTATTACTTCTCATATATGGGATCATTGATTCATATTAACATAAGAAATATAATAATAAATTTTGTAATGATAGTGATTCATAAATTGTAGAATGTTCTAGATGGGTGAAGTTGGTGGACGGGAGCTGATGGCGTTAGCCCTTCTCTCGCGTCAGTTTCCGTCCCCCTGCATGACGAAATCCCACCCCGCTGCGTTGCTCCGCTCTTCAATGATGGGCTGACCATATTGCTTATTTTTCGATCAGATTTTATTACTATAATTCTATGGGGCCCAGCGTGGTGCAGCAAAGACCGTCGCCGTCCTTCCTTAGCCAAACAAAAAAAAAAAAGACCGTCGCCGTCCTTCATGCGCTCATGACTTCCCAATCACACTTTAATACGCACGAGCATACACAATCATGGCTCTCAAAGTATATGTGGTACGGACCAAGTGGACGCACGTGCGAAAGACTAGGAACCTTATTTAAAAAAGGAAAAGCAAAAGGAAGCCCGTTTCCCAGTCAAAATTTTTTGACTAGATAGGCCTTTTGACTCGAGCTGCTTTTCTGTGTTGGTGCTTTGATTTGGTTGACACTAGTTCAAGTGAGGGACACAATTACCTTCATGGTTCATATCATGAGCCATAGAGCTGATCGCATGTTGATGGGATAGACTATGCTATGCCGCAGGATGAGAGTAAAGTTAAACGGTACTGCTGTTAAATTAATTATTGTTTTAGCAAAGCATTTTATGCCAGTTTCTTTCTCAAGAGTTCATTTATTATTATTCTTGTTGATTTTATCTTAAGTAGATGAAGACGGATATATATGTAACAGGTGTCTCCTTTTGAAAGTTAATGTCATCTTGTATGCAAAGAAGAAGTTGAATAGTAATATAATTAATTGAGATTAATAGCTCACCACATTGGCCTTGATCTTTGATGGGAGTGACTGCACCCTTAGCCCTCCAATCCATGCTAACAGGCACGGCTGTAACGTTTTCATAGCTGAAAACATTCGTCGCCTTCAACGTCTTAAGAGTGGAAGGCTTAAAACCATTCATCATGGCCTTGAACTCCTCGTTGGTAAGGTCAGCAAATTGGTTTACGCCGAGCTTGTACTTACTGTTCCCTGCGTTGAACGATTCAATGAGCTCAACGTTAGCCTTAAAAATCTGATAGCGGCGCTCCTTCTCCGCCGAGTCTCTGTACGCGCGCCCCTGCTGAGCCATCCACTGCTCGTGCCTCTCAGCCATGGTCATTTCACTAAGCGTCCGGGCTGTGGCATGAGAAGCACAAGCACATAGCAGAAGAACGGAAAAGCCCATGCAAAGACTTTTCGGTAATGGGACAGTCATGGTGCTAGTTTAAGATTGAAAAAGTGATGCAATGGAAACACTACTATGAATCAGGAAGTGGTCAGGCTATGCATGTCCTTCAAGGCTAAGCGCGCACTCTTTATATAGAGGTTTGAGAGTGGGTTCGGTACTCAATTTTCTTTCATTTCGGCGGTGGACTTGCGTGCGTGCCGTGTACGTTCTAATTCCAATTAGCTCTTAATTTCGGAGTGAGAAAGGTGGGTTCCAACATTAGTTGTTATAAAACTCGAAACCTAATGTGGCAGCACTTTAACTTATGGTGCTGCTCTCAGTTGCGAGCTTAAGTAACAATCTTGCCTGGCCCCATAGAATTATGGCAATAAAACCTGGTCGAAAAATAAGCAATATGGTCCGCGCCATCAATGGAGACTGGAGCACGCAGTGGAGTGGGATTTCGTCATGCGGGGGGACGGAAACTGACGTGAGAGAAGGCCTAACGCCATCAACTCCCGTCCACTAACGCCGCACTCATGCTCCCAGAAAATGGAGAAAGAAAATTGCAACTAAACGTATTTTTCAATTTTTTTGTCATTTTTCACTGTCATTACAAACTTGCATCTTCACCGGCTCCTGTGGGACTGATCTGTACGATGGCGTGACCGTGCTCGGATGTGGTGAGGAAAAAGATGGGACTAAGTATACTGGCTGGTGAAAAACTCATGGCCTCCTCATTGGGTGAGAAGGGATACATGAGGATGGAGAGGCATGTGGCTGCCAAGAAGGGGCTCTGCGGGATTGCCATGGAGGCTTCCTACCCTCTGCCTGAAGCACAAATATTTGTTTAATATCTATTTTCGATTTCATCATTCTTTGTTTCGGATGGTCCAATAATATGGCTTATCCTTGTGAGCTTTACGGACCCACCGGGCTAGAAGCTTCTGTCTATATTCTTATGAAACCTATCTCTCATATATGCTAGTTGTGTATTTGTTGTGCCCAATCTTGCTAACGTTCAATGACAATTTGCAGCACGAGAGATGCCCTACCCATCTGTCTAGTCTTCATGCGTGTATGCTTAATCATACCTCAATTTGGATGTCTCTAATCCGAATGATTAATAGTGGTTGTTTTTTTTATAAATTGGCCTTTAGTCTTTACTATTGGGAGCTGTCAATTTCTTTTCTTTCCCCTTTTTTTTTCTTTTTTCTTTGCACTAATATTATGGATCTTCATTTTTGAATTTGGATGTCTCTAATCCGATCTTTTAGCACGAATTGGATAAGATGAAAGACCAAAGAAAAACCAACTGGAGACTGAGCAAGAAAAATCCTAAACCGACGGTAGCGATTCGAAGTACTTGAGGGGGGAGCAAACTGATCCTTCCTTCTGGTCTTTTTGGTGGCATTTCCAGAGCAGGAGAAGTGGGGAACCACCCCATCTCCACCTCCCTTCCGCTTTCTCTCTTTTGGAGAGAGAAGAAGCGAGGCCTAAAAAGAGAGATTGGAGCCAGCTGCCTAGTGCCTACGAACACAATGCCTAGTGCCTGCCGGGGCCTTTTTTTGGGCTGAGGCCTTAGGCTACTGCCTAGGTTGCCTAATGGTTGGGTTGGCCCTATTTATTAGTGACGCCCTCCTCCGTCCTATAGAGAGAATTAATTTAATTTGATGAATAGATCAAATTCAAAAATGAAGATCCATAATATTAGTGCAAAGAAAAAGAAAAAAAAAGGGAAAGAAAAGAAATTGACAGATCCCAATAAACTTGCTCCCAATAGTAAAGATTAAAGACCAATTTATAAGAAAATCAACCACTATTAATCATTCAGATTAGAGACATCTAAATTGAGGTACGATTAAACATACACGCATGGAGACACAGACAGATAGGTAGGGCATCTCTCGTGCTGTAAATTTTCATTGAACGTCAGCAAGATTGGGCGCAACAAGTACACAACTAGCATATATGGAAGACATGTTATTAAAAAGAGGACAACTTGAGAGCGAAAAGATATAAAGTTGCAAAAAGGCGAGAATAAAAACTCAACTCGTTTCCAAAAGTTGAGAGCGAAGAACGATTTAAGGATTTGGTTGTATACTTTTTCAACAACTCAGATCTCGACCTTAAGCTTCACAGCATTGAAGAGCCGGCAAAGATCCAACTCGTCTGTGCAAAAAATAAGATCCAACTTGTTGCCCTCGACACAATCCTTCACTTTTGCTTCTTG
Source organism: Phoenix dactylifera (assembly GCF_051530095.1). Taxonomy (NCBI): domain Eukaryota; kingdom Viridiplantae; phylum Streptophyta; class Magnoliopsida; order Arecales; family Arecaceae; genus Phoenix; species Phoenix dactylifera. The sequence continues at coordinate 4,657,528 of NC_143190.1, forward strand.
CCGAGGTGGTCCTCCAAGAAGTGGCCATACTCGAGATTGAAGGTCTTGGGGTCGTAGGAAAGCGGGCGGTGGATGTCCTGGGTCTTGGTGGGGAAGGAGAAGGTGTCGCGGTCGAGGGCGAAGGGGGGGGTTCCATGACTTGGAGGGCACGATGTGGTAGATGCCGAAGGGCTCGGCCTGGGGACGGATCTTGTCGATGAACTCCAAGGGGTTCTTGAACTCCTCCTCGGTGGGGTAGAACACAGGGGCTTGAAGAAGGGCTGCGGTGGAGGGGAAGGGGGAGGCATCATAGATGTACCCTAGAATGCCCTTCTCGATGGCACGAAGTCATCCTTTCCCTATGGAGGGAGGGAGGGAGGACATGAAGGGGGAGAGGGCTAGCCGAGTTGGATCAGGGGAGGGTGGGGGGGGGAGCTGGGATGATGGCGGCTGGGTGAAGGGGTTAGGGATTGTTCTCTGCACGCGCGAGAGAGAGAGAAGGGGTTGGGACCGGGGAGGAAGGAGGGTTTACTGCTGTTCTCGACGATTGTTCTCCGATGATGCTTTAGAAAGCGCCATCTTAGTTTGCTATTAGGCCTCTGACGATGTTTTTTAAAGCGTCGTCTTTAGGTGGAGATTAGCCCGAAGATGATTAGGCCTCCAACGACGCTTTGTAAGGCGTTGTCTTAGTAAGAGATTAGGTCGGGGATGCTTAGGCCTCCGATGACGCTTTCAAAAATATCGCGTTGGCACACTAAGACTTCCTACGATGCTTTCTAAAGCATCATCTTAGCTAAGGAATGTTGGGAGGGCTTCCGACGACGCTTTGAAGCGTCGTAGGATTCTGACGACGCTCATTGGCATCGTCTAATCTAGATTTCTCCCGATACTACTAAAAAGCATCGGCATGTAAGAGTCGGGAAACCCATTTTTATTGTAGTGGCTATAGGCTAAGGATAAACTAAGAAAAAGTAAGGTAAATAAGGATAAATATAAAGGTTAAAAAAGATACCTTAAAAGTATTTGATTGGCTAAGGATCATTATGTAGGATTACATTACATTCCAATTTTTATACACCCTCTTCTAAGCAGCCAGGCAATCGTCTATTTCTATTGATAACACATATTCACGCCTAACCTCCACTTTCTTTTGACAGCTGCAGTAGCTGGAATCATCTGCTTCCCACTCCCCCTCTCACGTTCTGGCGTCAGTCCATATTCTATACCATGTCACCATCTTTAGTGCTGCATAAACTTTAGTGTTTGTTGAATAGATCATATTCGTAATGGTTTGGAGGGAATAAAAGATGCGGTCAATTACAGAAGGTGGTCAACGTGGTCATCCTTGGCACCCAAATATAAAGTATTCTTTCTTTATGTTGATGGTAGTTGTAGTGATAGTAAAATATAATTGGAAAGCAGGAAAGATTTCAGTGCGATCAACATGAAAATAGTTTCCTACTGCTAAGGCCTAAGGGCTGTCAACTTGAAAATTATTTTTTCTGCTGCTCACCGCCCATCATAGACTTGGCGTTTTGCACGTTCGGCCACAAAGTTATGCGTGGACCGCATCCACCATCGTCTGGTTTGTGAAATGGAAGAAAAAAGAGGAAAATATTTGTGACGTTGATAGAATCGAAGCTGCCAATAAATTTTGAGTCTCGGGCCTTGACCACTGAGACTTATTAGTGGCGCCCTCCTCCATCCTATAGACGGGATTAATTTAATTTGATGAATAAATCAAATTCAAAAACAAAGATCCATAATATTAGTGGAGAGATCCCAATAAACCTGCTCCCAATAGTAAAGACTAAAGACCAATTTACAAGAGAATTAACCACTATTAATTATTCGAATTAGAGACATCCAAATTGAGCTACGATTAAGCATACACACATGAAGACATAGACAGATAGGCAGGAAACCTCTCTTGCTGCAAATTTTTATTGAACGTTAGCAAAATTAGGCACAACAAGTACACAACTAGCATATATGGGAGACAAGTTTTATAAGAATATAGACTAGAGAAGCTTCTGACCTGGTAGGTCCGTAAAACTCACTGGGATAAGTGGCATTATTGAACCATCCAAAACAAAGAGCAACAAAATTGAAAATAGATATTAAATTGATATTTGTGCTTCAGGCAGTAGTGGCAATCCCGCAAAGCCTCTCCTTGGCACCTAGATGCCTCTCCATCCTGATGTATCCCTTCTCACCCCATGAGGAGCCCCATGAGTTCTTCACCGGCCAGTACTTGGTCCCATCTTTTGCTATCTGACCACAGTCACGCCATGGTCCAGATCAGTCTCGCAGGAGCTGGTGAAGACATTGCTCGAGTAGAATTGGAACATAAAACTACTAGCTTTTATGGCAAACGAGACAGGCTGGTTGGCCACAACCTTAAGAAAGGCTATTTCGCTGTTGAAAGGCATGTCTTCGAAATCCTTGATAGAGGCAGCATGGGAGGCAGACTTTTTGGTGTTGCAAGTATGGTTGATGCCTTTGTAGGGATAATTGGTTTCCTTCGGGAGACCACCATTTTTGATGATAAATTTGAATGTATCATCCATGAGGCCACTTACGCAGCTCTGATCCTCACCAGCCACATGACACTCCACAAGCTTTTGCTCCGATAGAGAGATCCAATTACCTATCTTGAGCTTTGTGATACCTTTCCATTGCAGCAACTACAGAGAATGCCCGGCAACATCCTGTTTTTTTTTTTTTTTTTGGTCAACATGTCAGCAACTACGTAACAACTATAAATTCTATTGATAATTTATATATAAGTATTGCTTCTCACATATGGGATTATTAACTTAGATTAACACAAGAAATATAATAATAAATTTTGTAGTGATGGTGAAAAACGAGAAAAAAAATGAAAAATATGTTTAGTTGCAATTTTCTTTCTCCATTTTCCGGGAGCCTGAGTGCGGCGCACATGGGTGCAGCTAGCGGACGGGAGTTGATGGCGTTAGGCCTTCTCTCACGTCAGTTTCCGTCCCCCCGCATGACGACATCCCACTCCACTGCGTGCTCCAGTCTCCATTGATGGCGCTGACCATATTGCTTATTTTTCGACCAGGTTTTATTGCCATAATTCTATGGGGCCGAGGCAAGATTGTTACTTAAGCTCGCAACTGAGAACAGCACCATAAGTTAAAGTGTTGCCACATTAGGTTTCGAGTTTTATAACAACTAATGTTCGAACCCACCTTTCTCACTCCGAAATTAAGAGCTAATTGGAATTAGAACGTACACGGCACGCACGCAAGTCCACCGCCGAAATGAAAGAAAATTGAGTACCGAACCCACTCTCAAACCTCTATATAAAGAGTGCGCGCTTAGCCTTGAAGGACATGCATAGCCTGACCACTTCCTGATTCATAGTAGTGTTTCCATTGCATCACTTTTTCAATCTTAAACTAGCACCATGACTGTCCCATTACCGAAAAGTCTTTGCATGGGCTTTTCCGTTCTTCTGCTATGTGCTTGTGCCTCTCATGCCACAGCCCGGACGCTCAGTGAAATGACCATGGCTGAGAGGCACGAGCAGTGGATGGCTCAGCAGGGGCGCGTGTACAGAGACTCGGCGGAGAAGGAGCGCCGCTATCAGATTTTTAAGGCTAACGTTGAGCTCATTGAATCGTTCAACGCAGGGAACAGTAAGTACAAGCTCGGCGTAAACCAATTTGCTGACCTTACCAACGAGGAGTTCAAGGCCATGATGAATGGTTTTAAGCCTTCCACTCTTAAGACGTTGAAGGCGACGAATGTTTTCAGCTATGAAAACGTTACAGCCGTGCCTTCTAGCATGGATTGGAGGGCTAAGGGTGCAGTCACTCCCATCAAAGATCAAGGCCAATGTGGTGAGCTATTAATCTCAATTAATTATATTACTATTCAACTTCTTCTTTGCATACAAGATGACATTAACTTTCAAAAGGAGACACCTGTTACATATATATCCGTCTTCATCTACTTAAGATAAAATCAACAAGAAGAATAATAAATGAACTCTTGAGAAAGAAACTGGCATAAAATGCTTTGCTAAAACAATAATTAATTTAACAGCAGTACCGTTTAACTTTACTCTCATCCTGCAGCATAGCATAGTCTATCCCATCAACATGCGATCAGCTAGCTCTATCGCTCATGATATGAACTATGAAGGTAATTGTGTCCCTCACTTGAACTAGTGTCAACCAAATCAAAGCACCAACACAGAAAAGCAGCTCGAGTCAAAAGGCCTATCTAGTCAAAAAATTTTGACTGGGAAACGGGCTTCCTTTTGCTTTTCCTTTTTTGGATAAGGTTCCTAGTCTTTCGCACGTGCGTCCACTTGGTCCCATACCACATGTACTTTGAGAGCCATGATTGTGTATGCTCGTGCCGTGCGTCTTAAAGTGTGATTGGGAAGTCACGAGCGCATGAAGGACGGCGACGGTCTTTTTTTTTTTTTTTGCTAAGGAAGGACGGCGACGGTCTTTGCTGCACCACGCTGGGGCCCATAGAATTATAGTAATAAAATCTGATCGAAAAATAAGCAATATGGTCAGCCCATCATTGAAGACCGGAGCAACGCAGCGGGGTGGGATTTCGTCATGCGGGGGGACGGAAACTGACGCGAGAGAAGGGCTAACGCCATCAACTCCCGTCCACTAACTTCACCCATCTAGAACAATCTACAATTTATAAATCACCATCATTACAAAATTTATTATTATATTTCTTATGTTAATATAAATCAATAATCTCATATATGAGAAGTAATACTTATATATAAATTATCCATACAATTTATAGTTGTTACAAAGTTGCTGAAATATTCACACAAAAAAAAATAGGATGCTGCTGGGCCTTCTCTGCAGTTGCTGCAATGGAAGGTATCACGAAGCTCAAGACAGGTAAATTGATCTCTCTATCGGAGCAAGAGCTTGTGGACTGTGACGTGGCTAGTGACGACCAGGGCTGCGATGGTGGTCTCATGGATAATGCATTCAAATTCATCATCAACAACCATGGCCTTACGACGGAAACCAACTACCCCTACAAAGGCATTGACGGCACTTGCAACAGCAAGAAGTCTGCCTCCCATGCTGCCTCCATCAAGGGTTACGAGGACGTGCCTGCCAACAGCGAAGCAGCTCTTCTCAAAGCTGTGGCCAACCAGCCTGTCTCGGTTGCCATAGAAGCTAGCGGATATGATTTCCAATTCTACTCGAGCGGGGTCTTCAACGGCTCCTGCAAGACATATTTGGACCACGGCGTGACCGCGGTCGGATATGGCACGGCAAAAGATGGGACTAAGTACTGGCTGGTGAAGAACTCATGGGGCTCCTCATGGGGTGAGAAGGGATACATAAGGATGGAGAGGGATGTGGCTGCCAAGGAGGGGCTCTGCGGGATTGCCATGGAGGCTTCCTACCCTACTGCCTGAAGCACAAATATCTGTTTAATATCTATTTTCAATTTCGTCGCTCTTTGTTTTGGATGGTTCAATAATACCGCTTATCCTAGTAAGCTTTAGGGACCCACCGGGCTAGAAGCTTCTCTAGTCTATACCCTTATGTAACATGTCTTCCATATATGCTCGTTGTGTACTTGTTGTGCCCAATATTCTTACTGACGTTCAATGAAAATTTGCAGCACGAGAGGTGCCCTGCCTATCTGTCCATGTCTTCATGCGTGTATGTTTAACCGTACCTCAATTTGAATGTCTCTAATTCGAATGATTAATGGTGGCTGATTTTCTTATAAATTGGTCTTTAGTCTTTACTATTGGGAGCAAGTTTATTGGGACCTATCAATTTGTTTTCTTTCCCTTTTTCTTTCTTTTTCTTTGCACTAATATTATGGATCTTCATTTTTGAATTTGATCTATTCATCAAATTAAATTAATCTTGTCTATAGGACGGAGGAGGTTGCCACTAATAAGTCTGATAGATTACATATAAGGTACTAAATCAAACAAGTTCCCCAACGTGCATGGCTTCGTCATTATTCCTTTTAAGACGGGATCGAACTCTTTCGGGCCCGCTCCATGCCGCTTGACAAGATAGCTATTATCTCCAGTTTAGCACTGCTTTTTGTTAGATAGCCTAGATGTTATACCATCAGCTGCTAACGTAAGGTTTCCAAACAAAACAACAAACACATTCCATTTCACAAACCAGAGACTCAAAATTTATTGGCAGCTTCGATTCTATCAACGCCACAAAATTTTCCTCTTTTTTCTCCCATTTCACAAACCAGACGATGGTGGATGCGGGCCACGCATAACTTTGTCGCCAAATGTGCAAAAGGGCCAAGTCCATGATAGGCAGTGAGCGGCAGAAAAAATATATTTCAAGTTGATCGCCCTTAGCAGTAGGAAAAATATTTTCATGTTGCTCGCACTAAGTTTTCCAATTATCTTTTATGACCACTACTACTACCATCAACATAAAGAACGAAATACTTTACATTTGAGTGCCAAGCGTGAGCACGTTGACCACCTTCTGTAATTTATCGCATCTTTAATTTACTCCTTGCCAACCATTACGAATATGATCTATTCAACAAACACTAAAGTTATGCACTAAAGATGGTGACATGGTATAGAATATGGACTGACGCCAGAACGTGAGAGGAGTTGGAAGCAGATGATTCCAGCTACTGCAGTTGTCAAAAGAAAGTGGAAGTTAGGCGTGAATATGTGTTATCAATAGGAATAGACGATTGCCTGGCCGCTTTAGAAGAGGGTGTATAAATATTGGAATGTAGTGTAATCCTACATAATGATCCTTAGCCAATCAAATACTTATAAGGTATCTTTTTTTACCTTTATATTTATCCTCATTTACCTTGCTTTATCTTAGTTTATCCTGTTCCACGGGTGCATGCTTGCCAAAAGAAGTGTTGCAGGAATCACGCTTACAAAGATTCCTACCATAGAATTTGGTCATCCCCTAGCGGTAATGGATGGAGCAATAGTTCCATCACCCTACGATGTAACCTACCCTTGTTCCAAAGGTTGGGGCACAACCATTCTAGTGGGTACCACCGTCCTTTCTCTCGCTATTGTGCACATTAGATTCATATGCCAAGATGCCAAGGGGCAACCTCAGGTTGATACTCCCTAGAGAGAGTTTTATTTAGCCTAGAAATCAGTTATTTGGTATCGAAAATCCTCACGTTGATTCTCATACTTCGAGTGTTCATGGAGGATGGAATGGGGGTACCAAGGTCAGTCTAGAACCGAGGGATTGTGAATAAAAAGAAGAATACGACAATACTGATTGGCCTTCAAATAAAATAATTTTTCATTATATATACCTACATACATACATACACATGTACCTACATACATACATATGTACATACATATATATTTATATATTGATTTTGAAGAATAAATATATATAACAAGCCATAGAGATATATATACAGAAAAACTCTTTTTTAAAAAATAATTGTAGTTATCTTTTAGTTCTGCTTTGCTTTTACCATTACATTTATTGTGCCAATTAAAGTACATCTCTCTTTGAGGATTCTTCCTCCCTATGCATGCATCAATCTTTTTCTTTTCTTTTGGTACAAGCATCAATCTCTCCAGAAGAGAGTATTTCTCTTTGATGCAGAAAAAGGAGTCCCAACGCTTTTATATTCCTAACTTGGGCTAGAACAATTTCAGCTGAAGCTTATTAATGCATCTGGTTAATCTGACCATGCCAGCCTTGGCATATGGGCCGGGTTTAGTTTGTGTCTACCACTTCGGCCGAGAATTGCTCAATATAATAATAATGTAAAATGTTTCATACCAAATCTTGCAAACTAATTGAATACTTCAGATACGATGCAAATGGATCATATAATCCTTGTGAGCAAACCATAAGGAATCTAGCCTGTCTCATTATCATAAATGTCAATGTCTGTTCTCTTTGCAAGAACGCCAATACCAATAAATCCAAGATATGATGTAAATGGAACATTGACTCCTTAAACTCCAAGTAAGCCGGATGGTTTCCAGGGCTCCAGGCATCCTTCAGTATGAAACGGTTCTCTTTTTTAAAAGCAACAAGAATAATAAGTACCCATGCCTGAAGGACGAACATAACCAACAAGCCAACTATAAACGCCCTTCAGCCTTATCATAGCGTGTTAGAAGAGCATTCTCTGATAGGACATCCAAAAAATTGCAATTAATGGAGAGACTCAGACGGTAAAATCGCAAACAATGGCACTGATATGCCCCCAACCAACTACAGCCAGCATACAAAACTGATCAATCAGAGCTTGCTATGTATGAAGCTCCTATCTACTAGTCAAAACCCATCACATAGCCAACCCAGATGCACACGAAGAGTTCTTCGAATTTCAAATCCTATCCCCAGCTTGTGACATCTCGGTTGCGATCATAAGCGGTTTCCATAACTATGTTGACGAGATACGTGGAACGTAATGCATGGGCGAATGCTCATGAGTAACCGTCGGGATGTACGATGAGCTCCCAAAAATGGCCAATCACATGCCTAAATCCTTCGGCGGTGGGCACCAACCCTCGCCTAACAAACCATTTCAAGGGACCCTCCAAGTAAGGGCTCTCAAGATCTTTGAGATGTCGTTATGTTGCTCTAACAACACCTCCGCCGTTCCCTAAGAATCTATCTAACTTAAGCATTAAAGGATCCTCATCAGACACTCTCCAATAAGAGAACTTTTTCATCGTTGTTGTTGACCCAAAAGATTTGATTTTGATGATACAAGACGTTTGAGTAAAAAGTTTACTAATCAATTGCTTCGACTGTACTAGAATATTCTCATGAAGCTAAGAAGATATCGTCCTATAACTCTCAATGTAGAATAATGAAACTTAATTTTCTAAATCTCTACATAAGAAGAGTCGACTCCAAGAATATTTTGAGTCAACCCCTGAATGCTCACAGGTAAAGACAAAAGAATTAAACTTTGGGCAATCTTAAGAGTCGACCTCTGGAGTATAATTAGTCGACTCTTGCACACTAAAATAAACTGGTATGCTTTTATGAGTCAACCCCAGAAAAGTCTCAGAAGACAGACGAAGAGCAATGAAAATCTTTGCTTTCACAAGTCAACATCTAGATCATGCGAGTCAACCCCAAAACAATCTCAAACAAAAGACAGAGAGTAGTCAAAATCAACATGTTAATGAGTTGACCCTTGAAGATTATGAGTCGACTCCTATTGAATAAGAGTCAACCCTAGAAACAAATGAGTCGACTCTAGATGACCACAAATAGAAGATAGAAAAAAGCAAAATTTAGTATATTAACTAGTCGACACTGGAGGATAACAAATCGACCCTTGTCAATGGATGAGACAACCCCTAAACTAAAAGAGTCAATCCCACAATAGCCACATGAGAAAGACAGAGCGTAGCAAAAATAGGAGCTATTTTGAGTCGACCCCTAAAAATAATGAGTTGATCCCTGAAAATTATGAGTTGACCCTTTTCTTAAGTTGATCCAGCTGTGCTTGACAATGATAACGACTAGTTTTTTTGTTAATTAGAATGGTCATTTTTGCCTTACAATGGCTCTTTCAGTTTGTCTAATGGCTAGAAACATCTTCCAACCACCTTTTGATAATATAAATGCATGGGAACACCAAAAAAGAAAATGAGATTGAATAACAAGACAATAAATTGAGCAACAAAAAAAAGAATTGAGCATAAGTGAAAAAGAAAGAGAAAACTTCAAGTGCATTTATTGAGAGCCAAATGGGCACATCTTTCACCATCAAGGAGAGTTGGTGAAGAGCATTCAAATCCATTTTTAAGGCCAACTAACTACTTTCAGAGCTCTATTTATTCTTTGTCTATTTGTCTTTGAGGAGATGTATTTTATTTTGTTACTTATTCTTTTCATACTCTATTGTAACAAGTTTCGGAGATTGAAAGAAACTTGGAAAATGGTCCATCCAAATCTGAAATTAGATTGTATTGAGCCTAGAAAAATGCTTGGTGGTGGTCTTGGTTGCTTTTCAACGAAAATCAACTGGGTTGGTTATGAGGTCAATCAAAATAATCATACTGTAATCTTGGAAGGATTATAGTAAACATTTTCAAGAATGGTGTCTTGGGGGGTAGATGTAGGAGCAGAGTTGGTACCAAACCACTATAAATTTTTATGTTTGTAGTGATTTATTTTTGTACTTTATTCTCTCGCATTCTTACTTGTTTGTAGCTTATATTTCCAATCATACTCATTAAATCTTTATTTAGCTACATTTATTGCTTAAAATTTTGAAAAACCCAATTCACCCTTCCCTCTTGGGCTGCAAAGCTGGGCAATAATTGCTATTTCAAATTGGATTGCATTGGAGCAAAGATTCGAGCACGATCTCCTTCTTCCAACACCACCTCGAGAGCGACTAGTGTTGGAGTCATCACCATCTAAGCACGGCGCCCACCACCTCGCCACATCAAAGGCACATTGCGACCTTTGGCCGACCTCTATGGTTTGAATGGCCATTCACTCAAGCCCTCTAGCAACTCAGCCAGGTTAGCACCTTGTTCAAGCCGATTCCCAGCGGCAATAGTTTGGCATTAGAGGAAGGATTCGTGATCCCACTATTGAAGGTTTCATCAGTCATCAAACAACTCACAACCATGAAGTCTTGAAGAGCACAGGCAGCACCCTCACTACCTAGCCAAACATGCTTGTAGAGTCCAACAGCTCTCTAGAGAGCCCTTAAAGAGCTCTGCCTCCACCGAACTGCAAGCAGCACTAACGATTACTATCGTCAACGCCAACGATTACTGCTGAGCGGTTTTAGTTATTCATTTTGCAGCAGGTTCAGGTGTTAACTACAGTCATTTGAATTTGCAGTAGACGACTGCCAAGTAACATTAGCAGCAATAGTAGAAGCAGGCTTGCGAGCCATGCTACCATGAAGTTCTGGCATAACCGAGTCACAACTTCGCTACTTGGAGTCCAAGGTGGGCTCAGCAGAGCCATCACTCCCATCCTCGAAGCTTGAGGAGGTTCTCTTATAGCCACCTATCTGGTTCAAGGAGCCTTAGATGGGATGGAAGGTCTTGATCCCCAAGCTCACCATCTCAGGAGGGATCGACATCTGGCCACTCCTCACCCCACCGATTTGAGAGGGCCTTCAGGAGGGGGGCTTACTTTGACCACAAGCTTAAGGAGATAGTCACCACCTTGAAGCTTTAAGGCAGCACCAAGCCAAGCTCAAGAATGATGTCGAGTTCACAATCGAGCCTCCATTCTTAGTGAAGATCATAGAGGAGCCTATTCCTCCTCATTTCAAAAACCCATAGATCGAGACATAGGATGAGGCTACCAACCCCTTGGACCATTTAGAGAGCTTCAAAGTTCTTAAGTTGCTCTAGGAGGCCACCCACTTGGTACTGTGTAGAGCCTTTCTACCACACTATAAAAGGTTGCTCGTTTGTGGTACACCAGGT